>NC_056741.1:683810675-684028175 GCF_019279795.1 Protopterus annectens | reverse complement strand
TAAAACTTAATGACATCAATGTGTGGGGAAAAGCTGATCTCAAAACTTTTTAAAGTACTACTGCATACAAAAGTCGAATCTATAAAAAATGTGTTCTAAAAACAAAACAAAATGGAAATATATATGAACATAAAATGTTTAAAATATTTGAAACCAAAAAGCATAGTATATAAAACCTTTTTAATGACAAAAAGTAAAAAGTAAAAAAATAATAAATGAAAAGTAGTAATAATAAAATTACCTCTGCATACTTCAAGTTTCAAAATGCAAGCTAAACTTACTCTATCATTGAGACCTGGAAGTCTATATGAACAGAGTTTCAGCTGCCAAATCACTTCTAGGTGCTCTAATAATAGTTGGAAAGGAACCCCCCTGATGTCAAAGGAAACCTGTCCTAACACCCTAAAAGTAAAACTGTGCTGAGGGTGGTCATTAACATGTTTCGCCAAAGCATTTTCACACTTGTTTTTCCTAATACAGTATAAATACTCAGATTCTTTCATTAAAACCTCTGTCAGTCTTGCCCACATAAAACGCTGGGCAAGATTGGCAGCAAGCCAAATAAACAACCGATCGAGATTTACAGTTGAATCTGCCAACAGTGGAGAAAGAAGACCCAGCAATTTTAAAGCTCAAACCAGTGGCAATATGCCTACACATGTTACAACTCTCACATTTGAAAGTGCCCTCTATTCTAACACAAGTGTCCTTTTTTGTTTCTAATATCTGTTTGAGGTTGTCACCCCTCCTATATATAAACCTAGGCAAAGTACCAAACCTGGCTTGCAAGGCATCATCACACAAGAAAATACTCCAGTTCATGACAACCACCTCCTTAATTAGGTGAATCTCAGCACTGTAATTAAGTGTCAACTTTCTTGCTGTCTAAAAAGACTTCAGGCATAACTGAGATAGATGTTCTAGTGAACAACTTGTGAACGAACTGCTTTGTAAAATAGGTTTATAAACACCCCCATACCTTTTAGTCTGGACCTCAATAACCAGGTCTATAAATTTCTGATAAAATTTTGCCATTAAGTCCATTAACTCATGTCCATGTCTATCAAACAAACTGATCAGCTCACTGTGGAACTCTAAACCAGCTATCAGTCCAGTGGGGTACTGCCAAGAGCGCAAGCCCTTTGGCACAACCCCCACTTTTTTACATTCATTAAAATTGGAAATCTCTAACTGAAGCTTCTTTACCTTTAAAGATTTGTGGTCCAAGTTCTTCAAAAAGTCCACTAAAGGAGCTTCTGGTGTCCCTGTGTCACTGGATGCAGACCCGTTCCTGTTCTCAAAAACTGGGAGTTGCTCATTCAACCAAGATGCAACATTAAGTGGGTCTCCAGTTCGGCTCAGAGATGAACTGGTCCTGGAATATTCACCGGTAGGTCTAGGATGTACAGGAACCCTTGAAACACTTGAAGTGGAACTTCCACTGTCCTTGCGGTCATTCAACCCATCACTGGTGTCAGCTGTCACCAGAGAAGCCGAACCAGCTCCAAGAATGTCAGTTTTGCAAACATTGTTATGGCTGAATGGGAACACAGATATGTGCTTGGCAATTACAACGGTCAGTTCAAAATCGATTTTTACACCAGATTTTTGGATGACATCTTTATACTGACAGAAGGTTCAATTAATGATGTGAGAACCTTCATCTACTATCTCAACTCCAGCACGTCTTTTTTGAACTTCACATTTGTAGAGTCTGATACTAGAATTTCTTATCTGGATGTAGACTTATATAAAGACATTTCTGCTGGTAGCTTTAAGGCTAAAATATTTCAGAAGAGTTCCTACTCTAACACCATGTTACATTTCACCAGTGCCCATCCTGAGCACCAGAAAAGAGGGGTAGTCAAGGGGCAACTTGTGCACGCTGCTCGAATGGTAACTGACGATGAATCCTTTTTAGAAGAATGTGAGTTTATTAAGGGATTGTTTCTACACAGAGGTTACCCAGACAAGTTTATTCATGATCTGGTTACTGAGGTCCAGACTAAAAGGTATGGGGGTGTTTATAAACCTATGTTATAAAGCAGTTCGTTCACAAGTTGTTCACTAGAACATCTATCTCCAGTTATGCCTGAAGTCTTTTTAGACAGCAAGAAAGTTGACACTTCTATCTCTTTCATCACCAATTACAGTGCTGAGATTCACCTAATTAAGGAGGTGGTTGTCAAGAACTGGAGTATTTTCTTGTGTGATGATGCCTTGCAAGCCAAGTTTGGTACTTTGCCTAGGTTTATATATAGGAGGGGTGACAACCTAAAACGGATATTAGAAACAAAAAAAGACACTCATGTTAGAATAGAGGGCACTTTCAAATGTGAGAGTTGTAACATGTGTAGGCATATTGCCACAGGTTCGAGCTTTAAAATTGCTGGGTCTTCTTTCTCTACTGTTGGTAGATTCAACTGTAAATCTCGATCGGTTGTTTATTTGGCTTGCTGCCAATCTTGCCCAGCGTTTTATGTGGGCAAGACTGACAGAGGTTTTAATGAAAGAATCTATGAGTATTTATACTGTATTAGGAAAAACAAGTGTGAAAATGCTTTGGCAAAACATGTTAATGACCATCCTCAGCACAGTTTTACTTTTAGGGTGTTAGGACAGGTTTCCTTTGACATCGGGGGGTCCTTTCCAACTATTATTAGAGCGCCTAGAAGTGATTTGGCAGCTGAAACTCTGTTCATATAGACTTCCAGGTCTCAATGACAGAGTAAGTTTAGCTTGCGTTTTGAAACTTAGAAGTATGCAGAGGTAATTTTATTATTACTACTTTACATTTATTATTTTTTACTTTTTACCTTTTGTCATTAAAAAGGTTTTATATACTATGTTGTTTTGTTTCAAACATTTTAACATTTTATGTTCATATATATTTCCATTTTGTTTTGTTTTTAGAACACATTTTTTATAGATTCGACTTTTGTATGCAGTAGTACTTTAAGAAGTTTTGAGATCAGCTTTTTCCCACACATTGATGTCAGTGAGTTTTAACCAGTTGGTTGGTCCATTCAAATGTATCATGTGTTGTTAATTGTGTATTTAAAGAGTTTTTTTTACATTTGCTACCTTTTGATGTCTGTCTGAAGAAGTTCAGTCTTTTTGAACGAAAAGTGGATGTTAATAAAACACTTAACATTGGATTTTTTGCTGCTGGTTCTGCTGACGTGGATTTTGTTTTTTTTTATTTCAGTTTGTTTTAATTTATATCTATATATATATATATATATATATATATATATATATATATAGATATGTTCATAGGTTGGTACTGGGCTATCTGCCCGAAGGCATATATTAGCCCAGCCACGTTGTGCGGTATTCACCGCCCCTTTAGTAGTTTCCTAAACCCTTGTACTAGCAGCTAGTAACCTTGGCCCCTATCTAGTAGTGCTGTTGGTGTGATCCCCGATGTGACCTTTCTGTTACCCATCCACTCATCAAGGTTCCTCTTGAAGAGTGATAGTGAGGAGCACTGTCTTTTGTAGATTGGGGCCCTGTTCCATAGTAAGGGAAGTCTCTGCAAAAGGAATCTATCCCTCCAGCATGTTCTATTCATTGCTGTGTTGAGGTTTATATCCCTAGAGCATGTAGCTCGTGTAGATTTGGTTTTGCTAAGATGGAGCATGTTCAACAATTCTGGGTTGGACATGGCTCTGTACATTAGACAGAGATCGCCTCTGAGAAAGTGGTATGCAACAGAGAACAGTCTTAGCTTTTTCAATCGTGCTGCATAGGCAACTGTTTGAGGCCAGTAATCCTCTTGGTTAGGTACCTTTGTGGTCTCTCCAGCTGCTGGAGATGTCTAGCCAGGTACATTCCAATTGGTGCATTGTACTCAATAATGGGTCTGATGAGTGAAGAGTAGAGGGGCACCATTACATCCTTAGATCTTGATGAGATCCCTTTCCTGATCAGATGAGTCACATAGAAGGATTTTCTAACCACTTTGGCAACATGGTTATCAAAGGAAAGCTGACTATCTACTTGGGTCCCTAGATCCCTTATTTCTTCTTCAGATTTCAGGGGATTACCTCCTATGTTGTAGTTTGCGGGTACTCTGTTTTTTCCAAAGGGGATTACTACGCATTTTGTTGCATTTAGCTTGAGACCATGGCTTTGACACCATGCATCAGTCTCATTTAGGCCCTTCTGGAGGATCTCCATGTCGGCCGGAGACTCTATTATAGCACCCAGTTTGCAGTCGTCTGCAAACTTAGTCAGCCACAGCCCTTCCGTGCTTGCCTGTACTTTTGAGTAGTATATGCCAAACAGGAGGGGCCCCAGGACAGATCCCTGAGGCACACCACTCATTACTGGTCTGGATTCGGACATAGATACTGCTACTCTTACTTTATGAGCTCTGTCTGAGAGCCAGTTTGTGATCCATCTTGTGACATAAGGGTTTATGCCCAGGCTGGTGAGCTTATCAATAATACCTTAATTGGGAATGGTGTCAAATGCTTTAGCAAGGTCAAAATAAGCCATGTGTTCCTCCTTTCCCTTATCTATAGCCTGAGTAACTGTTTCAAAGAAATCAACCATGTTCAGGAGGCATAATCTGCCCTTGATGAAGCCAAACTGTGTGGGGTCCAGCGACTGGAGGTTCCCAATCTCTCCATTTTTGAGTTCCATAATGATTCGCTCCATAGCCTTACAGATTAGACTGGTCAAGCTTATTGGTCAGTAGTTCCCAGGGTCAGTTGTGGCCCCATCCTTGTGTAGCAGGGCCACCATTGCCGTGCGCCATTCTATGGCCACATATCCTGTGGAAAGGCTGAGACTGAACAGGGTATTAAGATGCGAGGTTAATTCCTTTTGGAGCTTGCGTATGACACAGCCTGGGACACCATCTGGTCCCATGGAGGCAGTGTTTTTAGCTGTAGATAGAGCCTTGTTAACCAACGTATCAGTAATAATTGGACTTACACAATCCCCTAGAATGGTAATAGGCCCTGTAGGTGATGAGGGGTGGGGTGGAATTTGCACTGAACCTGTCAGCCAAGATGTTGGCAACGACAGAAGGGTCAGTGTATTTTGTTCCATTTTGTACTAGCTCAGAACAGACCTGAGCATTGCCATTTATGTTTTTGACGTAGCCATAGAAGGCCTTATGGTTATCCTTGGCATCCTTGGCAACTTTCTTTTCAAAATTAACTTTAGTTGACTTGATGAGGGCCCTATATATATGTATATATGTAGACATATATACATAGATGTATGCATAGAGAGAGAGGTATATATCTATTTAGTAATATATATATATATATATATATATATATATATATATATATATATATGGATTCCTATCAGATCGCCGAAAGCTCATTTGACCGAAACTCATTTCACCGAAACCAAATGACTGAAAACTCATTTTGCCGAAAACTCATTTTGCCGAAACCTCATTTCATTGAAAATAGTACAGGCAGTGTATATGCCGTTTTCCCCACTGTAGTGCGACCCTGGAGTTAGATTATATAAGTAGGGGGGTGTGGGGGGTGTAGCCCTAGTTTTATACTGTCCAGTTCCTATTAACTAGGTAAGTTGGTAGTTTTTAACAACCACACCCCCCTACTTATATATTCTAACACCAGGGTCGCACTACAGTGGGTGGACAGGCAACACATGCTAGGTACACCTCTGGCCACCAAGAGGATAGGCCCACAGTTGAGATCTATGCAGACAGACTGCATTCCAAGGTAAAGTAGTATGCACACACACACACACACCCTGTAACACCAGTACTATAATGCATAACACAACTCTACTCACACTCTGTCTGTAGTTTCTGAACCTCCTACAAATATGTAGCTGCCCTGAGTGTGCCGGTTCTCCTGTAAGAGGTATTGCCACACACAGGAAGGATATCCATCACACAGGGAGTGTAAAGGGACCACACCCACATGATGTTGGGGGTTAGAGTAGGTGGTTGCCATGACAGTGGTGATTGGAAGTACTATACATGTGTAATCATATATATATGGCTATCAGGATAATAATATGTACATATATTTCCACCATATGCCCTGGACATGGAGTGTAGCCTTACCCCAGCCTTTATAGTCCCACAGTCATAGTGCAAGGGGATGTCAGGTACGCATAGCAGGTATATTAGTAGACTATTCCTACTGTCACTGGGATTGTCTTCACAGACATGGTGTATGGTGTATATTGGAGGTCACATCTGCTTATAACATGTGTGCCATTGGCTACTGACAGACATCATAGTAAAGTACTGCTGGTAGCACGTAATGTCCCTGTGGACTGCAACAGAGATATTGGCCAATATACGTGGACATTCTGACACACTTAGTACAGTCCATAGGTGTACACATAACCCCTTAGTGCTAACCATGTGTACCATGCCTGACAATATGGATGTAGACAGCCATGTAGATGGGTATAAAACATAACGACTGGAATACATTTGCCACCATAGGTTATGCATTCACACACCCCATATCTGGTCTGACACAAAATAACCACTGGTACAGGGGTGCCATGGCCACATACCACCCACTAGATATTGACATACATCTGTACAGCATCCCACTGCTCTGTCTGACATACATGCCTGTTAAGGGAGGCCCGGCAGCAGTAAATCTGACAAGTATCTGCACATGACATCTCACTGGGTAAGTACACTATGCTTCTATGCATGTAACAATGCACTATGCAGGCTACAGGCAGACTGGCTCAACACTGGCCTACATCTCCTATGAGGGAATGCATATGTACTTGCATATATGGCAGGCTCTAGAGGCATGTCACAGCACAGGGTAAGATACACCTGTGTAAAAGTGCATAATCACAACCAATGTGAACACAGCCACAGCCACATATGTTAAGCTAGCATAATATAACACTATATGGACTATCTGTTCAACACCATCCTCATATGTGCCACTCACAGACTGACCCTACATATACTGGGCTGCTACACAGTTTGGTCTTATGGCTGCCTGTGGTATGGGACATGTGTGTGTATGGCCCTACAAACATGTACACCAATATGGTACCATCCAGTGGAGCAGCATGTAACATTAGATAGGACGGGACCTAGAACAGTGACATCTACCACAGTCTGTACACCGGCTAAAGTACATATTAACAATACACACACTGTCGACATTCACCATAAGTACACAGACCTGAGAATTGTACAAACATCCACAGAATGTCCAAGTTATGTCATCAAATATAACCCCTACTGTACATAACATGTGCAGCAGTCTGATATCTCACTGGCTTGTTGTCAGATGTGATGACACTAATTATGGTGTACAGCACATATGCACCACTTCATGCAAGACATATGTACACAGGTTGACAGAGTTGTGGCTGGAAGCACATACACAGGGCCAATAATGACATGTTGCTGTGATAACCTCATACATTTACTATTGTAACAGGGTTTGTTGCAACATATGTCCTATGAGGGATAAGAAGCCAGTAACTTTCACGACTTTCACCATTTACAGACTGCAATCCTCACACTACCTTCTGCAGTCCACAGATAGTTGCTCCATTGGTAACACATGAAACCAAAGGTACAACTCACTGCCCTGTCTGCAGATGGGGATTCCTCATAAACATGGAACTGACATGGCAGGTATTGAGACATGTAGGACAGTCATATCCACACACACACTCTGTTAAACCAACAGTACTCCAAATGCAGTATAGCAGCACTTACAGTCTGTAGTCAAATCAGGCACATCCCCCTCCTGTGTGTGCCCTGTTTCCACAGTGTATGTTGTTAGAGGTAAATCCCCAATCCATCTGAGATGCTGTTTGCCAAACAACAGATCTAGTTCCTGGTCAAAGTGAATGAAAAGGCCCAACACCAACATGATGTTCCTAGATATTGGAGTCTGTTTCCATGCAATTGGCTATGGGAATGTTACCACAGCTGTTCCACATGCAATCAGCTAGGGGAGGGCTGCAGTTCATGTAGAGGCCATCAGCTGATCATGAGCATCACCTAAAATACACATACTGCTGCCAAGCAAAGCAGGTGTAGGTCTCCACATCCACCAGAGAGGGAGTGGGAGAGGCAGACAGAGGCAAAGACAAGTCAGGGAGTGGTGGGAGAGTAAAACCTAAGCATGTTTGTGTCACACACCTTCCAGCACAGAGTACCAAACCCCTGATGACTATGTAGTGCTAACACAGTTCTATGCAGTTACTTGATACGCTACCTGTTGTGGAGTCGTCAGAACATATATGTGATGGTGACTGACATTTGCAACAGGGACACGGTAGCTATACGGTAGGTGATGTACACATGCCTGTCCAAATGAACAGGTGCCAGCATCAACACAGCCACACTATCACAGGGATGCACACACTGACACATTTGGCAGGCCAGGATTACAAATTCCTTACTGTCCTAAACTCCCTAGCTCCAATACGTACAAAAAGAGTTAAGCCAAGACTGCTCCTTGGCTAACTAAAGAAACCAAAAAAATCATGCAACAAAGAGATAAATCCTGTTAAAGCTATCTACATCATAAACAACCTGAATTCCTACTTAAATACAAACAGCTATGAAACCTAGCCAAAAAACAAGTCTTAATAGATAAAAAGTCCTACTACAACCATCTACAAATAAATCACGCAAAAAACCCTAAATAATTCTGGAATTCCATTAACTTTCTCCTTAAGCCTGGTACAACTAACAACCCCTGCCCTGACACTAGCAAATCTGACCAAGACAATGCCAAACTATTCAATACCTTCTTCACCTCTTCTGCTGCTGAACTAACCAAAACCTTCTTCAACAACATTTCTCCACCCCCCCTGCCCAAGTTTCCCATGCCTCGACTCCTTCAACTCCTATCTTTGAACTTAAACCTGTGTCTACCTTCCTTATAAAAAAACTTCTCTCCTAACTCAAACCCTGCACCAATGCCCCTGACAACATCCCCTCCTCCTTCTTAAAAACAGCCTCTGACAGTATTGCACTCCCTATCAGCATCCTGATAAATAGATCAATGCTCGAGTCCTATGTACCCAAACTATGGTGCTCTGCTTTTATTCTTCCACTCCATAAAGGTGGCAAAAACTGTAGCTTCTCCAACTTCCGCCCTATAGCAATCCTCTCACCCATCTCCAAAATTCTTGAAAAATGCATTCACCTGCTGCTCATGCCATTCCTTACCAAACACCAGCTGCTCTCTCCTACCCTACATGGCTTCCGCCCCGGACACAATACCAACACAGCCCTTCTCTCCTTTTTACACCCTGTCAATTCAGCTCGAGAATCAGGCAACTTAGCTTCATCTATTCTATTAGACTTATCTAAAGCTTTCGATACCATCTCCCACTCTCATCTACTAAATCATCTATCTAACCTCAACATCTCCCCAAAAACTCTATCTTGGTTTTCCAGCTACCTCTCACACAGGTCTCAAGCCGTGAAATGGGGACAAGCCTCCTCGAGCTTCCTTCCCACCCCCAGAGGAGTTCCACAAGGATCCATACTTGGCCCTCTGCTATTTAACATCTTCATTAATGATTTCCATAAGCCATTGCCAATACCAAAATTGTTCAATATGCAGACGACTCAACTTTGATCTGCTATGCCTCCAACCTTACAGATCTCAAGTCTCTAACTCAAACCGCCTTCTCAACCACTGAAAAATGGATGCACCAAAACCACCTCTCACTTAACGCTAACAAAACTAAGATTCTTCTATTTACTCACTCCAAATCCACCCACACAGAAATAAACTCATTTATAGTTACTAGCCTAAACGACTCCATCATTGACATCATTCCCTCCACCAAACTCCTAGGGGTCACCATTGATGAACACTTAAAATTCAATACCCACATCCATCTTAACATCCAGAAAACCCACATAAAACTCAGCCTATTGTACAGAAACAATCAATTCCTCTCCCCCTCTACTAGACAGACCTTGGCCACTGCATATCTCCTCCCATCTCTTCTATATGGGGCTCCTCTGCTTACTAATCTATCTTCCACCCTAACCTCTAAACTGGAAGCATGCTACAATAAAATCTCCAAATTCGCCACCAAGGCAAATTCCCGGTCTCATCACTGCACCTCCTTACAAACTTTAAATTGGCTTGAACTCCCTAATCAACTAGACTACCTCCAAATTGTCTCTGCCCACAAACTAATATTCCAACCTACAAGCTGCCCCACACTATCCAATATTCTTCAACCGTATATCCCCCTCGGACCACTTAGATCTTCTTACCAAAACCTTATTTCCATCCACAAACCCAAGTGCCCAGCTGGTCAACTTTTACTCTCCTTTTCCCCTAGCAAAAAAATGGAATGCCCTGCCCTCTACTCTGAGGACATGCGATAACCTACACACCTTCAAGTCACAACTCCATTGCTACCTACTACCTCAAAGAAAATGTAACTGCACTCTTCATTATTTTCCTCCCAAGCTCTCATCTTCCTTCTCTCCCAGCTAAACTTCATACCTTACTAATTTCTCCCTTCATCCTTCATTATTAATGCATCAAATTTATTTACTCCCGACCTTATACTTAATGCCACTCATCCTCCAGGAGAATACTCATTTTTACATCCTAGTTACTTAATTATGAATGACACCAATATTGAATTCTTTTACCAGATGTCTATGGAATTTCCACCTATTTTTGACTGTAACAAAAAAAAAAAAAAGTTTTTTCTTTGTATTTTAAGTTTTTGTATTTTTTTTATTTGTATTTTCATTGGGATGTAACATTTTACTGTGGAGCTTTTCTCCCCGGGCCTCGACTGAAAACGGGATCTCGGGCCCAGTGGACCTCCCCGGTCACCAACTGTAATAAATAAATAAATAAATAATATATATAAATCAGTAGTGGGATTGCTGCAACAAATCACTGTACAGGTATCATATGCACCACACGGGGTCATACAGGGGTTTTATGGGCAAAGGGTATGGGGAGGTGTCTAACATCAGACAGCATGCATCAGTATGCCCATGGGGGTTGTAGGGAGTGTGCATGTGAACACACGCACCATACAACACACACACAAAATCACAGGGTGCCAGTACTGACATGCATGGGTGCATGTCTGCACAGGTGTGTGGTGGTCGACTGTGCCAGACGACTGTACAATGCTAGGCAATGGGTATACCTTGGCATCAGGCCAGATGACGATGGTCTGCATTGTGGCTTAGGGTTGTAGTGTCTGCATTTGCCCACACAAATGGGTATTGTATCCCCATCCAGTCACCAGGGTGACTATTGTGTGTGGCCAATGCTGTGCATCGCTTGCCATGTATGTGTTCCTTAGTCCATGACATGGATGGTGTCTGGGATGTGCACACCTCCCACATGCATGTATAGTGGCATGTGGAACTGTGCCTGGGACACACTAGTCATTGGTGACTCCATAGTCAGACACACTGACGTCCCGCTCACCAGACTGAGTAAGGAGAAGGTCACAGTAAGCTGCCTGTCGGGCGCTAGAATCCGCCACATAACACAAGCACTCAGGTCTCTCAACAGCAGGTACAAATACGACTCAGTCATTGTCCACGCTGGTGTAAACGACCTGAGACGTACCTCCTTGGACTACATGAAAAGAGACATTGAGGAGCTCTCTGATTATGTAGCCCAGGCAGGTATGACCCTGACCTTGAGCAGTATCCTACCTTCACCAAGAATGATGCCACAATACAGAGATAAGATGATCAGCTTTAACAATTGGCTTAAACTCTGGTGTCATTCAAAGGGGATCCAATGTCTGTCTGCCTGGGATGACATGCTGGACAAGCCACGCTGCCATGAGGGACAGCTTGCACCTGTCACCCCTGGGATTGCGGATATTGGCAAAGGCTCTTGCCACCCCCATAGTGCCTTTTTTAGGCAAGGCTCAAATTCTAAACCTACCACCCTAGAACACAAAAAGGAAAAACTAAGGGTAATGCTGCTCAATGCCAGAAGTCTAAATCTCAAAATGCACGACTTGAGGCCCTTCTCAGTATGGAGAACATCGATGTCTGTGCAGTGACAGAAACCTGGTTCAAGGCTCCTGAGAGCACCCCAGCACTATCAGGTTTTACCTCTTATCATGCGTTCCGGCCCCAAAATCCGGACAATACCAAGAAAGGAGGGGGGGGTATCCATATTCATCAAAGACACCCACACCTCAAGACTGGTGGCAATGCACGATGCATCGGAGACCATCCAGGTGCAATTAACCATAGGCAAGACTGCTCTGCAAATTGTAGCATGTTACAGGCCACCCTCACAAACTCAGGAACCTCACATGGCCTTCCTGAAAACACTAGAGGGGATAAATGTATCACCAAACACCATCATACTAGGTGACTTCAATTACCCTAATATAGACTGGGAACACTACTCAAGCCCAAACACCTTAGCCCAAAAGTTCCTGGGATTCATAAACTCAAATGCCATGGAACAACTAGTCACCATCCCCACAAGAGGAGAAAACATACTTGATCTCATCATCACGAACATGGGAGCAAAATGTTCAACACCGGAAGTATACCCCCCACTGGTGAGATCAGATCACAAACTAATCTCGCTGGAGGTCCTCATCCCACCCCCACCTGAAATAAAAAAGACAACAGTAAAGAACTTCTCGAAAGCCGACTTCACACTTCTAAAGACTAGTGTGGTCTCCTTTAAGGCCCCCGAGCTGGCGGAAAACAGTACTCAAGCCACTGAATCACTTACAAATGCCTTCTACCAGCACCTGCAGGACTGCATGGATAAGGCAATCCCAAGCAAAACAAAGACTCTTTGTACCAAAGGCAAGCGTCCAGTCTGGTGGACCCCAGCCATAAACAAACTCTACAACAAAAGGAGGAAGCTACTACAAGATAGAGCAAAATCCTTAAAAGGTAAGACACCCTTGATCACTATAAGTAAAAAAACTAAGAGCTCTCATAAAATCATCCAAAGCAAATTTTGAGAGAAAAATAGCTAAAGACTCAAAAGACAATCATAAGGCCTTCTTTAGCTATGTTAGAAACCTGGGAGGAAACTCCCAGATATGCTCAGAACTAGTTCAAAATGATGTGAAGATTACTGATCCTACAGACATTGCCAACATACTGGCTGACAGGTTCAGTGCAAACTTCTCCCCCCCAAAAGGAGAGATATCTATACCAAGCGATTGCAGCCCCCCAAACATCTCCAACGCCCAAGTGGGAACTGCTCTCTCCAAAGCAAACAACACAGCATCCATGGGACCTGATGGTGTCCCCGGCTGTGTGCTCCACGAACTCAATGAGGAATTAAACCCACAGCTAGGACAGCTGTTTAATCATAGTCTTACCTCTGGATACGTACCCAGGGAGTGGCGCACTGCAACTGTGGTCCCACTTCACAAAGGCGGTGCCTCCACCGACCCTGGAAATTACCGGCCCATTAGCTTGACAAGCCTTATCTGCAAAGCCATGGAGAAGATCATAATGGACCTCATAAATAAAGACATAGGGAATTTGCAGACTTTGGATCCATCCCAGTTTGGCTTTGTCAAAGGCAGATCATGCCTTCTAAACTTGGTTGACTTTTCAAACAGTCACCAAAGCCATTGATGAGGAAAGGCAGTCCATACAGCCTACCTCGATCTGGCGAAGGCCTTCGATACAATACCCCACTCGGGTATCATTGAAAACTCATCAGCTTAAATGTTAACCCATACATCACAAGATGGGTTGCAAACTGGCTGAGTGACAGAACCCACAGGGTCAGAGTTGCTGGCGCCATGTCAGACTCAAAGCCTGTCACAAGTGGTGTACCACAGGGCTCAGTCCTGGGCCCACTCTTGTTTGGCATCTACTTTTCAAGTACAAGCAAACACAGGAGGGTTATGGCTGACAAAGTTTGCAGATGACTGCATACTGGGCCATAGTAGAAAACACATCTGACACAGATATCCTTCAGAAGGGTCTCACAGAAACGGATAACTGGTGCCAGAGCCATGGCCTAAAGTTAAATGCCAAAAAATGCATAGTCATACCCTTCGGGAAAAACAAGGTTACCCCTAGCTACCAAATAGGTGGCAATCCACTGAGCACAGAAGAAGTTATCAGGGACCTGGGGACCCAGGTTGATAGTAGTCTGTCATTCGACACCCATGTAGCTAAAGTAGTTAGGAAGACATTCTACATTGCCCACCTTATCATGAAGGGATTCTCATCTAGATCAAGGGAGGTCATAGTCTCCCTATACTCATCACTCATCAGACCAATGATTGAGTACAATGCCCCATTCGAATGTATCTGACCCGACACTTGCAGCAGCTGGAGAGGCCACAAAAGTTCCTCACCAAAAGGATAAAGGGTCTCAAACATCTGTCCTATACTGCCCGACTGAAAGAACTCCAACTCTATTCAGTCGCCACCGCTTGCTCAGAGGTGACCTTTGCCTAACATACAAGGCCATGTCAAACCCAGATTTGATGAATATGCTTCACCTCACAAAATCTAGATCCGTCAGAGCCACAAGGGCGGGAGACTTAAACCTCGACACGGCTATTAATAGGACGTGCTGGAGGGATAGATTCATCACCCAAAGAATCCCTATGCTGTGGAATAAAATCCCGGTATATGTGAGGCAGAGCACCTCGCTGGCCTTGTTCAAGAGAAATCTTGACCAATGGATGGGAGATCGCAGATATACCCCAGGGATTACCTCAGTGTCACTGCTCAACAGAGGCACAGCAAAATAATGGGTATAGTTCCCCATACTAAAGGGGTGGCGTAAGCCACAAAACTATGGGCTAGGCTTGTAAATGCCCTTGGGCAGATAGCCTAGTATGAACCTATGAACCTATGAACCTATGTCTAGCCCATGTTGTGAACACAGATTATCATCAAATGTGCCAGTCTTGCCCACTTGTGGCGGGAACTGGTAATGGGCAGCGGGTTTACCCTACACCTAAATTGATAGCATGCTAATGGCACTCCCTGGTGTCAGGGGCATCTGTCAATATAGGGCATGTTGTCAGGCATGGTATGTCCTTTGTGGGTCACATGTGATGGCACCTCAGGTGTTTTAGGTGTCCATTGGGGAACATGGGGAATGTGCACTGTCTGAATGTACATGCATATCGGACAGATGGACAAGGTGCCATGCCCTCTGTAGCCCACAGCTATCACCCCACAGTTACTATCACTGGCCAATATGCAGTGTCCTAACCGCATATTGGCTGTTGCTTAGGCATGTGTGTGTGTATGAGACATGGGTTGAGTGTGTGGTCTGGGTAATACTGGGGTTCCTAATTGTGATTGCTTGGCTTTGATGTCACATGTATGGGTATGGCTTTGCACCCCAGCCTCTCAACTATTTCACATCTGTTATCCCTCTACAGTGGACATTGTGATATATAGTAGGGCCACCATATAAGAAATATGCAAAACCCACTCCACATTGACCACTGGTGTCACACACTCACAACCACCTCCACACAGGGTATGTGTTACAAACACACAAAAGCACACACACCTGTCATGTCCGGGAGTAGAGCCACTACCTAACTAGTTTATTACACTACAGCACTACGCAGTTATAGTATGCACCACAGAGTTTACTGGAGTACTTCTTCCCCAAAGGTGTAGATCACATCGGATGACATCAGCAGGATTGCCAAAGTAGGGCATTTGAATTGTAATGAGTGTGACTAGCCACATTGCTCCCTACAAAGACAGTGATACACACACAAAACATCCACACCAACATATGTGGGTATAGAACCCCTAAAAGGGGTCTATATCACACTACAGCATGGAACTGTTATCGGACGCACTGCGGGGATTATTAGAAAACTCTTTCGCCAAAGGTGTATTTCACAACGAATGACGTCAGCGGGCTTGCCAAAGTAGGCCATTTGAAATGTACTGTTTGTGACTAGCCTAAAATGCATTGCTCCCTACACAGACAGTGAGACACACAACACATCCACAACTGACATGTGTGGGTATAGAACCCCTAACAGGGGGTCTATATTAAACTACAGCATGGACTTGTTATAGGACACACCATAGGGATTACTAGAGCACTCTTTCCCCAAAGATGTATTTCACAATGAATGACATTAGCAGGATTGCCAAAGTAGGTCATTTGAAATGTAGTGAGTGTGACTAGCCTATAATGCATTGCTCTGTACACAGACATGGAAACACACACAAAACATCTAAAATTGCCATGGGTGGGGATGGAACCCTACCACAATTCTACATCACACTACAGCAGGACACGCTACAGAGAATACTGGGCCACAAGTTTCCCAGAGGTGTATGTCTAGGTGGTTGACATCAGCAGCCTTGCCAAAGTTGAGTATATGAATAGTGTGAGTCCCCTAAAAAGCATTGCTCTCTACACAGACAGGGTCAGACTGACACACGCACACAAGTGCCATGTCTGGGATTGGAAGAACTACATTATCACGCTACAGCAATATGCAGTTACAGGACATGCTACAGAGTTCATTAGGCTACAATCTTCCCAGATGTGTATTTCTAGGTGGGTGACATCAGCAACCTTGCCAAAGTTGAGTATATGAATAGTGTGAGTCCCCTAAAAAGCATTGTTCTTTATATAGACAGAGTCAAACAGACATGTACACAAACTCTCCCACATACTTGCCAAATCTGTGGTTAGAACTCCTACCTAACTACTTTAGCACACTATAGTAGTACGCAGACCCAGGATGTGCTACAGAAATTACGGGGCTACCACTTTCCCAGAGGTGTATTTCTAGGTGGGTGACATCAGCAGCCTTGCCAAAGTTGAGTATATGAATTGTAAGGAGTGTGAGTACCCTAAAAAGCATCACTATCTACATAGTTAGACATGCACACAAACAGTTGCCAAGTCTGGGGTTAAAACTCCTATCTAACTATTTTATCGCACTACAGCAGTACACAGTTACAGGATGCACTATGGAGATTACTGGGCTGCAACCTTCCCAGAGGTGTATTTCTAGGTGGGTAACATCAGCAGCCTTGCAAAGTTAAGTATATGAATTGCTAGGAGTGTGAGTACCCTAAAAAGCATTGCTTTCTACACAGTCAGACATGCACACAAACTCACACATACACAGTTACCAAGTCTGGGGTTAGAACTCTTTCCTAACTACTTTATCACACTAAAGCAGTATGCAGTTACAGGAGGCACTACGGAGGTTACTGGGCTGCAACATTCCCAGAGGTGTATTTCTAGGTGGTTGGCATCAGTAGCCTTGCCAAAGTTGAGTTTATGAATTGTAAGGAGTGTGAGTACCCTAAAAAGCATTGCGCTCTACACAGTCAGACAGACATGCACATAAACACACACAATTGCCAAGTCTGGGGTTAGAACTCCTACCTAACTAGTTTATCAGACTGCAACAGTATGCAGTTATGGGACGCACCACAAAGATTACTGGGTTACAACTCTCCCAAAGGTGTATTTTACATTGGATGACCTCAGCAGGCTTGTCAATGTAGGGCTATGGGGAGGGTGGTGTGTGCATGGGCCATAACCCATTCATTTAGGGGTTGACATGCCACAAGCAGGCACACACAGGGTCATATGTCACAGGTACATGTATACAGCAGCTAGATGACTACTTCCGTGTACATTCATGTGGCACAGCTGGCATGTGCACCACTTAGTCTGTAATGCTGACAGATATTGGTGGCTAGTATCTGCAGTGAGTGACATCTGCACCTCATGTGTTTGGGGCCCTTTGACTGTGTGCTGTTTGGGACAGGCCTGGATCGCTCCTTGTCACAGTCACCCTCTTCCACACATCGATATACATCTACCTTTGGCTTATTATAGTGTGTTGTCCTGACATATATCCACTGTGTGTGCAAGCTGTGAGTGGTGCATACTGACGAGTGTCTGCTCTAACAACTGCAACTGCCAGATATGTCTGGTCCACTGGTGTTTGCAGTCATGACCTTCATGTGTTTAAGTGTGTGAGCATGCCCAGTATGACCGTTCAGTATGTTGTTGACTGACATTGCCTTCATTTTTCTGTGTGTGCATGCCCAGTATGACCTTTCAGTATGTTGTTGACTGACATTGCCTTCATTTCCCTGTGTGAGCATGCCCAGTATGGCCATCTGTATTTAATGTGTGGATCGTGTCCAGGTAGCTTGTGCTGCAGTGTTGACCTTTGTGTTATACATGACAGGTAGCATGCTGTGTCCGCAGGGTATCCATTGATCATTTGGCTTTGACTGTTACTACATTTCTGCATAGCAGGGGGCACATCTGACTGTTTCTACATTTCTACACAGGAGTGGGGGGGGCACACCTGACTTATTACATTACTATGTAGGATGGGGGGGCACACCTGACTATTTCTACATTTTGACACAGGGTTGGGGGGTACACCTGACTGTTATTACATTACTATATAGGATGGGGGGGCACACCTGACTATTTCTACATTTCTACACTGGGTTGGGGGGGGGCACACCTGACTGTTATTACACTACTATGTAGGATGTGTTGGGGGGGCATGTGAAACTTGTACACATTTGCTATGACTGTACTGGTATGTCAGGTACTCCATTTCATTCTGTATTTCTAACTATCATGCTGACTAGAGGCATATCAGTGTACTACAGATCATGTCTTTGGTTGCCCTACATATTATTGTCTGAATTCCTACCCTTCAGAACTTACATCCCACTGCCTGCCCTGCTGTGGTCTGTCTGTGTAGGCCTGTGGGGGTGGTTAACCATAGCCATCATTCTGGGGCCATGGCACAGGCTCTTTTGGGGTTTGTCTACACCTGTCCTGCTGTCTGAGACTGTTGTTGGGTATGTGAACCATCCTGACTGGCATGTGTGGGTCATATGGGCACATATGTCATGCAGCACATTTCCTGCAGTGGGTTTTGTCACCCTGTGTAGTGCTGGCTACTATGGTGACTCCAGTATGTGTTACAGATGTCATGGTGCCACTATGGGTGTCTACTGTCTGCTGCCATAACATTCAGCCACCCAATTTCCTTACATGCTCACATCCATAACATAGCTACAGGTAACAACACATTCTACTCAATTTGGCAATTGGTAGGTTGATTGACTTAGCTTGGGGTGCGCCAGACTTGCGGATGGTGCTGGAGGGCTGCCTATGTCAGATGCACATAGTGCACTCCCTATACATTGTTGAGCACAGGTAGTGTCCTATTTGGCATCCCTTTTACTTTATGTGCGAGTCAGAGAGAGTTGTCATTCCCTGGGTCCCTACTGTGTCAGTGCTTTTGTTACGCGTTGCCTCTTTGCCAAGGCCAGGGCATACTGGGCATGCCTCCTTCTGCCTACTGGGGCAAGCTCAGATTGTTCCTCCTCTGGATCACTCTGTGCCTGTGCAGGCCTTGGCATTGGTGTGGGGGGGGGGGGGGGTTGTGTGGCCCTACCCCTGCAGTTCCTGATGCAGCTGTTTCTGCAGGATCATATTGTGTAGCATAGCACATACCATAACAATTTAGGTACATGTAGCTGGTGAATACTGCAAGGCTCCACCGGATGTGTCCAGACACTAGAACCGTGACCTGAGCATCAGAAACACATGCTCTATTATATGTCTGGCAAGTGCGTGTGCCTCATTATGGCATTGTTGTTCAGGTGTGTGTGCATTTCAGATGGCTGTCATCAGCCACGGCTCCAGTGTGTACCCAGCATCCCCCACTAGGTGACCATAGGGGATGTCCCCATTGGCAAATCTCTGGTACAGCTGTGTCAGATGCCATATGTGGGAATCATCACAGCTTCCATGGCAGCCAGCATACACATTCATTATAATGCCCTGGGCATCACATACGATCTGGCAGTTGATGGAGGGGATGCCTCTGAGGTTGATATAGGCCCTACCCTGCTCATCGGCTGGTGCTTTGATGCATATGTGTGTGTAGTCTTTAGCACCCGCTACCCCAGGGTGTTCTGCTATTTGGTGGAAGAGATGCATACTGCTGGTCAACACCTCACGGGTGTTGCGGAAATATACGTGCGCACTGGCATGAGCTGACATGGCATCCAGGAACTGGTGGAATAATCTGGATGCTGATGCCTGTGAGATCCTCATGATAACCCCAGTGTTGCTTTGGGAGGTGCCTGTGGCTAGTATACTTAGGCCTACACATACCTTGGTATCCACTGGGATGGGTTACCCTAGGTCAGTTTGGTATGTCAGGTGTGGCCAACACAGCTCAACAATTTGCTGTAGGAGGTCTCTGTCGACCCTATAGCGCTCCACTATCTCCAGCTTATGTAGCCTCTGGTAGGTTACCCTAGGTTTGTACACTCTTTTCCATCTCCTCACTGTGGGTTATTCGGCGGCATTCACATCATCACCACCCCCAGCCTCTTGCACATGTTGTTCTATGTTGCCTGCTGCAGTCCTTCTCATTTTGTAGGTTTGTTTGGGAAAATTTCCCCACTTGTATAAACCGATGGTGTAGAGTGTGGGAAAAACCAGAGGGGAAGGTGTTTGCTTAGTTTATAGTAGTGTTCTGGGCTGGGCTGGTCTGCTGTCCGTGTAATTGGCTGATTCTGATACATTTCACCTGCCAGCTATGCTAGTTCTCCTTGAATACCTTCCTACTGCTATTTTCCCTTCCCATTGCCTCCCTGTTTAAGCCAGTGTGCATGCCACACAAACAGAGTGCTCAAATGTGCACACTACTGCTATTTCCTGGTTTAACTTATTTTTTCTTCCTGTAAAACCTGGTGTGTGGTGCGCACACCCACTTAGACTTTGTAAAGAGTGCTAGGCAGGTTTAGACACACCCCTAGCTTAGCTGTGCTAAGCTAGGAACAAACCCAAGCCACAGGGGTCCAATCCACTTACAGTATGCCTGACACCCCCCAGGATGTCACCTACCTCCTAGGCTTTCACCCAGCTTTTCATACTCTTACACTGTTAGGACCTGGCTCACATGCTGGGTAAAACTGGGATTCACTGTCCTTCCCCTCATTTGCATAGGAATGTCTGCTAATGCATAGTTACATGTCTCACACTGAGCCTCCACCCTTAGCAGCCACTACTCACTGGCCAGGTTGTCTTCTGCCTGCCATTGACTCACTTGGCATAATACTGATTTATGTTTGAATGCTTATTTTAGGTTTATTTTCTTATTTTCCCCTTGATCCCATTTGCGAGCTGCTGCTCTATGCTTAAACAGCCGAGATTGGCTAAAAAAAAATAAAAGTTGATTTTTTTATTTTTTGTACTGTTTGCAAAGCCAATGGCCTTATACTTGGCCATTGGCATGTTTCCTCAATGACATGCAGCCTTTATTTGGAGCTGTCATAGCTCCGTTTTGGATTTTGCAGAAATGTACTCGGTTACAAACCGAGTACATTTCTGCAGATAGCACTAGTCTTGCATGGACTGTTGCAAGCTTCCTGGATTGCAAAATCACCTCATTTGCATGGATTTCACCTGCAAATGGGGTGATTTGCATACCATGGCTGAGTCCGTGCAAGATTAGTGCAGGAGCGCTTGTGCATGCCGCTGCAGGCTGTTCCTGGATCACACGGCAGACATATTGCCTACGTGAGCTCCTGCACCAATCCTGCACTCCGTGCAAGCCTTTGAGAATCTGGGGGACTGTATTTTCCATTTGGCTGTGTCTAAGATTAGACTGTTACTGGCAATACATCCATCATGGCTTTAAAGAACAAAAGTCCATGATTAGTGTTGAAATACTTGTTAAGAAAAAAATACTTGAATTATTTCATTTATGGGTATTATGACTTTGTCTGCTTTACTGTAAGGCAACAAACTGTGTACAGATTAAAGTGCCACACTATTTGGGAGCATCATGTGTATAAACCATAATCCATAATGAACCACTATTATATTGGTGAACCCAATAAAAACTCAAATATACAGCTTACTTTTTTAATTTATTTGTAGAAGCAACAAGCAACCAGAACAAGCCAATTATCAACTGTTGTACAATGTCTCACTCTGGCAAGCCAGCTGCTGATTTACAGTTCTAAAATAAAGAGGCAAACCAACATGTTCTTACACAAGAAGCAGTCACTTTAATATGATAAAATCACCAGAGACTTAGCGCTTTCACCTTTTATAATTCAGGCATCATCAGAGTCAAATAAAAATTCACAACGTTCACATTAATAAGAAGAACAGACTGACATCATTTCTTGTAACATCATGCATTCATGAATAATGTACTAATTTATAAATGACATCCACATTATTAGAATTATTGCAATAACAGAATAAAATACTAAGTAATAAAACCACATATATGTTGTTAAGACTTGTTTAAAAATATTGGGCAGGATTCACGAAGCCTCCGTGTAAGAGTTACAAGGCTTACATGGAGGCTTCAGTTAAACGGTGTGACCTCAGCATGCCATGCATATGCATGAGGGCATGCTGAATCACAACTAAGGCTATCACGGTCCGTGTAAGACAGTAGGGGGCGTGTCCGTAGGGCGAGCCCTGCAAACGGACACGCCCCCAGAAGAGTAAAAGTCCCGAAAGTAAACCCCCATGATAGAGTCCGTGTAAATGTGAATAAACACAACACAACACATGCCCCCACAGACTATTAACATAAAATGTAAAAATGAACATGTTATATTTTTTTTATAAGTTTTAAAGATGTTTGCCCGTGAGTGCATTCGTTTGCGCGGGTGTGCCTATCGCTTAGCCACAGTTAGCAGTCAGTGTAAAAGCATATAAGAACTAAATATTCAAAGTAAGCCAAGAAGCAGTAGCGTAGCGGTAGAGACGTCAGCTGAAGAGGAGACAGTCATGATTCGAGCCCCCACAACATCAATTTTTATTTTTAGTGAAATAAGCACGAAATAATTCCCTGACATATATGTACATGTATAAAATTATTTTTATGTAAAATGTAATGAAATGGGCCATGTATTATGAAGAAATGTGTGAAATAAAAAAAGAAGAAATGTCAGAAATGCCTATAGCTGTGCTACACTCTAACAAGCTGAGTATATCTACCCGTAGGTGAGCAGTGTTTTTCAGGTGTAAAATGAGTGCCCGTAGGTAAGTAGTGGTTTAACAGGTGTAGAAGGAGTGCCCGGGGTTGAGCAGAGTTCCAACACACTGAAACTGTGTGCCCGTAGCTGAGCTGAGCGTAATATGCATGCTGACAGCCAAACGGCGTGTAAGCCAGCATGACTCGTTTGCGCTGAACTGCGCACCGTGCCAACAAGCTAACCGACGAGCAACATTGAGCAAGCTGTATCAAAATTGCCTTTACACAGACACACCTCCTGGCCTGTGTAGACAGTCATAAAATATAAAAAGCAATGGCCAGGCTTAAACTCAGGATACCATGCACCATAGTCAAAGTACTGAACCACTAAGCCATGACAGTTGCTCTTAGAAATGCAGTAATAGCATATATATATAGGAATGAATGGAAAGAGGAGCATGACAAAGCAGGTTTTATGAAGCTGATACAATTCCAAAATGGCCAATCACAGATGAGTGCGGGAAAAACGGCATATATAAGCCCCATAGGCGAGGATACACAGCATAACTGATTGTGGAACCGATTTGCAGTCGGGATGGCAGGTGTAGGAGAGGGTAGTTGCTTCCGAGCACAGAGGTGGGGCATTGAGGAGTCCAAATATATGGTTTGGCTCCTCGTCCATGATCATGAGGCCCAACTCATGCAGGGCCAGGTCCTGTGGGGAGCATATAGGGCTGAGGCGTGGGACCAGTTGGCACATGATCTCAGCAGTGCCACAGGAATACCAAGGACTGGTGAACAGGTCCATCACCACCATGCGGACCTGAAGAGACGGAAGCAGGACCAACTGAACCATTGGATCCAGGAGGCCTGGCAAATGCCCAACGTCCCACTACTGAGTAAGTTACATGTAATTATTTATGTAAGAAATTAACCTAGCTGATATTATGGAAATGTGTATTCCAATATGATTTATTTATATTACAGCTGCAGGTGTCCGTTCCATGAACCGTCGAGCCTATGCCGATAGGCTGGTGCGGTTGTGCCACCAGGCAGGTCATTAATTCTCTCCCTGTAACTGTAAAAAAATATAAGTATGGCAGCTTGCAAAAGAGTGCAGTGTAGTCACTTAGTAATAAAAAGTGCAAGTAACAGTGTAAGAGAGATTTTGCTAGCATTGTTTGATTACATAAGTGTGATGCAGCCTGTAATCCAAAAATAAAAATGAAACAAGTCTGAAATAAAGATGTTCCACCTGTAATATAATAGTACATAACCTGCAGCAGGCTGAAAAGTACAGCTACTGAAGCTGAGTAAAACACGTGTGAAATATATCCCTGTTTAAATTCTGAAACATGACACAAGTGAGACTGTTGGAATGGATTGTTATAACTAAGTAAAACATGTCAATAAAGCATAGAATTAAGTACCATCCTGAATTGTAAAAATAAAACAAGTGAGAGAGTGTGAGAAAGAGGTATGAATCCACCAATAAAGTAGTAATAACTCCTGAATAGAGTATACTGCAGTCAGTACAGAATGAAATGAATGTGACAGGCACAACCAAACAGGAACGTGTTGAAAAAAGTACTGAAGCTGGAATGTGTGTCCCAAAATCTGGATATGTTGCTCTCAGTTTGCAATATGCAGATAGTATGTTTGTATGAAATACCAAACATCCACAGTTGTCTAGAGCCATATAAAGCAAATGTTGCAGGATGATGTAGCTGAACAGAGCCAGATATGGATGTGTATGAATAAAAATGAAATGTATATTGATGTAGCAGTAACATTCCTATCACCAACATGCATAAGTTGTCACATAGGAAACTGTAGTCAGACTTGTAGTGTGTATATATCTTTAGCTAGTAGAACTGTATAGCATATGTTTAGGTATTTGAAGTTGTTAATGAAATATTTCTTCACCCTACCCTATAACCACAAATAATCCATTCCATGTGAAATGGGTATGTGTATTAACAATTAACTCCCCTGGACAATTGTCCTGTTGGTTCATACATATTTGCATGTACGTTGATGCATGTGCCCTGTTCATACATCCAAACCTGATGGCCTGTTGCCATCACTCAACCCTGCATGTTGTTGGAACGTGTACTGTTGTTCAAATTATGCATGTGGTATGCTTGCTGTTCAACGGCTTGAGTTTATGGGTGTTTGGTTAATGGGAATACTAATGCATGCTGTTACACATAATTGTGAATGGTATTGCACATTACTAACCCAAACTGTCACTAAATAATGCAAAACATAGGACGACAGGGAAGGCAGGTTCCAGCGGACCCACCTCTCCCACCTCAGCTGGCGAGTGCACCTGGCAGTAGTGCACAGGCTGGACCCTCCTCAGGTGGCCCTGTGCCACCTGCGGGTGGAAGTGCTGCAGCGGATGGGGCTCTTCCCCCCTCTGCAAGCGTGGCCGGAGGAGAACATCCACTCACCCTCCGTAGTGTCCGGACTGTGGTGCATAGGGAGATCCGGCCTGCTTGAGGCACGGGTGGCACAACTCACGGGTGTGCCTGCTGCCCATCCTACACAGCCCCCAGCACAGCCCCATCTTGGGCAGTGAAGGCACAGTGGCAACTGCCCATGGATGGGGATATCGGTTCCACTGTTGCCATCTGTGGGCTCATGGGCTTGAGATATCCAAACATCCATCCTCGTCAATTGTGTAACCCCCCCACATGTGTCATACACCACCCCTGTATGCATCTTGTTTGTTTTGTCTGTTAACCTCCCCTACCTACCTCCCCAGCTATACCAACTTCCTGTACCTGACATACCACTCTCACCTGAAAAAAAAAAAAGGGCACTCTGTACTCAAAAAAAATTTACGCCCCATACATAGCTGCCCATTTTGCACACATGTCTGCTGGACATGTAAACTGGCAATTACAATTGGCTGTACAACAAATATTATTGTTGTCCTCACACCTCTCTCAGGGGTGGAAGGTTTCAAATTTCACACCAAATTACAAACATATGCAAAGCTGTTGCTGACGAAGAAATGGGCAGCTATGGGCCTTTCCTACATCCCTCCTGCAAAACCCGAGCTTGTTTTCCTACTGTCCTACCCTCTTTGTGCCCCCTTTTTCACCACTTTCCTATCTCCCCATTTTCTTTTCTTTAAAAGAAAATAGCGCAGGTGTGCACAAGAGTAAGCACTTTTAAGCAGTAGTAAGCGGGTGTGTGCTCCTGTGCGCTTAGCTAAGCATGTGTGCGTGAAGCTAAGCGGCAGTGCGCATGCGTGACCACCGCGCAAACCAGCACTAACCCGCTTACAACTGCTTAAAAGTGCCTTAGTCACTCTTAATGACAAGGTCTGTAGTTTTCTCAGCAGCAAAATAAAATACCTCCCTCAGTCTCAAACCCAGGACCTTGGAAACACTAGTTTGCATGACTTACCACTAAGCCATGACTGCTATACAAGAACATTGTGCTGAAAGAAATATATCATAAAATAGTAGGAATTAATGTAAATGGAATATAGCAAGTCTAGTACACAAAGCATGTCATGTATATTTACTGTCAAATCTAGTGGATTTGTAAAATAGTACTGTGTGATGAGAAACAGTCATGCTAGTTGGTAGCTACTAGGTAATAGTGTCACAGTAGCATCTGGCAAGCCACACACATACTCAGAGCAGGATAAACACTGCCATAGTTGAATAGTTAAGAGATCAGACATAGCAACTGTGACCGAGTTGCAGGGATGTCCCTGATGTGAAAACAAATGTCAACTGTGCCCCACTGACACCCTGTCAAATGTACTAACAGTAGGCAGAAAGGTGTAACTACACATGCAATGGTAACTATGAATGACTGAAAGTATGCACCACCTGCAAGTCACAAATGGTGTACTAATACATATGCTTGAAATAACCCACAGTCACAACTGCAGAATATCAGAATATGTCATTGGAGTATCCCACTGCTATGTACCATTCCATGAGGCTGATAAAAGATGCACCTGAGAGTATCTGAGGCCTGCTCAGCAGCATGATCAAATACCCTTGTAAGTGTCAAGGCCCACACCATGGCCAGACCACACTGCATGCAGTAACACCCTACCACAACAAACACATAGGGAATTGCTGTCCAAACAGATTTAGCAAGCATTACAAGCTGTGAATCTAAATGGAAAATAGGAAAGCCATAGCAACACATTACAAGAAAGACACCTAGCAGGCATACAAGGAGTGAATGTAAAGGCCAAATATTGAAGCCATAGCAACAGATTGCAAGAGCCACTGCTATATACCAGTTACACCACAATCCCCACAGGAAAGCACACACACCCATATACACAGTATTACTAGTTGTAGGTGTCAGTTTACATACACACGGAGAAGAGGACACTGGAGGAAGGAATACTCAGCTTACAGAACAACATGCATTGCAGTGTCTACAACACAGCCTGAAATATGAGAGACATACCAACCCTTACACTCACAGAACAGTGTCCACAGCAAACCAGCATGGTCCCCACCCCGATAATCTGAAAGGGCTATGCCTACCTAACAGACCTTTTTATAGCACAGTCCTGTAATCACAGTGAGAACTGCAATCACTACACAACAGGCTACATGCAATTAGTAAATGCTGGCTAACAATTGGTGCAGAGGTCATCACATGGACATGTGCAGATACCTACAAAAGCATCCTGTACTCCCAGTCCACACATGCAATACTTTCATTGCACCCGTTGGAGGTAGAGAGAGAGAGAGAGAGAGAAAGAAAGAAAGAAAGAAAGAAAGAAAGAAAGACAGAGAGAGAGAGAGAGAGAGAGAAAGAGAGAGAGAGAGAAAGAGAGAGAGAGAAAGAGAGAAAGAAAAAGAGAGAAAGAGAGAAAGACAGAAAGACAGAAAGAGAGAAAGAAAAAGAGAAAGAGAGAAAGAAAAAGAAAGAAAGAAAGAAAAAGAGAAAAAGAGAAAGAAAAAAAAAAAACTGTAACAACAAAACAAAGAGTCTGATAGCAGGCCAAGTAACTGCAAGCCTATGCAAATAGCTGCAACAAACACAGGTAATGTAAAGTACTACTATAATAGTCTACATACTGTGAACCCTCCAAATGTGTTATTGGTCTGTATCTATGTATATGAAGATGTGCATAGGGCTGGAGACATACTGCAACTGTCACTGAAGGCTCTGCATACATATGTATGTGAAGGTAGCTATGTGCACATAGCAATGTAGGTTGTAGTGCAATGTACAAGTAGGTTGTACAGTAATGGATGTTCAGCAGTATGTTACTGTGTGTATACATATGTAGACATGCTTCTGGAGCATTTCTCCCCGGGCATCCACTGAAAACAGGATCTGTGGAACCTAGTCGGACTTTCCCGGTCAACAAATGTTAAATAAATTAAAAAAAAGGAGTATACATATATATATATATCTAACATGTGTATACATATGTATATCGAGATATGTATGTTTTAATATATATATATATATATATATATATATATATATATATATATATATATATATATATATATATATATATATATATATATATAATATGCATATGTGTATACATAGATAGAGAGGGATGTAGAAATACATAGACATATATAGTTTCACAGTGTCATAGTTTAGTACTAGGTTATCTGCAGACAGTGTATAGAATAGATTTAGAAAATTGCGCCTCTGTATAGTAGTGACACAGTGAAGACCCCCGTACATAATAGCATTAGTTTACTGTGCCTCTGTCTAGTAGTGACACAGAGATGACCCCTGGTGTAAACCTATGATCTCCCATCCACTCGTCAAGAATTCACATGAAGAGTGTCAGTGAGGGTCTCTGCCTAACATGAACTGGGATCCTGTTCCACAGTATGGGAAGCCTCTTAGTGATGGATCTGTCCCTACAGCATGTCCTATTTATATGTGTGCTGAGGTTTAAATCTGTAGCTGTTGTGGTTCTGATGGATTTGGATTGTATGAGGTGGAACATGTCCATCAATACCTGATTGGACATGGCCTTGTACATCAGGCACAGATCACCCCTAAGTAGGCAGTATGCTACGGAATAGAGCATGAGTTACTTTAGTCTGGCAGCATATGAAAGTTGTTGGAGACCCTTGATCCTCCTGGTGATGTACTTATGGGGTCCCCCTAGCTGTTGCAAGTGCTAGGTGAGGTACATACCAAATGGGGCATAGTACACAGTCATGGGCCTGATAAGGGAGGAGTATAGGGGTACAATGACCCCTTTTGATCTGGATGTGAATCCCTTCATGATAAGGTGGGCAAGGTAGGAAGTCTATCCAACCACTTTGGCAATGTGGGTGTCAAATGAGAGGTCAGTATCGATCAGTGTCACCAGGTATCTGATTACTTTGTCTGTACTCAGTGGGTTACTGTCTATGTGATAATATGTGGGTACCTTGTCCATCCGAAAGGGTATGACTATACATTACGTGGCATGCAGTTTAAGGCCATGACTCCGGCACCAGTTGTCGGTTTACATGAGGCCTTTCTGTAGGATGTATGTGTCAGCTGGTGTATCGACTATGGCGCCTAGTATGCAGTCATCTTTGAACATTGTCAGTCACTACCCTCCCATGTCTGCTTCCACATCTGAGAAATATATGCCGAACATGAGCGGTCCCAGGACAGAGCCCTGTGGGACACCACTTGTGACTGGCTCTGAGTCTGACATGGCACCAGTGAGTTTGACTGTAGGGTTTCTATCCGTTAGCCGGTTTGCAACCCATCTTGTGACATATGGATTTACATTTCAGCTGTTGATCATGTCTATGATGCCAGAGTGCAGTATTGTGTCGAAAGCCGTAGGCAAGTCCATGTAGGCTGTATGGACCGCTGTGTCCTCGTCAATGGCTTTAGTGACATATTTGAAAAGGTCAACCAGGTTCATAAGGCAGGATTTGCCCTCTACAGAGCCAAAGCAGGTGGGATAAAGTGTCTAAGTCCCCAATGTCTCTGTGTATGAGTTCCATAATGATTCTTTCCATAGCGTTGCAGACCAGGCTGGTTAAGCTTATGGGGCAGTAGTTACCAGGGTCTGTAGAGGTGCCTCCTTTGTGGAGTGGGACTACTGTTGCTGTATGCCAGTGTCCAGGTACATATGCTGTAGTAAGGCTACGGTTGAATAGCGTTTAATGTGCGTGTGTAGCTCCTCTTGGAGTTCACATAGCATGCAACCTGCGATACCGTCGGGTCCCATTGATGCTGTGTTTACAGCTTTGCTGAGGGTGGTTCCCAGCTGGACATCTGAGATGACAGGGAGGTTACAGTCAGGTGGGATAAGTAATTCCTCATGTGTGAGTGAGGGAGGGGAGAAATCTGCACTGAACCTGTCTGCCAGAATGTTGCCATTATCTGTGTGTTCAGTGCAGCTTTTGTCACTGTGAACTAACTTTGAACATATCTGAGGGTTCCCACCCAGGTGTGTAACATAGTAGAAGAAGGCCTTGTGGTTATCTGTAGTGTCCATAGCGATGTCCATCTCATTGTTGGCCTTGCATGTTTGTACGACAGAACGTATCTTTCTACTAGTGCTGATCAGAGATGCCTTATCTCTATGGAATTCTGCTCTGCCGTGCAGTAGCTACCTTCTGTTGTTATACAATTTGTTCAATGCTGGGGTCCACCAGACAGGACGCCTGCCCTTGGTGGAGAGGGTCTTGGTTTTATTTGGGATTGCATGATCCATGCATTCTTGGAGATGTCCGTAGAATGCATATGTGAAGGTGTCTGCATTGTGGGATGTGGTTTCCACTAGCCCAGTGGGCATAAAAAATACCAACTCAGTTATAAGAAGTGTAAAGTCGGCATGTGAGAGGTTTCCCACTGTAGTCTTTTGTGTTGTGGGGGAGGTGGGATATGTATATCCAGGGAGATTAGTCTGTGGTCAGATGTGACTAGTGAGGGGTATACTTCCGGTGTGTAGTACATTGTCCCCATGTTTGTGATGGTCAGGTCTAGTATATTATCTCCCCTTGTGGGAGAGGTGACTAGCTGTTCCATTGCATTTGACTTAGTGAATTCCGGGAACCTTTGGTCTAGGGTGTTTGGGGTAGAATAATGCACCCAGTGTATGTTAGGGTAGTTGAAGTCTCCCAATATGATGGTGTGTAGTGGGACATTCATATCCTCCAATGTCTTCAGGAAGGGTGACTGTGGTTCCTGAGATTGGGAGTGTGGTCTTTAACATGCTACCAGTTGTATAGCAGGTTTGCCTATGGTTATCTGCATCTGGATGGTCTCTGATGCTTCATGCGTTGCCACTAACCAGGAGGTGTGGGTGTCCTTCATGAATATGGACACACCCACTCCCTTTTTGTTTTTTCCTGAGTCCTGGGGCCAAAAAGCATGATACGAGGTATAGCCTGGTACCGCTGGTGTGCTCTCAGGAGACTTGAACCAGGTTCTCACTTACTGCACAGACATTGAGATTGGTAGAATATGTACGTACAGATATATGTAATACACACATACATATATAGATATATGTAGATACATATACATATACAGATAGATCTGACTGACAACAGATATGTCTGTATATAACTATCTCTCTCTCTGTCCCACCCCCTCTCACTCTCACTCTCCCTCTGTCTCTCTCTCACTCTCTCCCCCTCTCTCCCCACATCTATATGTATATGTCTACATCTATATATACATATTATATACATATATACAAACATATATATATATATATATATATATCTATATACAGGTATAAATATATATATATATATATATACTGTGTGAGGCACATGTGTGCAGATGTCTTGCAACAGGTGCCTGGTGTCAAAGGCATGGAGTGAACACCAGTGTGGATACTGGAGTACCATACCCCATTCAAAAACACTGACACCAGTAACCACCACATATGTGCATGCCTGCCCACTACTGCATGTGTCAGGGGGGAACAGGGGCAACAAGTGTACAATAGGCTCCCCATTGATATACACAGTGGCACACTAGTCCTGTAATACCTGTACATGGAATGTGTCAGCAGACATGGTGTATCAGCTATGGACATGTAGGTCACTGTACCTTTCCACACCCCACAATGTCCTACACGGTATGTACCTCCCATGCCAGCTACAGATATGGAGAAGGACACAGACATATGCAAGTAACTGTGTCAATGCACTCAAACACAATACCTATGCAGAGTGACTGACAAGACCACAGACCGCACACAGACTACCTACATAGAGGTTACCACTGCTGGATATACATAGTTCGGTCACACCCATAACAGTTGTCTAACAACCATGGTAACACCTCCAACATCCACAACACAAATTACCTATGTCTGTCGTCCTTGTCACTGCAGTATAGAGCACATGGTGGAGGTACAGGACCCTACCCACAGATACGACATACCCTGTAGTAGACCATACAGAATTTAGAAGCAAGGCTCCTCATGAGTAGATATCAGACATACCCCTGCTTAATGTTATGCAGATAGATAATATGCCATATGAGTCACCCTGTGTAACTGTTTGTAAGGAGCAGGTACGATCATAGCACATGTGTCACAAGGGGCAGGGTAGCATAACAGTATGCTGCTGTAGGCCCAGGGCCAAAAGCACACTACCTACCTAAGACACAATGCACACCCATGAACACATTGCAAATGAAATATGTGAGGTGGAATGAGTGTGCCAGTGACTGGGTGCATGTTGTGTACTGGTGTGATTGCTCACCATGACTGTCTGTCTGTCATGGTAGTGTGTGTCTTGGTATGAGGCCAGAGACAAGTGTGTGAGGTATTGCGATCAACACAGACTACATTGCCATATGTTGTGCTGTGTTACCCTGTATGTCACTGTGGTGTAGGTAGGGTTATGGCAAGTAAGAGTAGTGTGCATTACCAGTGAAATATGTAACGTGCATTGTGTGCAGTGCATGGGCTGATAATGTTCCCCATACAGTACCTTGATACAAACCCCCAGTATGAGGTTGTGTATTATACCTGAAACAGTGTGTTGACTGCTGCAGTATACTAGTCTGTCGTATGGAGTGTGCTAGGTACTGTTGCACAGTTGTCGGATGAGCACTGATATCTGGTCATTTACATGTGTATCCCCCAATAGACAGACAGATGCTATATATGGTGGTTAAGTTATATCACTGTGGTCAAGTATTATGTGTATTATGTGTGCCATAGTTTGCTGACAGATATTGCTGACATATTTTCCTTCTCCTTTTCAGGGCTATGGTTCACCAGCAGAACCCTGTCTACTCTGCTGCAGAGGAGGAAGAGATACACCAGAGCCTGGTGCGGGATTTCGCAGTACTCTTTTCCCGCACCAGCCAGAACCAGCAGGAGAGGGCTGCACTGTGGCAAGACCTGGTCCATCGGGTAAATGACATAGGCACACATAACCGGACATATGAGCTGGTACACCATCACTGCAGTGATTTAATTAGAAATGTCCGTCAGCGTGCATCAGATATCCACAGGCAGCAGCTTGCCACAGGTGGTGGGGTGTCTAGACACACCCCCCTCACCAGACTGGAGGGACTACTCCTAAGTGTTGTGGCTCCAGCCCAACAGCAACAGCAGCAGCATACATGTGTAATGATGGAGGCTGGAGCCACCCAGCAGCAGGACACGGAGAGTATAGTTGACCATTCTGTACACTGTTAGGTTAAGCATGTGTGAGGTGTGTCCTCGTTTTGTAGCTGTAATCTTGGTAATTATTGTGCAAGAGTGATATCCTCAATATCAGCAGTACACCTGTGGAAGCTAACTGTTACACTACTGAACTGTATCATGCCCACAGTATCAATGGCACAGTTGTGCCCATTGACAATAAATGTCTCTTTTCTGCAGTTCCCTCTGGTGTAACAGCAAGGCAGCCTATCCATGCTGGTGAGTGTGTAATACCACTACCTTCAATACTCTTGATACTAACAGTAATAATAGGCTGAAGCAGTAGTGCTATGTGTTTGATTGCAGGTGTGTTTGTGTCTGTGTGTTGATATCTCATATACTGCGGTGTGTGCATGTGTGCATGTGCGTATGTGCCCATTTGTGCATGTACCCATGTCTGCATGTGTGCATGTGTGCATGTGCCCATGTGTGCATGTGCGCATGTGTGCATGTGCCCATGTGTGCATGTGCCCATATGTGCATGTGTGCATGTGCCTATGTGCCCATGTGTGCATATGTGCATGTGTGCATGTGTGGATGTGCCCATGTGTGCATGTGCCCATGTGTGCATGTGTGCATGTGCGCATGTGTGCATGTGTGCATGTCTGCATGTGCCCATGTGTGCATGTGCGCATGTGTGCATGTGTGCATGTGTGTATCAGTGGTGACATTGTGTACACATTGTAAACTGTGTTTCCTGTCTTACTCCTACAGGTTCTGGTGCTGCTCTGGTGTTGTGCAGCAGGGAACCTGAATCAACTGCTGTGGATAGTGATAATGATGATACCTGTGTAATGGTACAGGTAGGTGTGCCAGGGTCCATCATTGGTCAGCCAATTGACACTACACAGCTGTCGACCCCATCAATGCGCACAGTCATCCTGCCAATACATCCTTTGTCACCAATGTCCCTAGGTGATGGACAGGATACAGTGGGCATTGACCAGGGTAATGTGGTATTGGTGGCACATGCATCCCCACACAGCAGCCATGGCCAGGGTCCTGACATAGTACCACACAGGCAGACATCCAGGGGTTCTCGTGGGAGCATCCATGGGCATACCGCCCCTGTCAGACATGCCCACAGAGGTCTTTCAACCTCAGCTATGTTTTAGGCTGTAATGCAGGCACAGTCACGTATGGAACGGTACACCAGACATGGTCTGAGGGATCTGAGAGCATATCGCACAGCCATGAGTGTCAGTATGAGTGACGTTGTGGCTGCCATCCGTAACTTCACCGAGGTCATTGACAGACATTGGGGGGACACATTAGATCTGTTCCACAGCAGTTACTTTACATACCATATTCAATATATTTACTAATGCATTTGATATTGTTTAATAATGTGTATTTGGAATATGATGAGCATGTCTCTTTAAGGGTTTGAACCTATATATAGGTGGATATGACGGAGATTTATTTTTCTTTTCAAACTATTTTGATGTAGCATTGATAAAGGCTAATTCTAGCCGAAACCGGTTTGCTTTGCTAATGGTCTTCCACCATTACTTTTGGATATATTTGTCTTTACAATAAATTATTGCACTATCCTTTTGTGCTGGTCCATTTTTGTCGATTTTACAGTTTCCTCGGGACCGTGCACGCTGTCTTCCGGGCGTGGACTCTTTGTACGCAATTTTTCGCTTTTTTTCTTCACGCTGGGGACGTCTGGATTGTGGGCCAACCTCGCGAAGGTGGCTATCTTATTTTTCTTTTTCTTCGCATTCTCCGCATTCAAGTAACTGCTAAAAAAGAACATAATACGGATTTTTGTATTTGTTGTTTCTTCATTTAACACCGTAAGGCTCAAACGACTAGGATGCAGGATGCAGGACTAATTCAATCGTTTGGTTGAAGTCGAAAGACGTTGGTCTCCTGGTTCGACATTTTTTGGGTTTCCATCTACTTTTTGTATAACAGCAACCAATGTGCCAGTCGTTGGATCTTCTTTTCTCTCTTTAGAATTGGAACAGGTTCTTCAGGTGGCTCTTAATGGGACATTTTTGGAGTATTGTTATAATTTGACTTTTGGGCCTGTGTATGCTTAGTTGGAGTTCAGGTACTGTTTTCTATGGTTTTTCATAACTTCAAAGTCAGTATGGGGGACCTATTCAAATATTATTTTGAATACTGACTTCGGATACTGTGTTCTCCATGTTGTTTTTTTACAATTTTATAATCCATATGGAGGACCTATGGAAATAACATTTTGTGTGATTGTGTAACAACATGGACTAAATCTTATCCAACTGGCCACATATATATTTGGTTCTGGGTCTTCGGATCTTCCTTGAACAGTCGTTTGGCAATTATGTACTGTTTTTCAAGACTTTTCAATGACATTCCGTTTACAGCGACTGTGAAATTATTTGAAAGATAACTTAGAGATTTTGATGAACCCTGACAGCACTGTTGAAATATGTTTTGTTTGGGTTTAACGACTGTTTTTGGACCATCATATATTGTTTTGGACAATTATTTTTGGAACACATGTTTTGAAATTTATATTAGTTAGCTGGTACCAGCTGGTGTTTATGCAATTTTCAGCTTTCAGTTCATACTAAATAGCTGATTATGTGTTTTTGTTATTACATCACTAACAGGTACACATGTTCGTTGCAATATATCAGTATTAGATTTGACATAATGGCTCATGATATATTCACTACAGTATAATTTTTACAACAAGTATGGGTTTTAAATGGTATGGTATACAGAGGATTTAATTACAATAACTAACATTCCCCCATACACACACATTGACTTTTCACAGTAGTTTAAGTTATGATGGAATCATGTCCTGCTTGTGACTTTGGTTTTTGTATTATATATGTTTGACATCATATTAATACTGGTATTGACCATGGGGTTGATAGAATCACTACAGGCGTTATTAGTACCTATTTGAATTCATTATACTCTTGTCTGTCCCCGAGATAGATTTCTCTGCAACAGTGACCGGGATACATCAACATTTGAAAAAAATTTTTCTGGGGGGCATACTATATATTAATATACGATCGGATATCTCATATCTGTCCATATAATAGCAGAGACGAAAGGTCGGCTATTATTATAAGATATTTTGACAATATTCAAGTTTTTCTTTATATTGGGGCTATCTTTAATGATGATGTTTGTGACAAATGGTTATGATTTACAACCAAGTATAATCTGATTGTGGAGGGGTGTGTCTTCCTAAGTATAGTTGAGACGAAGGTCGACTATACCATATATTGGGCATAATACAGACCAATACATTCCATTATTTTTGGCTTATGCTCTTTAGTCCCAATTATGACAATTATACCTAAGCAGGACTTTTCATCAAGGTTAATTGTATTGTGAACAGTACCTTTTCCACAGAATAGTTGAGACGAAGGTCGACTATTATATACATTAAAGATATTATAGGTTTTCTAGTTTTATATATTATGCCCTAACTCATGCCAATACTGTTCATAAAACAATATTTTTTATTCAAATACATAAGTTTATGATTACTAATTGTTTGATGTATGCTTGATTATTGTACAGTGATGCTTTCTTGGGGACAGCCTGAGTATTTAACTATACTGTTTTGTAAATTGAGTTTGAATATAATTTTCTAAGTTAGATCTGTTTGTCGTGGTCAGCCCCTTGATCATATTGGGTTTTTCCATATATAATTACCTCTATATAGAGACTGTTTAATTGATCACTAATAGAATGACTGCGGCCATGGATTTAGGTGTTAATTTACAGGGGCTTTCGTCTGATAAAGACAATTTAGCAGTTTTTGGTATAAGCAACAATGCAGGGCATAGTTCCAACATTCCACCTATGGAGGGTCAACAAAAATGTGGTACAATTTTTTCGAAATTAAATAGAAATATGAAGAGTCTACGCTCAAATGTGTGTCACTTAAAACTTTTTAAGGCTTACCAGACCAAAGACATTACACCCAGGGGGTTGAGGGTTCGCTTACAACCCTTAGTGGCTAATATTGATAGTGAATTATCTAGAGAATGGGCTGAGGCTCATCATTGTTCCTCAATGCTTTTTGTGGATTGTTTATCCAGATATTATGATAGAACCATACAATACCAAGTATTAGAGATTGAAACCTTGTGTGGTGAGGTTGAACAATTTAATAAGGAGGATTATTACCAACAACACATTTCTGATCTTGCAAAGGATCTTGCTATATTGGAACAACAACTAATGAAACGAAAAATGCATAAATTCAATAGGGATCTTATGGACTATGAGAAGGGCAAACCCTTTTTTAGCCAGAAGACAGTGAGATTCAAAGATTACACAAGCATGCACAACACCAGTAGGAAACGACCCAGGTCCATTTTAAGACACAAAAAAGGGACTTCTGATGCCACTTCTGAGGAAGATACGTCTTCTGCTACTGACAGTGAGGTTTCCTCACGCCAGGCGTCCCCGGCTGCCAAAAGGAAACAACCACCCCCTTTAGACTTAAAGGTAGGGGGGGGGGGCAGAAAGCACAGATCTAAATTTGGGAACACCAAGTCTACAATGTCTGTTACAACAGATGGTCAAATAAATAACAATATTTTCAATATTTCTTCTTTTGAGCTCGCTCCTGCACATGTAAGGGTATTAAATAAAGGATTGAATGTTGTCCCCACTGCATCAGTCTCTGAGAATCATTTATTACAGGATGTAAATGATTTCTGTAGATTACTTAACCTCAAAATATTTTTTGCAGAATCAGATATTACTCAAAGATCAACTGAGTTCAGATTTGGCAAATCCACATTTATTCCACCTATGAACAAACACGTCTCTATTTTTAGAGATTGTGTAATGAAGGATTTACACAGTTCAACTCTGTACGAATCTACATCCAATAATCTTACTGCAGCTGAAAGGAAAGCTCTGTTGGAGCTCAAGGCCAATCATGATATAGTCATCACTATGGCAGACAAAGCGGGTGCCATTGTAGTTATGGACCATACAACATACATAGAGGAAGCCTTACGACAATTATCAGATTCCAGTTTTTATATGGAAATGGGTATAGATCCAAATCCCAGTTTCAAAGTGGAAATAGATTCTTTTCTAGATTTGGCAGATGAACAAGGCATTATTAGTGTACAGGTAGCCAAGCAACTCAAGGTGGATGAACCAGCCTCACAATATCTATATTTGCTACCCAAAATACATAAGGATCCCCTTCATCCCCCTGGTAGACCGATTGTATCGGGGAGAGGGTCTTTAATGGAGCCTTTGTCTGCCTTTCTTACATATTACTTACAACCACTATTGAAATACATTAGATCACGTATCAAGGACACCACTGAGTTTCTTAACATCATTGAAGACTCCCAACTGGAAGAAAATTGGTGGCTTTGTACTTTGGATGTGGCATCCCTCTACACAAGTATTCCCCATGATGTAGGGATACGTGCTGTCTCATATTGGCTATATAAATCAAACATATATTCCACAGGGTTCAATAACTTTTTGATCAAACTGACAGAAATCGTGTTACGGAAGAACATTTTCTATTTCAAAGGGAAAGCATATTGGCAAATTAAGAGCACGGCTATGGGTGCATCATTTGCACCTATATATGCAGATCTCTTTATGGGATATTATGAAGACACATTTCTTTATGATGATCAGAATAACATATACATTCATGATCTAGATATCTGGCGCAGATATCTAGATGATTGCTGGATGGTGTGGCGTGGAGATTTGGATCAGTTGTCAGAGTTTGTATCATATCTGAACAATAATTCTTTTGGAATTAAATTTACTGTTAACATCGAGTATGATAAGATCGTCTTTTTAGAAGTAACAATCACCAGACTCTCAGACAACACTCTAGCTACTTCAGTTCATCGTAAATTTCCTGAATACAATACACTATTACATGCTCAGAGTTCCCATCCATGCCACATCATCTGTAACATTCCCAAATCTCAATTTATGCGGATCAGACGTATATGTTCTACTGAACAGGAATTTACCAACTGTAGTCTTGATTATCACAACGATTTATGAATCGGGGTTATGATCAACACAATCTTTCTAACGTTATGGATGAAACCAATAATATGACACGTACTAGTTTGTTACAATACAAATCAAAAAATAAGACCACATCTGCACCAGATTCTGCTCAAGTAATGAGGTTAGTAACTACTTATGGGACCAACACCAATAGGTTTAGAGACATCATTAATCAACATTGGGATATTTTTTTAGCACAGAAGGTTTTGAATAATATTCTACCACAACAATGCTCATTTTCATACCGCAGAGGTAGGAACATAAATTCATACCTCACCCACTATAAGAGATACATTCCCATTATTCCCAATCAAACTACCTTATTTGGGGATACACTAGTGGGCTGTTTCCCATGTGGCCATTGTACAGCTTGCCAACATATATCCAAATCGATGGAGTTTACTAGCAAAAACACTTCTCAAGTGTTTAACATCAGAATTTTTGCTAACTGCAGCTCAGATTGGGTGGTCTACTTAGCCACATGTTCTTGCTCTGCCTTTTATATTGGCCAGACTTCTAGGCCTGTAAAATTTAGAATAGGGGAGCACATGAGTGCTATTAGGAACAAACGTCTAACTAATGCACTATATAAACATGTCATTGATTACCCAACTGCAGTATTTAAATTTGTCATTATTGACAGGATAACTTTACACAGAAATTTCAAATCTGGTTGGCATAGGAAACTCAATTATATGGAAACATGTGGATTATTAAATTGGGTGGTCTTTTCAGGCCTGGATTAAATGAATCAGGTCAATACAATACATATTGATTATTATAATATATATTTCTGTTTTTTATATTTTTGTTCCACATTTCATCTTTGTTTATGGTAACAGTGAATGCACAATGTAGTCACACTACAGACTAGATACATTTATAGTTAATTAGCAATGTATTCTTGCATTTTTATTTTTATTTTTATTTTTCTGATATTATAACCATTATCAATTTAGTGGTTGTTAGGGTGAACATCATTTATGTTTTATAGACAGCAGTTACTTTACATACCATATTCTATATATTTACTAATGCATTTGATATTGTTTAATAATGTGCATTTGGAATATGATGAGCATGTCTCTTTAAGGGTTTGAACCTATATATAGGCGGATATGACGGAGATTTATTTTTCTTTTCAAACTATTTTGATGTAGCATTGATAAAGGCTAATTCTAGCCGAAACCGGTTTGCTTTGGTAATGGTCTTCCACCATTACTTTTGGATATATTTGTCTTTACAATAAATTATTGCACTATCCTTTCATGCTGGTCCATTTTTGTCGATTTTGTAGGTAGGGTTATGGCAAGTAAGAGTAGTGTGCATTACCAGTGAAATATGTAATGTGCATTGTGTGCAGTGCATGGGCTGATAATGTTCCCCATATAGTACCTTGATACAAACCCCCAGTATGAGGTTGTGTATTATACCTGAAACAGTGTGTTGACTGCTGCAGTATACTAGTCTGTCATATGGAGTGTGCCAGGTACTGTTGCACAGTGGTCGGATGAGCACTGATATCTGGTCATTTATATGTGTATCCCCCAATAGACAGACAGATGCTATATATGGTGGTTAAGTTATATCACTGCAGTCGAGTATTATGTGTATTATGTGTGCCATAGTTTGCTGACAGATATTGCTGACATATTTTCCTTCTCCTTTTCAGGGCTATGGTTCACCAGTGGAACCCTGTCTACTCTGCTGCAGAGGAGGAAGAGATACACCAGAGCCTGGTGCGGGATTTCGCAGTACTCTTTTCCCGCACCAGCCTGAACCAGCAGGACAGGGCTGCACTGTGGCAAGACCTGGTCCGTCGGGTAAATGACATAGGCACACATAACCGGACATATGAGCTGGTACGCCATCACTGCAGTGATTTAATTAGAAATGTCCGTCAGCGTGCGTCAGATATCCACAGGCAGCAGCTTGCCACAGGTGGTGGGGTGTCTAGACACCCCCCCCCTCACCAGACTGGAGGGACTACTCCTAAGTGTTGTGGCTCCAGCCCAACAGCAACAGCAGCAGCATACATGTGTAATGATGGAGGCTGGAGCCACCCAGCAGCAGGACATGGAGCATATAGTTGACCATTCTGTACACTGTTAGGTTAAGCATGTGTGAGGTGTGCCCTCATTTTGTAGCTGTAATCTTGGTAATTATTGTGCAAGAGTGATATCCTCAATATCAGCAGTACACCTGTGGAAGCTAACTGTTGCACTACTGAACTGTATCATGCCCACAGTATCAATGGCACAGTTGTGCCCACTGACAATAAATGTCTCTTTTCTGCAGGTCCCTCTGGTGTAACAGCAAGGCAGCCTATCCATGCTGGTGAGTGTGTAATACCACTACCTTCAATACTCTTGATACTAACAGTAATAATAGGCTGAAGCAGTAGTGCTATGTGTTTGATTGCAGGTGTGTTTGTGTCTGTGTGTTAATATCTCATATACTGCAGTGTGTGCATGTGTGCATGTGTGCATGTGCGTATGTGCCCATGTGTGCATGTACCCATGTCTGCATGTGTGCATGTGTGCATGTTCCCATGTGTGCATGTGTGCATGTGTGCATGTGTGCATGTGCCCATGTGTGCATGTGTGCATGTGCCCATGTGCCATGTGTGCATGTGTGCATGTGTGCATGTGTGCATGTGCCCATGTGTGCATGTGCGCATGTGTGCATGTGTGCATGTGTGCATGTGTGCATGTGCCCATGTGTGCATGTGTGTATCAGTGGTGACATTGTGTACACATTGTAAACTGTGTTTCCTGTCTTACTCCCACAGGTTCTGGTGCTGCTCTGGTGTTGTGCAGCAGGGAACCTGAATCAACTGCTGTGGATAGTGATAATGATGATACCTGTGTAATGGCACAGGTAGGTGTGCCAGGGTCCATCATTGGTCAGCCAATTGACACTACACAGCTGTCGACCCCATCAATGTGGACAGTCATCCTGCCAATACATCCTTTGTCACCAATGTCCCTAGGTGATGGACAGGATACAGAGGGCATTGACCAGGGTAATGTGGTATTGGTGGCACATGCATCCCCACACAGCAGCCATGGCCAGGGTCCTGACATGGTACCACACAGGCAGACGTCCAGGGGTTCTCGTGGGAGCATCCATGGGCGTACCGCCCCTGTCAGACGTGCCCACAGAGGTCTTTCAACCTCAGCTATGTTTTGGGCTGTAATGCAGGCACAGTCATGTATGGAACGGTACGCCAGACATGGTCTGAGGGAGCTGAGAGCATATCGCACAGCCATGAGTGACAGTATGAGTGATGTTGCGGCTGCCATCCGTAACTTCACCGAGGTCATTGACAGACATTGGGGGGGGCATTAGATCTGTTCCACAACTACATGTCCATGAGCCAGGGCAATGGTGGATGGTTGAGGCATCGATGTGGCCGTATGCCAGCAACAGCAGCAGCTGGCAGCCGTCGTGGACGACAACAGGCCCGCGGCCGCTCACATAGTGCCAGCAGCAGCCCCAGCAATGCTGGGTCTGTGCTGTCATCAGACCGCCCCAGGAGACCACGTGCACATGGTGCTGGACAGTCCCAACAGGGACCTGTCTCCAGTCACCAACCACCTGCTTCTGATGACAGTACCCAGTCTGGCTTAGTACCTGATACAGTCCGTAGCACCCCTGCCAGGCACAAGTACCGTGTCCATGGCCACAGACAGTGATCTTTATGACCTGGCAGGTACAGTCTGTGGCTGTCCACAAACACCTGTATATGGCAGCCATGAGGTGGGACTGTGTGCATTCATACACACATGCAAAGTGATAACACCTAAGGCTAACGCATACATGCGCACACTGCATCAACATTGCCCCATCTTGTACTGCTGTCCCTCACCAACACAAACACACAGACATGTCAATTGGTTGTATCAGTGGCAGACTCAGGCATACCAGGTACACACCCTGTGCATATGATGAAACTGAGCCACCTCCTGGAATCTGTAAAATCGGTGCAGGAACAGGTTAACATGGTGCTGATGCACAGGGTGACTACATAGGCGTGTTGTAATAGAATGATGTTGACAACAGTACAGTGTAATGATATCATTGTGGGTATATACCAGCATGCCTGATGCAGTTACAGTATGAATGTCATTGTATTGTTTGGTACACCCATAGTAATTGCCACAGTGTACTGTCTGCACATCTTTGCATACTGGTGGTGAGGCTGACAAGGGATGGCCACCTACATAGGTAGCACAGGGGATACAACAATGTACATATTGATACTCAATGATGGTCATGTCAACTGCGAGTTACATGCTGTCCACACACGACTCTGCAATGCGGATGTTTGAGGATGTTGATATCTGTGCAGTACTACACAACAGGTTCAAGGCTCACAAGAGCACACTCGCACTACAAGGTCACACCTCATACCATTCATGACAGCACCAAAACACAGAACTAACTATGACAGGAGGGAGAGTGACCATACATGTCAAGGATACTGTGGTGCCAGAACAGGTAGCATACATCATACTATGTCTGGAACTGCTGAGTGAGAGCTCAGTATCTGTTATTTGACATGTGTATTACTACAGGTATGAGCACTTGGGTGTCAGGCCAGTTATTCAACATTACGAAGGTACGTGGTCTATACACTTGTGGGGGTGTGGCTGGACCCAGCCCATCTGACCTGTGAATGTCTGGGTACAGGCTTATAGTGCCTGCATATGCGCACTGTTACCTACTGGAAGTTATACACCTTGTTTGTTGTAGCATAGTCTACATACAGGCCTGCTGACTGTAGCTTTGTTTGTATGCATGTTTGCTTGTTATGTTCCTGAAACACTGATTCCACCTGCAGTGCAGATTTACAGTGCCTCTGTGGATCCCTAGTGACATCTGTATTGCTTACTGTACTGATGTCCATGTCTCACTTGACAGAACATCACTGTTTGTCCTGTTTGCATGTAGCTTGCCTGTAACACATTGCATATGACTTACTTCGCATTTGCTCAAGACAGCATTCATATATGCCAGCACTAACAAATCAGGAGCACTGCACCCTCACATAGTCACCTTGAGTACCTTGTTCCCCATTGGCCCTATGTGTCGTTACTTAGTATGGGATTCACAATGCTATGGTAGCATGTGCAAAGGTCACCTGTCGATCTACTATCAGGTCCAGTTGGTGAATCTGTGAGTCATGTGGCAATGTTACAGCTGTCTCATGTAGACAGACAACCCTCTCCCCTTCCCATACACTTACAACACATGTGAGAGATGCAACCACATAGCCAAATTGGGGGCTAAGCTCTCCTAACTCAGCACTGGCATTCCCTGTTAGGTGGAGTGGGATACTACCGTGAATACAGTGCCAGTCTCCCATAGACCTGCCACGACCGAAATCCAAACACAGAAACACACAGGTACATTATTGGACTCTCAGAATAGCATCCTGCCTGAGCAGCTGACACCTGCAAAGCAGACACACAAGCAAACGTTAAGCCAGAGCAGAGCATGTGCAACACATAGCTCACAAAGCCTGTGTGCCAAACAGTCACAGGCCATACGGATTGACAACACACCTGCTACAGTTGTATGAGGTACCTCTATCATCAGGTACACTGAGGTCCTGCTCACCAGGCTGAACAAGGTGACGGTCATGCTGAGCTGCCCATCGGGCACTATGATCCATCACATAACACAAGCATACCGGTCACTCCAAGGCATGTAGAAGTATGACTCAGTGATTATCTGTGCCAGTGTGTATGACCTCTGATGCACCTCCCTGGACTTCATGTTAGGGGACATAGAGGGGCTCTCTGAGCTTGTGGCACAGGCTGGTATGACCCTAGCCTTGAGTAGCATCTTAACCTCACCAAGAATGCTGCCACAATATGTAGATAGGTTGATCAGTTTCTGCAATTAACGTATGTTTCAGTGACATTCAAAGGGGATCCAATGCCTGTCAGTGTGGGATTACATGCTGGACAAGCCACATTGCTTTGCTTGGGACAGTTTGCACCTGTCACCCATGGGCCATTGCATATTGGCAGAGGTTGTTGCTACACACATAGTGCCTTTGTATGCAAGGCTGACATCACATAGCCACCTACACAGGTATCACACTGGATAGGACACTAATTGAAATGCTACTCAACAGCAGCAGTGTAAACCTCAAGATGCATGCAGTGGAAACTGTCCTTAGCATGGGGTACAGCAATATCCATGCAGTAACAGACTCCTGGTACAAGGCTCCCAGGTGCACACCATCACTGCCAGGTCATTCCTGATACCATGCTTGTCGTCCCCTACACATGCACCAAACCAGAACAGGGGGGATGTATCCAAAGGCACCTCAGATACACACACACCCAGGTTGGTGGCACTGCACAAAGCATCAGAGCCTATCCATGTGCAACTAACAGTGGGTTAGACTGCCTTCAGGTTCATAGCCTGGCACACACCACACTCCCATACCCAGGAAACCCACTTGGCCTTCCTGACAACATTGGGAATATGACGGTCTCTGCAAACACCATTATATGGTTGGACTGCGACTACCCAAACATAGAGTGTGAGCATTACTCTAGCTCCAAGACCCTATCTGAAGGGTTCTTAGCATTCATTCCCTGCATTTCTATGGAACAAATTGTTACCACTCCCACAAGAGGTGACAACATGCTGCACCTGTTCATCACCAACATGTAGACTATATGCTCCAGACCAGTCATGTATCCCTCGCTGGTGGGATGTCACCATCTACAACCCACACTGTCTAATCACATACCACATGCAGTCCCTGCACAGAACACCACAGTCATACAGTTGTCTGATGCATATTCCATGTATTCACATGAGGCAGGCTTCGGACATGGGAACTATTGCAGTTCACAGGTACATATGTGTAGGTGGCACACACATACATCATGTGTGCATTGACATTACTGATATAATGTATGTTGTGCAATATTGGGAACAACACCCCACACACATGGACAAACTGTGTGACAAAAATACACATGGTGTTTGTGGGATACAAACCCCTACCTAACTATGTTAGATCACTTGTGAGAGATGCAGTAGCAGAGCATGCTATTTGCATTACTGGGACGATTGCTTTCTCCTTCTGTACTTATAGAGTGCTGACATCATCAGTGTTTAGAGAGTGGAATATGCAGCATGTGTTGTGTAGTAATAGTTGCCAAAAGGGACACTTCCTTTACACATGGAATTGCACACACTACTCCTCCACACACATACTGTGCACTTGCAGGATTCAAATCCCTACCTAACTTTGCTATAACACTTGTGAGAGACGCAGTAGCAGAGTGCGCTATTTGCATTACTGGGAGGATTGCTTTCTCCTGCTGTACTTATAGGGTGCTGACATCATCAGTGTTTAGACAGTGGAATATGCAGCATGTGTTGTGTAGTAATAGTTGCCAAAAGGGACATTTCTCTTACACATGGAATTACACAAACTACTCCCCCAAACACATTCATACACACACTGTGCACTTGCAGGATGCAAATCCCTACTTAACTATGTTATGACACTTGTGAGAGACACAGTAGCAGAGCACGCTATTTGCATTACTGGGAGGATTGCTTTCTCCTGCTGTACATATAGGGTGCTGACATCATCAGTGTTTAGACAGTGGAATATGCAGCATGTGTTGTGTAGTAATAGTTGCCAAAAGTGACATTTCTTTTACACATGGAATTACACACACTACTCCCCCACACACATACTGTGCACTTGCAGGATTCAAACCCCTACCTAATTATGTTATGACACTTGTGAGTGACGCAGTAGCAGAGCACGCTATTTGCATTATTGGGATGGATTGCTTTCTCCTGCTGTACATATAGGGCGCTGACATCATCTGTGTTTAGACAGTGGAATATGCAGCATGTGTTGTGTAGTAATAGTTGCCAAAAGGGACATTTCTCTTACACATGGAATTGCACACACTACTCCCCCACACACATTCACACACACACTGTGCACTTGCAGTATTCAAACCCCTACCTAACTATGTTATGACACTTGTGAGAGGTGCCGTAGCAGAGTGAGCTATTCACATTACTGGGTATAGTTTCTGCTCCTGACATATGTATAGTGTGCTGACATCATTATGGATGTAGAGGTATGTACATCTGATACTATCCATCAGTACAGGGGAGAGTATATCTATGCATTAACTTTGCACAGGCACCATGGCCTACTGTACTGTGGAGGCAGATGCCAAATACACTGTGGATAGCCTTCTGTATTCCCTAGGGACAACAGTCTAGTATTGCACTCTACAGCCATATGTTTATCTTTCAGATGCAAGTATCTGTTGCTCATATACTGTTTGTGGGTCTTTATTGCCATAGCCTTCCCTATCTCTATAAACAACTTGTGTACTGTGGAAGATGTTTGCATATGACTGGGATCCAGCACTTTACTTATGTCTCTGTTGTAACTTCACTGTGTGCACTGGGCAGATCTCTGTATTGTGTGAGGTTCCTGTGTTAACACATACAAATGCCAGATATGTGTGTGCAACTGCTGAACTGTGACATGGTCTAAGTGAGTGAGCATGCCCAGTTCGCAGTTTGTATGGCTTCTTGACTGACATGTCTCATTTATCTAAGTGTGCGAGCATGCCCAGTGTGACCTTTCCTTATGTTGGGATCTGTGGACCACCACATTTGTGTTTGTGTGTGGACGCCATCTATATATCACATGTACAATTGAGTGTTGGACATCAGGTTGTGTTCTTACTGCCCAACTGCTTTGTGTCTGACCCTAACAGGCATTATGCTGTGCCTGCAGGGTCACCATGGGATAGTTTGCATACAGTTGTCATCATCCTTTCCTGCTGACCAAACAGTTGTATTGTCGTATACTGTACTGGTGCAGTACTTTCACTGTGGTGGACAGTATAATCGGTTTCAGTCCTATCACTGCTTGTAATATTTATAGTGAGCACACCAGACTGGTTGAGGGCCAGTTGTGCAGATATGACCATGTTGCATTTTGTTCAGATATGGACAGCATAGTACATGATTGTCCGACATTGTTAATGTATTCTACAACTTGTGTGGACAGTGACAAACAATGGCCGTGTGCCCTAGTCCATTTGTAATGCTAGTCAGAGAGTGTTTGTCCTTCAACACGAATTTACTGGTGTTTGCCATGACATATGTCATGGTTAGTGTGCTGTGCCTCTGTCTACCAGTGACATACAGGTGATATCCAGGGTACACCTACAATCTCCCATCCAGTCATCATGATTCCTCTGGATGACAGTCAATGAGGAACTCCCTGGATAACCTGTAGTGGGAGTTTCGTCGTGAGTGGTGTGAGCTTCTGGGTTATGGACCAATCAGTACAGCATGTCCTGTTTATGTCTGTGCTGGGGATCAGGCATGTCAGCTGCATAGGTCACCAGCATTCAGAGTTTACATGGTGCCAAATGTCCAATGATACCAGGTTGGTCATGGCTCTATACATCAGGCACAGTTCACCTCCAGCCAGGCGGTATGGCATTGTGTGGAGCTGCAGTTTCTTTAATCAGGTGACACATGGCATCTGCTACAGCTCTGCGATCCTCCTGGTGGGGTATTTGTGGGGTCTTTCCAGTTGCTGCAGGTGTCTGCTACGGTACATCCCTGAAGGGCCATTGTACACAACTGTGAGGCTGCTGATGGATGACTGGAGAGGCACATTGACCTACCCTAACCAAGCTGTGCTTACCTTCATGATTAGGTGGGTATATGGTATGTTTCTGTAACCACTACAGACACATGGTTGTCACATGCAGGATATCTATCACCTTGTGTCCCCAGGTCTCTTATTGCTCCTGATGTACTTACTGGGTTAACACCTATGTGGTAATTTCTGGCCATGTACTGTGTTTCCACAGGGGTTGACTATACACTATTCTGCATTTAGCTTGTTGACATGGCTGTGGCACCACTTGTCTGTTTCTATGTGTGCCTTTTGTAGGTTGCTTGTGTCAGCTGGAGGGTCCGATATGGTGGGCAGTTTGTAGTCCTCTGCGAACCTGTTCAGACAGAATCCTTCCATGTTGGCCTGTACCTATGTGACATATATAGCATACAAGAGCGGTCCCAGGACCATGCCTTGTGGGATGCCAGTTGTACCTGGTTTGCAGTATGCCATGGCTGCAGCATGCCTGACCAGGTCAGTTCTGTCCTTGAGCTGGTTTACAACCCATCTACTTGCATAGGGGTTTATAGTTAGGTTGGTGAGCTTATCTGTACCGCCAACTAGGGTATTGTATGGAAGGGTTTAGCAAGGTCCAGATAGGCTGTGTGATCCACATTCCCCACATCAATGGCCTTGGTGCATGTTTCACATGAGTCAGACATGTGTAAAGGGCAGGATCTGTCCTATGACAGCCACACTGGGTAGGGTCCAATGTCTGTAGTTACCCAATCTCGTTATTCATGGGATCCATGGTCATCCTCTCCATTACTTTGCCAACCTAGATAGTCGGGGTTGAGGGGTGATAGTTTGCAGTATTCATTCAGGCACCCCTTTGTGGTGAGGGACCACTGTTGCTGTACACTGCTCTTTGGGTACATATCCTGTGGTAGGACTGATAGTGCGCAGTACTGCTATTTGCTGTTCCATTCTTCTTAGACTACTTGTTGGAGACAACCCAGGACACCATCTGGTAACATTGATGCTGTATGCTGTGCTTTGTGGATGCTGGCTGTTACCTCAGCATCTGCAATGTCAGGGGGCCAGCACTCTCCTGGGATAGATATTTGGCAGTTAGGTGCTGGTGGGGAGTTTGCAAGGAATCTGTTTGGTAGGATGTTGGCAATGTGTGTGGGTTTGGTGTATTGTTTGTGATATTAGAGTGATGCAGAGCATATCTGTGGATTATCACCATGGTTCCTACCATCAGGTGGGACACCTGTGTGATAATTCTTTGTGTCCTGCACAATTTGTATCATCATAGGTTCATAGGTTCATACTAGGCTATCTGCCCTGGCCTTGTTTGAGCACGGACAGACTGTGTGTGGGTTTCGACACCCCTTGCAATGTGCATATTATGCCCATGTAGGGTTTACTGTACTAGATGTGACACAGGGATGGCCCACAGTGTACACCTACTATCTCCCATGCACTTCACCAGATTTCTCTTGTTGAGTTTGAGTGTGGATCTCAGCCTATCATGGACTGGGATTCTGTTCCAAAGTGTCAGGAGCCTCTGGGTTATGGATCTGTCCCTCCAGCACATCCTATTTATCTATGTGTGGAGGTTCAGATATCTCACTCTGGTGTCTCTGCTGGATTTGGGGTTTCTGCAGTGGAGCATGTCCATTCATTCTGGATTGGACATGGCCTTGTACATCAGGCATGCATCACCTCTGACTGGGCAGTATGCTTCTGAATTGGGCTGTGGTTTCTTCAGCCAGGCTGCAGATGTTCAATGTTTGGACCCTTTATCCTTTTGGTAAGGTACATTTGGGGGTTTTCTAACTGCTGCAGGTGTAAGGTAAGGTACATCCGAACTGGGACATTGTTGTCACATATGGGCCTGATAAGGGAAGAGAATGGGGGCACAGTGACCTCTCTTGCTCTACATGTGCATCCTTTCATATTAAGGTGGGCAATATAGCAGGTCTTCCTGGCCACCTTGGCAATGTGAGTGTCACATGACAGGTTACCGTCCACTTGTGTCCCTAGGTCCCTGATTACTTCTTCCATACATAATGGATTGCCACCTATGTCATACTTTGTGTGTGCCTTGTTTGGTATTTGTTGAGACATTCATACTCTGCAGTGTCTTCAGGAAGGCTGGCTGGGGTACCTGGGTTTGTGAGTGTGGTCTGTAGCAGGCTTCAAACACGTACACAGTTTGAGCCAGTGTTACTTGCCTGTGGATAGTCCATGCTGCTTCTTGCTGTGGTACCAACCTGGGGGTGTGGTTATCCTTGATAATTACTGGCAGCCACACTCCTATTGTCGTGTGTTCCATGTTTTGGAGCTGTAGAGCATGGTATGAGGCATAACCTGGTAGTATTAGGGTGCTCTTTTGGGCCTTGACCCAGGTTTCTGTTACAGAACACATATTACCATTCTCCATGCTGTGGTGGGTTTGGTCTGCATGCACCTTGCAGGTTAGACTTCTGGCATTGGGTAGCATTACGTCCAGGTTATTATCCCTTGTGCTACCTATGGTGGTGGGTTTGTGTTTCTGGACTTACCTATTGAAGGCACAATGGGGGTGACAACAGCCTTTGCCAGTATCCACACAGCCAGGTGTGCTGAGTGCGTGCCATCCCTAGCAGGTGGGGCATCATGTCTTGCTCGGCTGGGCTGGGCTAGTATTCTGCCTGTGTAATTGCCTGCTTCTAATTGTTTTCACCTGCTAGCTCTACCAGTATTCCCTGCCGGCTTCCTACTATTTCTTCTGCTTCCTTTTTCCTCTCTGTTTCCTCAGGGGGGAGCAGCACACATACCAGCGAAAACACACTCACAGTGGCTACCACATGCGCACACATGCTTACACGGACTAGAATCTGCTTATTCGGGTTAAAACGTGCGCACACCAGCACAAACAGGTTTACAGATCTTTAAACAGGCTCCTACATGCTTAAACGCGCGCACTCTGTCTTACTTGCGCCTCCCAGCGTGCACACGCGCGCATGCACATACAGCAAGAAACGTTGGTGTTGGCCACAGTGTACACCTTCCATTTCTTGACTTTCCCATGCTTATCTGTTGACACTCCTCTTTTTATGCTGTGTGATTGATATCTTTCACATACCACTTTGCCCCAATGAGCTTGATTTCTTCTTGACATTCCCCCCTGTGATGTCACCTATCTCCTACTCTGTTACTCCCCCTTAGCTAACTCTTACACTACACGGAATGTGCTCATTTGCTATGTGACAGTGTGATTCACTATCCTACCACTCATTTACATAGGATTGCCTACTAATGCTTAGTTACATGTCTTACACTCAGCTTCCCCCCCTTAGCAACCACTAGACAGTGGCCATGTTGTTTTTGGTCTGCTAGTCCCTGCATTGCAAATCCATGCATTACAAAAAACCCACATTTGTGGGTTTCAAACCTTTATTTTTCTGTCTTATATAGCGCAGCCCATTTCTCAATGGAGAATCCCCGTTGCTTTTTTTAAAGCTGTCTCGCTATGTTAAACCCATTTAACATAGCGAGACACCTTTAAAAAAGCAATGGAAATAGGAAGATCTCCGTTACTTTTTTAAAGCTGTCTCGCTATTTTAAACTCCTTTAACATAGCAAGACAGTGTCCAAACAGCAACGGAGATCTTGCGTTCTCCATTGCTGTAAAAAAAGATTTATACTAATAGACAAAGTCCGGGCAACCGGACCTTTTTCCATTACTATACCTCTGATTTACAATGTGCACGCTGACCAATCATCGTGCACATTTTGGAATATTAATGGGGGGGGGGTCGTTGTATAATAGTTATTGCCCACTTTACTCATTAACATTCAAATTAAGTAGAATTACCATTTGTGTAATGGTAAACTGAAGCATAGCTGCATAACTGTAAAACAGGAAATGGACAGCACTCCACAAATGGAGAAGCAGTGTGGTAAATACAGTAAATACAGTAAAGAAATATAAATAGCCAAACCAACGTGTTCTTGCACAAGAAGCAGTCACTTTAATATGATAAAATCACCAGAGAGCGCGCTTTTGCCTTTTACAATCCAGGCATCATCAGAGTTAAATAAAAAATCACAACAGTCACATTAATAGGAAGCACAGACTGACATCATTTCCTGTAACATCATGCATTCATGAATAATGTACTAGTTTAGGAATGACATCCATATTATTAGAATTATTGCAATAACAGAATAAAATACTAAGTAATAAAACCATATATATGTTGTTAAAAATTGTTTAAAAATATTATTTTAAAAAAAATTTCTTTACTAAGAACTGCTAGCATTCCCAAAACTTTGAAAAGAGAATAGTACTTTGATATTTAATATTTGCTATTAATTTATATGCATTTGATATCATTTTCTTTTTACTTAAGAGCAATTTTAGAACTTGTTGTACTAACTTGACATCTTGCTCAACTACCTTGATATCTTTGGTTATAGTACAAGATTTGGGAAAGAAAAGATAACACCATAACAGACAATCAAAATGCATTAGCTATTAGAAATACTATGAAACTGACACCATACAAAAAGTTAATATACACACAGATCATGTTCTTCAACAATGCCTACCATATACCTGTCCACCTTAACAAATTCAACCCATCCAAGTCACCCTATTACTCCTTCTGCCCTAACAAAGAGCGTAGATATCATCCACATCTTTTGGAGCTGCAAAACAGTCCATAAACTAGAGTGCTCACTTAGATTCCTTTTAGAGAAATTAGGGTATTCAAAATTCATGCTGTCATGGGAAACAGCTAAACAGCTATACTGCATACATTCAAATGCAATAATAATAATTTCTTAGGCAAATACTATGCAATCAGTCTGCAGACCATTACATGCTTAGCCAATAACCAGGCAGTGACCAAAGATGAGCCTCAAACCCTATACTTTGTGTCTGTAAGGTAAACACCTTAATCATTATGCCCCAAATCTATGCCTTTAACTAGTCCTTACTCTAACCCTAATCTTCAAACAGTAAATAAAGCCCCCTTATTTAGTCCTTAATACTTGAACATTTATATATGTCCCTTAATTCTGAAATCCACACTTACCATCTTCTTCCACCCCAACACTGCAGCATTCGAAGAAAGCATCACTCAATACAAGTGCTCTCGACTAACTGAGCTATATCTATATATATATATATCTATATCTATATATAGCAATCTATCGATCTGTATATATACATACATACACACACACACACACACACACACACACACACACACACACACACACACACACACACACACACACACACATATATATATATATTTATATTTATGTATGTATATAAATAGAATTTTTCCCCCCAGGAATTTTGCTAACTGACCATAGTGGTGCAGTGGTTAGTGTTGTTGTTGCACAGCAAGAGCTTCTCTGGTTTGATTCTCAGCTGGAGTGCCTTCTGTGTGGAGTCTGCATGTCCTTCCTGCAGTTGAGTGAGTCTTAAAAGACATGCAAGTAGGTGTGTGTGTGTGTGTGTGTGTGTGTGTGTGTGTGTGTGTGTGTGTGTGTGTGTGTGTGTGTGTGTGTGTGTGTGTGTGTGTGTGTGTGTGTGCCTTCTGTGAAGGTTGGGCATCAGGCAGACAACTCAAAACTGTAAAAACTTCACTGCCAATCATTCTGTGATCCAGTGATCTGCTGTGGTGACCCTTAACAACAGAAGCTGAAAGACATTACTTGTTTTTTTTTGGATGACTCAGTGTCAGGATTTGTTATGCTCTTTGATGCTAATGAAAAAAGGAAACAATGAATTTGAAGCTAGTGACATCAGAACTTTTTTATCTAAAAATGACTCCTGCATGCGAATCAAGGTCTATGTGTTTTAGAGCCATTTTGTACAGACAGAATACAGGTGATGCTGTTTGCAGCAGACCTGAGTAAAAAGTTATGCTGTACAGTGAAATGCTGAAGCAGTGGTGTTTTAGAAGCAGCAGTGAAGGTTTAGCCTCAGATGTACATTTTAATGCTCCATGACAGATGGTTGCAAGAGAACAATAATCATAAGACTGAATGCACTCCAGGAATGTCAGGCAGATGGGTGGTACTGGCACATATTTGCTCCTATTTATTTTAGGAAATTTACATTGGCCACAAACAATGGCTGGCAATAAGTTCAGTCAGTAGAGAGACAGGCGGTTCCATCTGCACCATTGTCTCAAACAATTAATCAGCCGAGAGTATGTCAACATGCAATCCACCCTTCCCTTTTCCCTTGGAAATACATTATAGACTTAGACAAGCAAATAAATGTTTTGCAAATAGGAACAGGCCTCACAATTATGATTCATCTGAGCTCAGGTGTCTGTCTTCTTAAAAAAAATTCATTACATTTGAAACAAATTTGCAATATGGTGAAATATAGTTTTCTAGTCATTACACAGTTGTTGTTAGCTATGAAAGAAAAAATGCTATATGACTATCAGTTCTGACAGTACATGTCATCCAGAATATGTAGTACTTTTACTAATACAAATGTTAATATCAGTAGATATTGATGTTGCTTTGATGGAATGTAACTGTTTTGAGTTTACAAATAAAAACTACATCATGGTGCTGTCTTTATTTCTTAACCACCCTGTCTGATGGACAAAGGAAAGATATTTGTATCAGATCATCGCTGAGAAAACTTGACTTTGTAATGTGATTCTGTGCTCATGAGAGTTTCTACATCTATAATACAACTGTATTTTTTAGAATAATATTTGCATGCACATGTGTGTGTGTGTGTGTGTGTGTGTGTGTGTGTGTGTGTGTGTGTGTGTGTGTGTGTGTGTGTGTGTGTGTGTGTGTGTGTGCTTGTGCATGTATGTGTGTGGTTTATTTATTTCTGTGTTATCTGAAAATTATACAAATGGTGCTGATTCTACTTTAAAGGCTGCTGAATGACCCGAAAGGAAAGTTAACATAATGGGAAATTCAAATGCCACTTCATTAATCCGATTTTGGTGGTCCAGCAGACAGAGTTGTCAATATAAATTGGTAGAAGGCCTAACTGCATGTTTCAATTAATAACAGATTTTTTGCTTACATCTGTGCATACATAATAAGAAAAAACTTGCATTTTCATATATGCATACATACACATATATACATATATGGTTTCACTTCATAATTTCGAAATGCTGAAATCTCAATTTTCAGCATTTCGAAACTATGAAGCGGAACCATTCACAATCCCGAAACCCACAATCACGAACATACATACATACACCATACACCACATAACACATACACAACTCCACCCACATCACACAAACCAAACAAACCTACACTACATATAAGTAGGGGGCTGCACCCCCCTGCACCCCCCCAAACTTATATATACCAACTCCAAGATCACACATAATGAAAAAGAAAAACCTCAGAACACGTAATTCTACACTTGCTCACACACAAATGCACATCACACATACACAAACACCAACAAATCCAACACTCACACTCATACTTACAGCTCCCTACCCTTATCCACACATACAACGTGCAAAAATACACATAAACACTCACTTATCTTCAATTTCAGACACCAGGGTGGGAGGATAGCATAATGGTTAAGGTGTTTACCTTGCAGACAGAACGTGCATGGTTTGATTCTCACATGGGGTAATTGGCTAGGCTTAAAATGGCCCACAAGGGCAGTTAGCCTAGTACTAACCTATGAACTAACCTATGAACCTATATCAGCCAAACACTTCACGCAATGTACCGGAAATGCATAAGCATGGATATGAGATATTCGAATTCGGTCTTATGCACTTTCAGCATTCTGCATTTTCAGCTTCATGGTCTCGGAATGGTGAAATTCAAGCTTTCAGCATTTCGGGATTATGAAGTGAAACTATATATATATATATATATATATATATATATATATATATATATATATATATATATATATATATATATATATAAATAAATATATATATATATATATATATGTCCACTTTTTAATCTCAAAATACTGAAATCTTGAATTTCAGTATTTTGAGACTAAAACATCGAAAGCTCACAACCACAAATTTACACAATCATGAACACTCACAAAATGAAAAGAAATAAAACAAAAACAAACATCCAACCCTCCCCTAAAACAAAACATAAACAACACATAACTACAATTGAAACATCACCATACGTTTCTGCAGGGGGCCACCCCCCCCCACTTAGATATACCAACTCCGAGGTTGCACTAACTCAAAAAATACAAAAACATGAACACACTCTTTCCTGCCCTATACTCCCATTGCTATTATATTTACATTCACTAATAACACCCACACATATTACAATCATACTAAAATCCCCATATACAGCACTCACAGACATACAGTCTCAACTACATACCTCAATCTACCCCTAAAACTCCCTACAAAAACTAAAAACAAACACAGTCATACCCAACCCTTTAAAAATTGTGCACTTACCTGAATCTCCATACATAAGCGAACATCAGCCACCATAGCACAACATCCTTAAAGAGACAGTACCCAATCATATACATACCACACTACACCTATCACGCATTCGGGATACTAAGATTTGACATAGTGCAGTTTCAGAAAACTGCACTTTTGACATTATGGTTTTGAAATACTGAAATTCGAGATTTCAGCATTTCGAGATATAAAAGTGGACCCGTATATATAGATATATATATATATATATATATATATATATATATATATGTGTGTGTGTGTGTGTGTGTGTGTGTGTGTGTGTGTGTGTGCGTGTGTGTGTTTGAACCTATAATTTAGTCAACTGTCATTAACACCAGAATCTGTTTAGTTGGAACAATTTGTCTTATCACACTGTGCATGCACTTACTAATAGCTCTACTTCTTCCCCATTACCTGTGAGCACATATCCCATCATTGTCTCCCATTTTAATGACAAGTTTGTGTACAGCAGTGTTCATCAGCATAAGCATCATACATATCAGCAGTGTGAATAGTCAAGGTCCCTTAGTTCTACTCTTTCCCTGCTATGGACCACATCAAACACTGGCACTTCACGCCGACACAATGAACAATGCAAAAGGTAATGTTATCGCAGCTTGATCCCACCCTAGGCTCCCAGAGCACATGCCTACCATATTACCTGTCATGACCTTGCCAATCAGGTAAGTTCATAGGTTCATAGTTATATACTAGGCTAATGACCAGCAGGGCCCTTATAACCCTAGCCATGCAATCCAATCCAATTGTGTACCTATGTATCATGGGTGTTTATTAGGAGGGGTATGTTAGGAAATTTCTAAAGGTTAGGTTTTGGGTATGTTAGTTTGGGCATTACTGTTTGACTCTGTCTATCACAGACATGGGGAAACAGACCCGGTGTGAATTTCTAACCTAATAATTGGCCTTGTTGGACTTAATTAATTCACTTACTTTCATGTTTACTAAAGGGTGCCTATCATTATATGTTTAGCTTTAACCATCTTAGATAGAATGACTTTTCAGTGTCTTACTAGGCACACATTAGGGATATCACAGATGTCAGCACAATGACTCCTAAACCAGTCCCTCGACTTTATCTAGCAGCATACGGATGTGCATCCCTAGTTCTCCAGGACTGCATAGGAGAGAAATAGCACCATATGGGCATTTTATAACATTGCCCTTTTCTTTACGGGCCTGGGAGGCATAGCTTGCACACACTTTGCCATCATATCCCCATCTAATCTTGTGAAACTATGGCAGTGATGGCAATCCTTTTGGGCTCGGAGTATCAAAAAGTCAGAAAATACAGATCTTGACTCTGCTGGCATGCCCTCCCCCAAACAAAAGAGAAACACTTCTTTACATATTCATTTATTTAAAAAAAAATACAGTCCATTCATGTGTGCTGCTATGAATTATAAAAGTAAAAGAAAAACAGTTACTTGCAATAGAGAAAACAGTATGTGCATTGATAATTGAGTTTAAAACAGTGGATCAAAAAATTGCCCTACTTTTAATAGTAATTTTGAATAGAACTATAACAAATATGGAACCCATTGCATTTGATTTGATTAACATCAATTAATGGCTTTTTTGTTGCTGAGCTTTAATAGACAAGTGCACGGTCTCATATTTCTTGTATTTTTGTTCATTCAGTTCCTTTGGTAACTTGGGTATTGGTAAATGCTGGTGTGTCACCCAAAATGTCGTGGTGTGTCACCTTTGACACGTGTCATAGGTTCACCATCACTGTACTATGGTCTGTAATATCTAGGGAGTTATTTGTAATGCATTTGTGCAATTCCTGGGCAGATCTCATGATTCTTTCAACTTGCAAACATCCATCCTATAGCAAAAGTTGCTCTTCCTGATTTTAGCCATTAGTTTTTTTTCCTTTTGTTATCTTCTGTATTAAGTTTAGGATTCCACCAGTGTGTTTTGTTTTTAGAGTTTGTTTTGGACTTACTTCTAGTAGGCACAGCATCCTGTGTGTAGCCAAGTACATGGCTGTACAGGGATTCTGTAAACAATTCCACATAGGTTGTTGAGAACTTGGGGTTGGGAGGGGCACTGGATTTTTATAAACTATTGCTTAATACGTTATAATTTGCTTTGGAATAGATCTTAACTATTATAGGGTTTGTAAAAGTTTTAGATGTAACTGCTGTTGCAAAGAGACCAAAAATCACAAATCCAAAGCATAAGATAAAAGAGAGATATTGGTCTCACCACGATGTAGTGTAAAAATTCCACGTAACTCCGTAGTAACGAAAAAGTAAATATTTTATTCCATGTAACAAGATAAAATGATAAGCGCTTTCGCGTAGATAGGACTACGCTTCATCAGATGTTATTTTGAATAAAAAACTGTTCTTATATACTAGAATTGGCGGGAAACATAGCCAATTACATTACTAATCAAAAAATTAATTAAGACAAACAAAGCCTTTTATAAGGTATCAGCGCATAATCAATATATATAAACTTTATAACACTCAGTAATCTGCTAGTTTAAAATAATGTGTTTTTTAAAAACTGTGTCATTTAAATATATTATAGGGTTTGCTGTAGTTACCCAGTTGATTTTATTTTGATGGAGACAGCTTTGTGGTCTGATCTCGTCAGTGAGGATGTGACACTGGGGTTGGGGGGGGTCATCCATATTGGTGAGTGTCAGGTTCAGTATGTTTAAACCTCTGGTGCAGGTGCACGCTATCGGGTCAAGAGTATTTGTGTTAATAAAGTCTATCTTTGTCCAGTGCCACGCTGTTGAGAATTGCACACATAACAAAACTCTTACTGCTGATTTTTTTAATGTATTAGAGTGTCCCTTCTGATATATCTAGGCAATGGAAAAGTGTCTTGAGTAGTTTAAATAACCACACCCTGCATTATGTATTAGAGTATGTATTGTGTTATATACTTTCCTATATTTTCTAGGGGTTACCAAAGATAGTAAACAAACAGGACTCTGTGACATATCTGTCTTTACCTACAGCATGCAGGAAACAATGTATTATATACAGCCTGATCCATGTTTGCATGGTACCTGAGTGTATATACATGACTAACTAGCCTGTTTTATCACCTTTCTATTAGATGATCCTAAGTGAAATCCCCTTGCAGGAACTTATAGGTTAGATGTTTACAAGATGGAAGAATCATGGGAACTGCTCAGCAGTTGCACAGATGCATTATAAATAATTCCCTAGATATTACAGGTCACAATATTACTGGGCCAGGAGGGGCCATGATAGCAAAGTGTAAGCAATCTGTACCTCTCAGGTCATTAAGGAAATGTGCAATCCATGTGGTGCTGGTTCCCCATTCTGCAGTCCTGTGGAACAAGATATGCACTTCTGTATACTGATGCATAAAGTTGAGGAACTGGTTTAGGTTTCATTAGACTGACACCTGTGATATCCCTAATGTGTCCTCAGTAGTACACTGAAGGAACCTTCTAACTAATATGGTTAAAAGGTACTTATGTATTATAGCAACCAGATTTTGCTGATCATAAAGGTTGCTTCCCGATAGTGAAATGTGACCGGTAATGTTTTCAAAATGGGAGACAATATGTTTGCTTTGACAAGGAAGGGTCTTTTATGCAGGGTTATGAATAAAAAAATTAGAAAAAATACTGAAGCTGTCTATGCATGCACTTCACTGGTGGCAGCATATCATGCCATCTTCCTGGTTACAGTAACTTAATGCTAAATGATCTGAACAAGTCCTGTCCCTACACAAATGGGGTTAATGTCATGATAAAATGTTACATGGTGTGGTTTTCTTTAACAGTGCATGCTATGTTTTCTGCACTGGCATGTTCAGAGAAAACCACATAGTATTTCATTGATTACTGTCGTGAGTAGTGTTGCAATGATGTTGATCGCTGTCCCTATGTCTTTCTGTTTCTCTGCAGTGGGAATTTCTCAGCAAACGCAGTCACTACTTTTTCTAAACAGTGTTTTTTTTTTCTGGGAAACTTACGTGTCATGCTATATGTCTGTTAAAGTAAACAAAACAGAGTATTATATCAGTCACAGTACAATAATGACAGCTGTTATGGCCAAATGTAAGTCTAACCATTACTTGACCGCATTTGCTGGCAGGAAGAAAGGAATGTTCAGTGAGCGGAGTTGCAATAATCGACATGCTGTCAGTACACTGCATGACAGTAGGGCTTTTGTACATTATATTGATAACAGTCCAGAAAAGAGCCTATACAATTAAAGAAAACACCCCATGTAATTTTTTAAAATCATTATGGGGCATATTTCAGGATTGGAAACCAGCCGGTAATCCAGTGACAAATCTGGTTGCGATAATACCTAAGTACTGGTTAAAGTTATACATAATTTATTATCTTCAGGAATGGACAAACCACATATCCACTTGATTCAGCTTCTGGGGAAACAGTTTAACAAAATCACTTACAATCTCCCTGCCCTAATAGAAATGGACCACAATATTTGGTCATTCAGCTATGCATCATGTCCATTTTATACATTTCCAAATTGGTCTGCTGTTTCAGGTGTCATCATTTCATAATCATCTGGGTCACTTTCCCGGGTTTTCATATTTCCATATTGTTATGTACTCATTAGCATGTGCTGCCTACTATACTATGTTTACCTTGCATGGCTACACTGCATCTTTGAACTGCCCACACTCATGCTGATTTTCACTGAGTAAAGTGCTAAATATCTACAAATCCTGGTCAGAATATTAGAAATTCCTTGGAATAATTATTCCACTATTTGCTATCTAAAATACCTGCAAACTCAATTTTAAAAATCAGTCAGTCAGTTATAGTCATTCATTTTCTAGACCACAAACCAAAGAAAAAATATTTGAGCAGGTAACTAGTGTGAACCAGAAAGTCACCAAACAAACAATAAACAAATCAAAAGGTTGCATGTAAAACTAGAACGATCTTCTCAAATAACTATGCTGAAAACAACTCATCCACCAATGTAATGAACAATAAATCTTTTATTAATGCATAAAACACAGTGCTTTCATCCTAATGCAATAGGACTTCTTGATAAACAATTAATATAATATCCAACCTATCTCTTATATAGTAAAGAAAATTAATTACATAATTTCCCTGTGTATTCACAAATCATCCACCCTCTTCTTCTTGTAAGAAAGTATACATTTATAAAAATACCTGTATAATCCATTTATTCTAATCTGTGAACAATTGTAAGATAATATATAAATAATTACATAAAAATAGATACATTGTAGGAAAAAATTTTGAAAAATTTTGAAAAAATACATAGATATAATAAAAAAAGAGAGCCGATGTGTCTCATATAAATGTAAAAGCAGCAAGAGCTATTAATTGTATGCTAAAATATCCAGAAAAATATCTGGATGAATAGAGATAGTTAGACGTTTGTAGATACGTAACCCTCTTACATGGGTAACACTATAGTGTGCAGTGTCATAACCTGGCAGCTCTTAGCTTAAGTACTGAAGTTATGGAGATATTATCATTTAAACCAGGTTTATTACCAGCCTCCAAAACCAACTGTCACTATAATTCTCTATATTCTAGTTTTGTTTCATAGGATCATAGAATCATAGGAAGTTACTAGGCTATTGGCCCCGAGGCCCTTATAAACTCAGCCAAGAGTTTAGCCCATGTTCAGACAATTCATCACCCAAAGCCCCTGTCCAGCAGGGACACAGGTAGAATCCCAGGGGTATATTTTCTGTTTTCCATCCAGTTATCCAGGTTGAGCATGAAAAGGAATAATGAGGTACTCTGCTTGACGTGGAGAGGGAGTCTTTTCTACAGATTGGGGGAGTCTCTGGGACACAAATCTGTTCCACCAGCAAGTCCTTTTGATGTCGCAGACCAGGTTGAGGTCGTGCATGAGGTTTACTCAAATGGAGCTTGACTTGTTTCCCAGGGAATACCATTAAGGTCCCTGTCTACTTATTCTATCACTATAGATATATATATATATAGATAGATATTGCTCTTACATTAAAATTTATGTTTAAACAAAGCATTTCTTTCTTTTCTCTCCTAATTCCATACACATGCTCATAAATTCTTTTTTCCTCAACATGTGCTCTGTTTTCCCTACATAAAAACTAGAGCATTGGTACACAGAGCAATGTATACCAGTCCTTTATGGGTTACAGCTAGAATGTTGCTTATTACTAATAACATTGTTCTTGCAAATTATATGTACTTGGTCCTTATTTTCAGTATATTTACATTGTGCACAAAACCCACATTGATAGGTGCCTACTCTTTTGTCTCTATTCTGTTTTAATGAATACTTATTATTTTCAAAAATATCTTTCATATTATGTCCTTTTTCCATAAATGAAAGTAATTCATTCTAATGAGTTCCGTGGAAAGTCTGGAAATTTCAAAAACATGTTCTAGTTGTAGCTTATCATATTCTTAATTCTATGAGAGTCTGAAGTAAACCTCACAACAAAAACTTCCCTTTTTCTGAAATATCCTGCCTGTCCACATCCTGTTCATTAGCCTCTGTTTGTAAATGATCATATCTTCAATTACATAATATAGATGGGAATTTCATACTTTTTCCCATTCTGACCTCATCCAATACACTATTAACGAAGTACTCAGGATGCATTCTCTCTATGAACATATTTTAACATTATTAACCTTATCATTGAAATCATCCTCTTCAGAGACCATACGTGCTACTCTTATAAATTGACCTTTAATAATACCTATTTTTTGTTGTATAAGATGATAGAGATTGTATAAATTAAAATGCTTTCCCCAAAATTATACTGTGTGTGCAGTAAAAGAAAATGCAAGGCCAAACAGCAGTTTTCAAAATAATATGGCTTGCTTTGCAAGAACAGTTAAGTGATGATATTTTATTTCTTGTAAGTGTTTAGCTTAGATATTAATAACATAGCTTTGGGCTTATGGCATCCCATTATAGAAAAAAGGGTTTACTATCATAATTTCAAATGAAACTCGGTCGACCGCACTATGTCCGACAACAGAAAGTCGAACACGGCAATGTTGAACTTCAAAAGCAAGCCTAGGAATGGGTTTTAACATGGGTCGAGATAGGGGCGAGGTTTGTAGTTCGGCAATAGCAGTTAACCCCTATCTTGACCCATGTTAACACCCATTCCTAGGCTTGTTTTTGAAGTTTGACATTGCCGTGTTTGACTTTCCATTGTCGAACATAATGCGGCCGACCGAGTTTCATTCCAAATTATGATAGTAAACCAAAAAAAGGAAGTTGCATTGACATCTCAAACAGAAACTTTGCATTACAGGGACTTTTTCATCTCAAGAATAACTTGGACTTTATATTTGTCATTTCAAGAGAAACTGTCCAGGCTAGAAATAACTAATGATGTTAAGTTGTCTATCTCACCTTCATTCTTGCTGGATGGGTTCGGAGCCGATCCTAGGCTCCGACTCGGCCTTTTACTAAAGCTCGAGAGCTATTTACTGGATTGAGGCCTCCCCTTATCCCACAATGCTAGGCGACAGATACCCAGATCACGTTTGCCGCTTCATCTACGAGGTTGCGTTTTTTACCGGCTCCAGGTCGTATAATTCTTTTACTACTATTTTACTGTCAGAATTGTTGTTATTTTTAGATTTTCTTATATATTAGTTTTATTAGATCATGTTTCCCCTTTAGACCCACTTAGGATCTCCTTTTTTTCCTGTTGTTAGTGTTTTTCTTCCCCCCCCCCATTTGGGGTAGTGGTTAGGCCTGTCTCTTTTAGTATTGCTATATATATATATATATATATATATATATATATATATATATATATATATAAATATAATTTTTGTGTTAAGTTTTTTGTTATTTATAACTGTTGTAGTTGTAGAGGTATAGTATTGTTAGTTCTAGTGCATGTGTGTCTGTGTTTAGTGTTTTAAGCACTAGTTTAACTTCCCTTGGTATCTGTTCTATCATGTCTAAGGATACCAAGGTTTCAGGTTTCAAGAAGTGTGACTCGTGCTGTCAGAAGATGTCTCTGACAGATGGTCACACTTCTTGTGTTTATTGTTTGGGCCCCCTACAACTGCAGGACTATTGTTCGGTCTGTCATGCTTTCAGTCCGTGAGTCCTGCAGGAGCATAGGAATAAACTCATTTTGAGAGGCTTGTTAAAGCCTGAAGGATCCCCAGCTAAGCCTTCATCGGGGAAATCCTTAAAGCCCGCCAAACCATCGGCTCCCTGTTCATAGCCGACGCCGAGCGGTGCTTCTGCCTCCTCGTCGGTTCCGGCCAGAACTGACACTTCAAGACCTCAGTCGGCTCCGACTTTGTTATCGGAGCCTTCTCTGAGCCAAAAGCGTTCGAGATCCCCCTCCTTAGAGTCCATTCGCTCGGCTCCCAGGTCCCCATTACTACAATCGGAGCAGAGCCATAGATCCCATTCCTCTCGGTCCTCCAGGCTATCTGACCATGACTTAGAGAGGGTGGTCAGCAGGCTCCTTAAGTTGCAGGCACTGGCCAAAATGTTGACTAGCCCTTCTCAACAGACTGTGGCTATCCCTGTTCCTTCAACAGTTCCTCCTCTGATTCTACTACCGTGTTCAGAGCCGGAGATTGTTGGTGTTCGAATCATCGGAACATTGGAGCTGATGCCCCACTCTTCGGCTCCTTCATCGGCTCCGATCTCTTCATTGGTTCCATCCTTGGAGGGATCCGGGTGCCGAGATTCCCTCATCGGCTCCGAGGGGCGAGTGGCATCGAACCCTTGTCTGACCCCGTTCTCCCTCTCAGAGCCTCAGCGCAGGTGAGCTAGGCCCCGACATCAGCCTCAGAGCCATCCCACTCGGTGCCGGGAGGGGTTCACATCTCTTCGGAGTGGGGACCCTCTTCTCTGCCTGATAGGGGTGCCTTTGAGGTCATGAGGAGCGTGCTGACTCCGGTGTCAGCTCCGTGATTGACCCCTTTGGCTCCTCCCCCTAGGTTAAACAAATCTGTTCAAAGAACGAAGTTCTGGATGGTCATGCTTCAGTCCATTCTGCCCTTTTTGGGTCCGGACATTTGGATGCGCTCCATAAACCTTCAGGATGCGTACTACCATATCAGAATGAACAGACGCTCCCGCTTCCGGCTGGGAGCCAGTCACTATCAATTCAGAGCCCTGCCCTTTGTTCTCACCACAGCCCCCAGGGTGTTCACCAAATGCATGGCAGTGGTTACGGCTCACCTGAGACAGCAAAGATTCCAGGTGTTTTCCACATCTAGATGACTGGCTCCTAACTGCTTCCACCAGGCATCAGCTAATTCGAGCTAGGGATTATACCATTCAAACTTGCTCAGAGCTAGGTATCTCCATAAACTTCGAAAAGTCTGCGTTGTCACCTTGTCAATCTATAACCTTTATAGGCGCCATATTAAACACAAAAGAACTGTTGGCAAAACTTCCATTAGAAAGAGCATTAGTCATTTGCCGACATGTTCAAATGTTACTACAAGGCAAGAGAATCCAGGCCAGATTTGTGCTGAAAACCTTGGGTCTCATGGCAGCAGCAATCACATTACTTCCCCTGGCTTGTTTTCACATGCAGATTCTTCAATGGATGCTTTTTACCCAATGGTCCTTTCAACAGCTTCTGATATCTTACAACATAATAATCACCCAATCATGCAAAGACCGCCTTTCTTGGAGGATGGTCTCCCCACAAGTTTTTCAGGGCAGACCATTTGTACTTCCTCCTCCGGTTGCCACGGTGACAACGGATGCCTCCCTGATCAGGTGGGGGGGGGCATTTTCAGGGCAGGACTGTCCAGGGCACTTGGCAACCCCTAGGGTACCATCTGCACATAAACGTCTTGGAGATGAGAGCGGTACTTTAGGCGTTGCAAGCTCTTCAGGACTCTCTACTAACTGGGACTATTGCAGTTCAGACGGACAATATGTCGGTAGTGTGGTACATCAACAAGCAAGGCAGAACCAGGTCCTATCCCTCATGTCGAGAAGCACTCAGACTCTGGCAGTGGGTGATTTCCTCTCAATGGTTTCTGATAGCAATGCACATCCCCGGGAAGTCCAATGTCATAGTGGACAGGTTAATCAGAGCAATCCTTATGCCTCACGAGTGGTCTCTCAATCAGTTAGTAGCGGTCAAAATTTTCTGCAGTTGGGTCAACCTTGTTGCAACCTTTTTGCAACCCCTCTCAACAGCAAGTGCAGCAACTTCTTCACTCTCTTCCCCCTCCCAGGCCATCCCGCCAGAGACGCTCTAGTTCACGATTGGGCCCGGGGTCTGCTCTATGCCTTCCCTCCTTTTCCCTTAATTCCAAAACTGATTCAGAAAGTGACCACTTGGGATCCAGGATGATCCTCATTGCTCCTTACTGGCCTCGACAAATTTGGTTCCTGTTCCTGCATTGTCACCTGCTGGAGCAGCCCTGGAATCTGGACCCAGTGCCAGACCTCTTGATCCATCAGTCGGGCGGGCTTCACCAATCCCTTCACTCTCTCAACCTCACAGCTTGGTTGCTCCACTTCCAACTTTTGCCAGGCTTCTACATGTTTCTCAGCCAGTGCGCAAAATCATACTTTCTTCACACAAACCTTCTACTAGGAAGATTTATGCTAGTAAGTGGAAATGTTTTTCTTTCTGGGCAGAGGCTAGGAAGATAAACCCCTTTACAGCCCCTGTCCATAATGTTTTGGATTTTTTGGCGTAACTTTTTCGAGCAGGTTCCTCAGCTGCCACCATTAGGGTCCAATTGGCTGCTATTGCAAATTTTCACGTTAGCCTATCAGAGTCCAGTATCATGTCCCACAAACTTTGTAAGGCTTTTCTTAAAGGGACTATGTTACTTAGACTCCCAGTTAAAGATCCCCCCCTCCGTGGGATTTAAACTTGATATTAACTTCATTGATTCTCCCTCCTTTTGAACCTGCAGCTTCTTGTTCCTTAAAGTTACTCTCCTGGAAGACTCTTTTCTTAGTAGCCATTACCTCGGCTAGAAGAGTATCGGAACTTCAAGCCCTTTGTGTTCGCTTTCCATATCTTACTTTTCACAAAGATAGAGTTTCACCCAGGACTAATCCTTCCTTTTTGACAAGAATACCCTTAGAAACAAATCTCAGTAAGGCTAATGATCTTCCTGTCTTTTTTCCTAATTATTCAAACAGAGCTGAACAAAAGCTACACTATTTGGACGTTCACAGACAATTATGTTTTTATTTGGATAGGACCAAACAGTCAAGAAAATCAGATCAACTCTTCCTATCCTATGCTGAGGGGAAGCAGGGCCTGCCAGTTTCTAAGGTAACCTTGTCCAAATGGCTGGCCTCTATTATTACCTTGATCTACCAACTGAGACATAAAGAACTTCTGTGAAAACCAAAAGCTCATTCCACCAGAGCATTGGCTACATCGGTAGCTTTTCAGGCTAGAGTTCCAATGGAATCTATTTGTGCTGCAGCAACATGGGCCACTCCTCATACCTTCATTTCGCATTACCAGTTGGATATGGCCTCAAGAAGTCAAGCTGATTTTGGTTCCACTGTGCTCAAGGGTCTGTTTCGATGAGCCACCCAGGACTAAGATGCTAGGGATGCTGTCCCATCCAGCAAGAATGAAGGCGAGATAGACAACTTAACATTAAGAAGTTATGCACCTACCATAATGTTCCATGTTAGTTGTCTTCATCTTGCCTTCTTTCTTGCGTCCCACCCTCCATGCCCCTAGCCTGGCTAGGACCGAGAAGAATCCCTTTTGAGGCCTTCTTCCTACGGTTGACCTTGTTTTTAGGTTTTGTCCTACTCTGTTTGTAGCACTGTAGGTAAACCTTTGGTGGGAACTAGTGTGTGTTTTTTTTTTTCTATGGTGTTAGCTTTTCCAAACGAGATCTGGATATCTGACGCCTAGCATTGTGGGATAAGGGGAGGCCTCGAGCCGGTAAATAGCTCTCGAGCTTTAGTAAAAGGCTGAGTCGGAGCCGAGGATCGGCTCCGAACCCATCCAGCAAGAAAGAAGGTGAGATGAAGACAACTAACATGGAACGTTATGGTAGGTACATAACTTTTTAGACTTTTTCATGATACATACAGAAATTTTGCATCAACAGGGACTTTACGCAAAGATGATGTGGAGAGACTTTTTGTGAAGTCTTCAGATACAGAACCAAAGAATTACATAAATCATGCAAACCAGAAGAACAAGTCACATGGACATTAAAAATAACATTGTTTGACATTAAAAAAAAGTATATAAACTGGACAGCATGCTTCACTCTTTAGTGACGTTTTTGGACTGAGTGTTCATCGGTCTATAGTTAATGTGTCCAGCTATGTTATAACTCTGACAGAATTAACTGTTTGGCATGAATTTGTATTAATGCAAATAAATATTAATGGCTACAGTAGTACGGTGTCTGTCTGGTCACTGCTAATTATATTTTACAGTGGTGAGCCTAGCTCACTGGCTGGGAACCTTGCCCACTGTCCACAACCTTTTTTTATCCATTACCAATAGTTAATTTTTCATAAAGGCCTTAAATTTTTCATGAGTTCAACATATTGACAGTTCCAGTGTTTCAGCAGATCAACAGTTCCAGTACTTTGTTGGTGGATACAGAGTGACGCTGTAGAAGCTGTCCTGCGACGAACCACCTACAATTGACCTGTGGAGAAACACCATCTTTTTCAAGATTGACTTCAGCCTGTTCACCCGTTTGTCTTCTGCAAAAATACTATAACTTCTTTACAGTTATAACATGGATGCTATACATGACATTAGCTTGAAATACCCACAAACTGTGCAAATTAATTTAAATGATACACCTGATAAGGTCTGGTTATATTTTCAATCATGGTTTCAATCTTCTATGTCAGACATAAATGTAAGTCAGGCATTTTTACTGCACAAAAGTTAGACAAAAGTTATCTCTGTAAATGGATAAATATTTATTCTCAATACATTCCTAAAAGCAAAAGTTATTTGTCTTTTATGTGACAGCAAATTTCCACAAATCTGTCTATTTTGTCATAAAAGTTTAATGTATAAGACAGTTAACAAGATTTATCCTGTTGTTACAAAGGATACATTACCTTCTGATGTTGCTAGTTCTTCAGATGATAAACAAGTAACACACCCCTCTGCAGCTATGCCTTTATCTGATGTAGTTCAATCAATCACTGATTTTTTGGGGAGATTGAACATTATGGAAACATTTGATATAGTTAATATGTATGAAGTTTACTGTACAGAATGGAATAGGTTACGTAATACTATTACTGATACTAAGCAATTAGATGATGCTCTGTAGCCACTTTCACAGGGATATAGACAGGATCTTGCAAAGGCACAAGATGAACATCTTGACATGCTTAAGATTATCACCAAGCTTTTAAAACAAGTTTTACAAGCTTTTCAGACATTACCAGAAGAACAAATTTGCCATCTACTGGCAGATAATCAAGCTTTAAAGCACAAGTTAGACCAGGCTCAGAGTTAGTAAAGCAGCAATCCACAACCTATATGCTCAGCATATGGCTCAGCGATCATTCAAAGTTTAGAGCATGACAATCAAATTTTAACAAATGAATTTGAAGGTTTATAACATTAGTTAGCACAAGTAAAGCAAGATTTATTACATGCACAAAATAGACCAATAGATGTGGGGCAGGACACAGCCAAGATGGCAGTCATTTCCCCTGCAGAAATTTATCAACAGTCACATTTATTGCAGACACTGCCTCAGTGGCAAGACATCAAAGGTATCTTTTTCAACATGTCGGCATTCGAAGAATGGTTAACGTATACTGTAGGGTCTACATGGAATGATGCACTGCGTACATTTTTTTTTCATTCATCCAAAAATGTTTAGTCATACATAGAAACTGAGAAATGTTCACTAGACAGCAGAACAGCCAGAATGGCAGCTATTCTCAAAGCATATACTCAGGATCAACCTTTGACCCCTGAATTACTTGATTATTTTAAAATTAGCATTACAGATACATTAATGGAACAAAGTGATCACTTTAAGCTTTCATACCAGGTTGTGTATAGTAAAACAGATGACCAAATGACAGATCTATAGATGCAGCAGTTGCTTATACATACTTTTTTAAAACAAGTGAAGGGAGTCTCAGGTGACATTAAGCATATCTATGGCTTAGGATCAAAAACCCTAGAAGAAGTAGTCCAAAAACTCATTAGAGGCAAGACAATGGGAGATGATGGAAAACTTTATACACATAACATTTTTGCTGTAGAAGGAGAGCAAAGTGTAGACTACATGGGGAAAGGAGGGGACGTAACACATGGTCTGATGAAAGAACAAAAACAGGGGGAACACGAGCAGCTTCTGCTCCACCAGGGTTACAGACAGATACACAACGAAGTTCAGAAAAACAGGTGATATGTTTTACTTGTAAGGAAAATAGGCCACATTAAACAGGATTGTCCATATTATAAAAGATGGAAGGAAAGTCAGATATAAAAAGGGTATCTATGCAGATAATAGTACTTCTGCAAAACCCCAAAATAGGGAAAGAAATCAAGTTAAAGAAAATATATTAAGGGAGAACCAGTCACAGGAACAAACACAGAGGGATACAGACAACCCACCATATAATCCCACATATGGTGCAAGTCAGGAATTAAAACGTGAAATTGAAAGTACAAAGTACATATTAGACAGGGAAGACACTAACAGTCAACAGAGAGCAAAACATGCAGTCTGTGTAATCAGAGACATACCCAGGAGAGTAGATCAGAATGAATATGATTCTGATTAGGGGTGTGCCCCCCCCCCAAGTAACCTTTCTCACAAATTTTAAACATGGAAAGGACAGACGCCCATTAGTGGATGTGTGGGTGGAGGGGACACTATGGAAAGATGTCCTGCTTGATACAGGGGCAGCAGTGTCAGTCACTAATAAACAATTACCTATAAATCAGTTCAACAAATCTTACATTCAAGGCTTTGATGGCAGCACTTGCATGGCCATAAGCAGTAAGCCAGTTAAAATATGTTTCACAGAAAATGGATCTTCAATACAGGGTACATTTCTTATGAATTCCAGTTGCAGAACAACAATCCTTGGTGCTGATATTCCCGGCAAACTGGGAATAGTAATTGATTTTAATAACAAGGTTTTATGGTCAGCCACAACAGGAGATAGTTGGGATACAGCTCAGCAATTTCCTTGCTTTGTAATTGACTTAAGTAACTATAAAAAAGGCATTACCAAAAGACAGCCACAGCCACAGGGTAAATTTGAGCAAATCAAATCCACAATTTTAGCCCTTATGGGCTACATGAAAGACAGACTGTGGTAAGTTAGCAGTACAAGTGATTGTATACAATTCTTCTGATTACATTCCTCCTATTCAGAAGCAATATCCAATTCCCAAAGAGGCAGGAAAGGATATGAAGAAGTCTATAGAACAGTGGGAACAGGCAGGCATAATACAAAAGGGTCACAGTCCTACAAATTCACCAATTTGGCCAGTGAAAAAGAAAGACGGTAGTTACAGATTAGTTATTGATTTACATAAGATCAATCAATTCACAACTCCTCGTGCACACCTGGTTCCAGGTGTGTCGGAATTGGCAGCGAAGGTAAAACCTAAAATTAAGTAGTTTACATTTATTGATTTAGCTAATGGATTTTTTGCAGTTCCTTTACAAAAGGAAGATTGACAATGGTTTGCTTTTACCTTTGACAATCAACAGTATGTGATGATGCGGCTGCCACAGAGATTTCAAAATAGTCCTGTGATTTTTCACCAAGTAGTAGGGGAGGTTTTAAAACCCTTAGAAAGAGGTGATAGTGTCATCCATTACATTGATTACATTCTTATACAGTCAAAGACAACTGAGCAGCAAGAGACACTTCTTAAACAAGTTCTAGGTACTTTGCAAGATGCAGGATTCAATGTCAACAAGGACAAAATTCAGGTCTTTTCACAAGAGGTGAAGTTCTTGGGAACTATTGTACATCCCACTGGCAGATCCCCTTGTGAGGAAAGAGTGAAAGGAATTTTGGAATTACCTCAGCCTTTGACAATTCCAGATTTGCATAAATGTCTAGGTATCATGCATTATAACAGAGAATTTATAGATGATTATGCGGCAGCTGCCTCTCCCTATATAAAATGTTAGTAGAACAAAAGGAAGAACCCCGGTTAAGTTGGGGATGGAAGGAAGAACAGGCTGGCAAGGATCTTGTTAAATTGGGTTTGCAGTTCCAATGATGAGAATCACTAATACACCACCAGAAGAGAGGGTTAGAAATCACTGAAAGAAAAAAGAGGTTCATGATGATTTCTCCAAACTTGGAGAAGACTTAAAACAGCTGGGCTTAATGGATGGTGTCATCTCAGGGTCTGTAATTTTTCCCTGGTATGGCACTGCCAAGGCAATATAGGAATTAAGAAAGGTTGCAAAGTTAATGAAAGTATTAGCAAATGCAACATATGGGGCTATCTCAGATATAACAGAAGAGAAGGTACCAATGATGACAATGGTCCTCCAACACAGAATGTCTTTGGAATACTTGCTGGCTAGTCAGGGGTGTGTGTGTGCTTTAATCAAAATGGAGTGCTGTACATATATTCCTGATAAATCAGAGTCCATACATCAACATTTAGATTGAATTTCCAAAGTTTCCTCAAAGGTTAGGAAAACATGGAGTACAGAATGGTCAGATTGGCTAAGTGGATTGTTCTCAGGGTGGTGGGGTACTATAATTTCTGCATTAATTGCTCTTATTGTCATTATCTGCTTAATTACAACAGTTGGCATGTGTGTTAAGATTTGTGTTAATAAAAGTATTAATCAAGTAACAACCATTGGTAATGTAGCACTCTTTGAAGAGATAGCCTTAAATGCAAGGGATCTGTATATTGCAACAGACAAAGAGATTCAAAGTACTGAAGATCGTATTGTGTTGCAAATTGCCTTACAATTTTCTTGGAATTAATTAAAAAGGGGGAATTGATAGAGATTGTATAAATTAAAATGCTTTCCCCAAAATCATACTATGTGTGCAGTAAAAGAAAATGCAAGGCCAAACAGCAGTTTTCAAAATATTATGGCTTGTTTTGCAAGAACAGTTAAGTGATGATCTTTTATTTCTTGTAAATGTTCAGCTTAGATATTAATAACATATAGCTGTTGGCTTATGGCATCCTGTTGTAGAAAAAAGGAAGTTACATTGACATCTCAAACAGAAATTTTGCATTGCAGGGACTTTTTCATCTCAAAAATAACTTAGACTTTATATTTGTCATTTCAAGAGAAACTGTCCAGGCTAGAAATAACTAATGGACTTTTTCATGATACATACAGAAACGTTGCATCAACAGGAACTTTACACAAAGATGATGTGGAGAGACTTTTTGTGAAGTCTTCAGATATAGAATCAAAGAAGGATATAAATCATGCAAACCAGAAGAACAAGTCACAAGGACATTAAAAATAAATAACATTGGTTGACATTTAAAAAAAGGTATATAAACTGGAAAATATGTTTCATTCTTTAGTGATGTTTTTGGACTGAGTGTTGATCAGTCTATAGTTATATGTGTCTAGCTATGTTATAATAGATTTGAAATAACTCTGACAGAATTAACTGTTTGGCAAGAATTTATACTAATGCAAATAAATATTAATGGATACAGTAATATGGTGTCTGTCTGGTCACACTAATAATATTTTGCATAAGGTGCTTACTCATATCATGTAAATAAGAGTTAGAGAAGGTCTCTTTCCTAAATGAGGTAGATTTAAATTTCTTTTCTTGTTGGACCTTATGCATAGTAACATCTAAAAATTTCACTCTATCATGACAAACAGTATGTGTGAACTTTAAAAAAATAGCAGTATTTTCTATGTATCATAAAAACTTATTAAAAACAACATTGTTCACAATCCAAATTTTACATATGTCATCCAGATAACATTTACAATAATTCCAGCAATCTATATATGTTGAATTAAATATATATGTATATTTTTTCCCCAGGTTTTGAGTACGATATTAGCATAAGATGCCCCCATAGCTACCCACTGAACCTGCTTATAATATTCTCCTTGAAAGTATATGTAGTTATTTTGCAAAACCAAATCCATAAATTCCATAATTAATCTGGTCTGTGTAGAATCTAAGGAACTGATATCCATTAAGGCTTCCTCAAACCATTGCAGTCCAAAATTTTGGGGTATAGCTGTGAATAAGTCTATCATATGAACAGCGACATATATAATATTTTCACTAAATAGTGCTTTATTGATTCCCCTTAAAAATTCCCATGAGTCTTTTATATGGATGGATTTCCTTCCCAAAATTTCTTTAAATCTGTGTCTATAAAAATTGATAGCGAGTGGGTCTTTGATCTGTTTGCTGAAACTATGGGTCTGAGGGGTGCATCTTGAATGTTTTTATGAACTTTGGGGATTCCAGATATTGATGGCACAATAGGCTTACCATTATTCAGGTACTTAAATTAATCCAAATGAATAACCCATTGTAATAGTAGATCATTTATATAATAATTAATCTTTGAATATTCCACATCAATTTCACTCTTACAAACCGTGGAGTATTTTTAATTATTCCATAAAATCTCCATTATATTACTGTTACAATCAGCTATATCCATGATAACAATACCAATTCCCTTAAGGGCCTCATGATTCTAATAGATTTGCTTTTGCTCAACCCATCAAACAAACATTTTTCTTTTTTTTTTTTCAAATTATAAAATCTTCTTTTGTTCTTCTGTAAATAAGCTTTGATGTCCTTTTCAACTACAGTCTCAAATTTCTTAAGGAAGGGATGAAGGGGTGGGTTGAATGTACTTTTTTCATATTCATACCTGCTGTTTTGCTTCACCTTTTTGGAACATAATCTTGAAATTCATCTTGCTTAAAAACAATTTCAAATCAATAATTAGATTACTAATGCCACTTCCTCTAAAAGGAATAAATGTAAAACCTTTGTAAATAACTGAAAATGCACTTTGTCAATTTTAATTTTACTGCAATTAAAAGTCTTACAATTTCTAAAAGTATACACATGCCCCTCTATATTAATATTAGAATCTTGGTTACATGTACTGATGTAAGGTTGTCCAAAAAATACAATTTCTAGAGCTTCTTAGAACCCTCTTCTATGTACATTTATGCAAATGCATTCATGTGTTTTTTAACTGTAATTTCAAAGCTGTTGGGAAAAAAATCTCTGTTTTTTGGGAAAGAATTGAAATCTTCATATACAGAAATATTCTCCCAAGTTGATTTCTTTATTTCTAAATGAATGGCTGCGAATCATTCATTGCTATTTATGTAAAATAGCACTTCAGCATTTTTCACTGCTTCCTTATTGTAGCAGTCCCCATGATAGCTTCTGTGGTTGTCACAATAAGGAGGTACCATGATCGTTATACTGGACCATGAAATGCACAAAGGCGTCTTCTGTATTTTTAGCACCCATACTGACATTGATACCTGGTTTGTACATTGCTTTCAAAGCTTCCCTCTTGTTGTACAGGAAACATGATAACAACGGGAATACCCAAACCACCAGAATTTTACACGGTTTTAGCTAAACTCACATGCTTTGCCTGACTGGGAGGTGTTTCTATGCATTTAATAATGATGTTAATGAAGACAGGAGTTTGCGAAGAATTAAGTTAATCAAAGTTCGCTGCTTTCTTAGTGTTCGTAATAAGCTTCCAAAAGCATCTCTTCATAGTCCATGGTTCATATGTCTGTTACACAGTTTGTAGTAGCTTAAGCTTTCTTGTGTGAATAGGCGAGTTGCATGCAAGAGCTTAAACAAGTTCTGTCAACCATGGTTGTGTAGGACAAGGATGTAGCTAGGAATACTCCATGCACTCAGATGAGCACATTTTTTCTATACATATCTCAAAACCTTAAGACTCAAAAAAGTACAGATAACAGAATGTTCACAATTGTCTACAACCATTGTATAGGACTATACAAAACAAAGCATTAGTATTTTCATGTTCGTTCTACTTCTGTTTTAACGCCACTATCACGAGGGCCACTATAATAAGGAAGTACCCATTTTTCAATTTATTGATGTCACTTTCTGTTCTAAATGTTAAGCATATAATACTGGCATGGTCTCAGTAAAATTTAGGTTAACATTTTATGGCCAGTACTCATTGAGATGCAATGCGTTTTTTTCAAAGTTGGCATTATGTGGTAATAAATAGTAATTATATGTGCAAGTCAAGTATAACTTCCAACTTATTTGCTCAAGAAGCAAAAAAAGGGAACAGAGGCTCAAAATCAGGGCAACTTTCATATATTACTTTAAATAACTCAGAAAGCTAATGGAACAACAAATTTTTCATTGGTATGCATTTTTCTGAAGAATAAGAAATGTGAAACTATAACATCTGGCATTATTGACTGAAAAAGAAGGAAAGTAAGAAAAGGGGAAGTGAGTACGCAGAGGGATATAAAGATATATAACATAGAAAAGTATGCAGGAAGGGGATCAAAGACAGGGCAACATTTTGTCAGGATACAGTCTCCTTTTGTTTACACATATAGAGAAGGGATGAGAGAAAGGATGTAAGGTAAAGAAGGGTGGGAAAGAGTGATAGTTATGAGTATAGGGCAGACAGATGGACAGACAGTGGTGAATTTGTGCAGTGGATGGGTAGATGTGGGATAAACAGAGACAAACAGAACAGAAAAATGCTGATGGAGAAGCCTGGACAATGTACAGGGTATAGGGTGTAATACAAGAGCTAGGAAATGGATTTGCAAAGCACAGGGAGAATTTGGATAACATTGTACCACCTGCAAGATGGCTTCAAATGGATAATAGTGTACTCTGTCACTGAAAGATGATTCAGGCTGTTTTTTTCTTTTTGGTCAAATATTCCTCTGCTGGCTTGATGGTTGAAGTTGGCCAGCTGTGCAGCTGCACAATCTGCTCCAGGAAGATCTTCATCTGGATCAAATAACTTTCCACTTATCTCTTGATCTCAGCCTCCATCATATGATCCAGCTGCATGTAAGGCTGCCTCAGGTTATTTATATGAGCCACCTGCTTGGGTAGGGCCAGGACTGTCTCCACTGAGTCGGTACTAGCCTCATTACCTTCTTGGTCCATAGCAACAGGTTTGACAGGGGCAAACCATAGTTGATCTGCTTCCTGAGTAAATCTATAATCTGGGCCTACAGTGAGGAAACCCAGTTGTAGACTGTGATAAGTAAGTCTACAGTGAAACCAGAATGAATTAATATATAAGACACGAATCATCATATAGGCATCTCTTACTATAATTGTCTGCTAGCAACTCCAGCCTCCTGCAGTAAGTGATGTGTAACTGTCCCCCTCTGCTCATGTAGAAAGAGAATATGTATGTCAGATCACTGTAACAAAACTCTGATAAGTATAAGATGAAATACAAGAATGATTACATGAGTCACATTCCCATACATATATCCTTGTATTTAAGGGGCAGGCAGAAGGCTAGTGTCTGTCTCCAGTATAAATGCTATCCTTGTAGCACAGAATAAAAACCCAGTTATGCATGTAGATATATCAGGTCATATCCTACCACAGTGAGGTGTTGTAGTATAACCTCATCACATACAGTGCACCAGCAGAAAACCATATCAAACAGAGTCTGAATACCATTTTATACCACTTCCACCTTCACCTAAACATAAAACCACACAGTAGCATAGACATACCTATGCTGATCTTGACAAATGCCTGCCAGTACAAATCAAAGTGAGGATGGTGCAGCATAATCTCACAGCGTAAGACGTGTCAGTAGAAGCTCACATCAAATGCAGTTTGCATGTACCTTTAATATGCCACTAAATGCCACTACCACCACCGTTTCCAGGTGATAGTAAACCCTACACCTATGTAAGCTGACCTTGACAAATAACTGCCAGTACACAGAACAGTATCAAACATAAAGCAAAAAGGAAACAAGTACCCAGTGAGAAATAGCATTCTGGGAGTGGCTGCCTAACCTAAGCTAAATAAGCACAGTGAACTTCAGGTTCCTGTGTCACAGGTCATCAAAATAATGACTGCACTGTTCCATGGCCCTAGGAATATCATTGATTATGGACAACTCCTCAGCCACATCATACAGTGTCTACTTTTAGAAAGTACCTTCATAGGTGCACAGTAGATACTTCCTGAACTGCCAGTGAAGAATATACAGAATAATCCTGCACTCCTTCAAGTACGGTCCTGGTGCTCTCTGGTGGGTACCAGTAGAAACTGCCATTTTCCCAGTTATCTTCAGAAAATTGTGTCACTTCTAATGAGGAACAAAATGTTAGCCTATGAATCATACTTAAGATATGATTTTTAAATCACAAGTAGTACAACACAGATTTGCAAATTTGCTTCATGCCTTTACACGTGCACCTCTTCTGCATGTATAGGCAGTTGGCTGCACCTGAGGTGACATGTGTGGGCAGCAAATAGAGCGGTTCATGCATCAGCTCTGCTGGCATGGAAAGATAAAGATCTTATTATGACCCAAGTTCAATTAATGGATAGTTTACCTGCTGAAGCTAGTGTGGGAATGAGACCAATGACATGAAGAATGATGCTGCATAGGCAGTTTACCTCTCCTCGTGGATGTGGGTGTAAATGCTTGAATTCCTTGTGAAAGCCTGAAATCCCACAGAAGTGCTGGCTTCATGGACGCAGGGCTGTGAAAGATGACATATCCTTTCTGATGCCCACTGCGTACTGAACTTTGTGTGTGTTACCGGGAATGTAGAATGGGGTTAGGGTTGTTAAAAAAAAAAAAAAAAGAAGGAAAAAGACTAACCACTCCTAAGGGCTACCTAAATAACATCCCCCTTTGTTAGCTCTTGTGCTGATGTATAGGGAATAAATGGAGTTGCTCATTTGTTTGCCTATTGATAGCACAATTACTGTGTGTTAAGTCATCTGAATGTACATAATCAATACTTTCACTAAACAAAGTTCAATATCATGATACAAGTAAAATCAACAATAAATGGATCGATAACCATGAAAGGGTTTGCTGGTTAGCAGGCTGCGGGAGCAAAAATCTGAAAAAAAAATGTATAGACGTTCACACTTTCTCACCAAATTTCCTTGTATGTCTCACTTATGGACTTCTAGAGGTGCACTGCCATTTTGTATAGAACAGATTCTGGAACTTATACTGGAAATTTTAGCAGCTCTTTCAGAAGAAATACCAGTACTTTTTGCATGTATAGGTAGGACTAAAGAGATGTCCAGTATTCTGCAAGCGATTGTGGTAGGCAATTTCAGGCAACCTAACCAAGTATGTTCAACACTGAAACAGGGAGTCACATAGCATAAGGCTAGCAATGCTATCTGCATGTGAAATCAGGATGGTCTGCCCTAGTACATGCCTGCGAGTACTAATGACAAGAGCATGGAGTACATAATACATACGGTGAACTACACTGTTCAGAACATCATTCACATGACTGCACATGTCCACCCCACCCCATAGAAATGTACAGCTAACTCTCAGACATTTCTATAGTATCTCCCACTAGTAAAAACAAGGAGGACTGTCATATCTTTTTGTAGGTCCTAACACAACAGATAATCCCCTCTACCAAACAGTGCGAAGTACACATAACTTTATGCTTTTCTCTATCTGTCCTACAACTATATTACAACATTCTCTCTCAGTAATTACTTTGAGTACAGTATGGCATTAGTAGCTGTCATCCCACCTGTGACAGCATAGACCTCACCATTGTACAACTCTCACAGAACTTCAGTAACTCACTCAATCACTGTTTGTATATATTCCACCACTAAATTAACATCATGGGCCACTATCAGCATATTACTTAAATGTCTTTCATTCATAATCTCCTCCATAAACCAAACATCTGCCTATCTCTAAATAACCTCATACAAATGTATTATATCCCCCTTGCAATCACTCTGCTCCACTGACAAATAACTACAAAGGGTAATAAAATCAAATAATACTGCTAACAAGTCTTTGTACTCTGATCATTTTTCTAAAACTTGTAACTCTATTGACTCATTCATTCCATCAGATCTAATTGTTCTACTTCGAGTTTATGTACTTATGCCAGACTGTCATTCTAGATGGCCGATGTTTTTTGTAGCACAAAGTGCCAGCCCCCACATACTTACTTCACTGTTAGGGTGAGCAGGCAATGGGGAGTAGTCTGATTGCATGCTCTATCCTGGGCCTGTAGGGTGGGCATAGTGCTCTTATCATCCCTTCCCCCAGATAGTATCTTCTTTATGAGTGCTGGTATTCAGAGCTCCAAAAGAAAAATGCCAGCATGTTTATTCTACCACGATACACACACCCATATTCCCTGTACCATGAAAAGTACATGAACAGCTAATCAGACCCGCATGACCTGAATTGTAGTCAGAGCTTTCTCCCCATCATCACCAGTGAAGCACTGTAGAACATGAATAATGTGCATAATCTTTCCAATATGCCCTAAGTTTTCTGCAAGGGCTCATCTCTGTGGTTGTGCCTAGAACATGAGCATGGAATACACTCAGGGCCATTTTCACTAGATGACCAAACAACCTCAGATTGTTCCTTTTACCTCACAGAAGTAGCTCATCTACCATGTTCAGTTGTTCAGTCTCCTGTGGAGTATAAGCCCAGGACACACAATGAAGGTGTTTATGTCTGCTAGGCTGTATCCATCATCTTTTCATTATTGGAACATCTTGACTATAGCAGAAGATGAAGCTATGGGCCGATCAGCTAAAATAGTCATTCTATGCTCAGATTAGCCATAGTTTGTAATTTTATTGGCAATATAGTCACCACTGCAAGTATCTACTAGTAAACTTCTAGACCCCTTCTCTCATTACTTATTAACAGATTCCAAGATTTATTTATTTATTTACATTTATTAACCAGGTTAATCTGAATGGGCCTAAAAGGCCCCTTTTCAGTGGAGGCCCGAGGAGAAAAGCTCCAAGAGTACGTGAAACAAAAAAACAGTAAATAACAAAGTTAATTATTACATATCAAGCAAGATAATATAATAACTAAGAATAATATACAATTGTTACAGATGGACAAGGTTATATGAAATTTGAACATACATGGTACAAATATATCAAAATGGAGTACAAAAAGTAGCAAGTGAGAGAAAAAAGAGAAACAGAAACATTATAAGTATAGAAACATGTACACGAGGGAAAAAAGTCAGGTAGGAAGTGATTGGAAAAAGACCCCAGGTAGGAAGTCTGTGGGAAGAAATACAGTAGTAGAAGCTGAAAGGACAACAGACTATTAGCAGATAGAAGTCATGTAGGGACACTGCAGGAGCAAGACCAAGAATTATGGAAGCAGTCCTTGAGAGCTATCTTAAAGGTGTTAGTGTTAGTAATAGATCTAAGATTTGGTGGTAATGTATTCCAAGCCTTTGCTATGGTACAGCAGTACAGTAGTTTACAATCTTTTTTTTGGGGGGGGGGCTTATAAACTTGTAGTAGGCTCTGCTGCGAGCTATAGAGAACTCAGTTGGGGGTGTAAGACTGGATGTGAGTAGAGAGAGAGGGGCAGGATGAAGGGTTGTGTAAGACTAAATGAGCCATAAGAAGCTGGGGTAATAAAATTTGGTGATGAAACTGCAGTTTTTTTAGGGCTATGCGGTGGGGAGAGTGATTAAGGTTGGTTGGAGGCAAATCTTGGAATTTTGTTATTAGTTCTAATTTAGTCAGAAGGTTAGATTGGAGGTAAATATGTATAGGAGCTACATAAAGTAGTGTGGATAGTAGGATGGCTTGTGCAAGGGAGAGTCTGGAGCATTTGTGAGGAATATTTTGTCTGTAGAGCAGACCTCGCTTTTGATGGGTCTTTTTAATACATTGCTGAATGTGGAGTTTGAACTTTAGATGGTCATCGCTAATAATACCATGTAGTTTGGTGTGAGGTTCAGTGGAGATGGTTGAATTGTTTAGGGAGGAGACGATGCTCTTTACTTTGCTTAGCTCTTTTCCCTTACCTGCAAGGAACAATCTACTCTTTCCAGTTTAAAAACAATTACCTCTGATTTAGAGGGCTTATTTTTATTTAATCAACCTTACATTCAGCAATAACCAGCTTAGTCACATGCCTGACATTATAGTCATTTGCAACCAAGAAAACAATATTGTCTACAAATGATAAAGAAGCAGGTCTTGCATTTCCAGACTGAGCATTCTTCAAACTTGAGTTGCAACTTGATACCTGTCCATGAAAACTATGAATGAGAAGGAAGGCAAGACACATTCTTGGTGGAGTGCTATGCTTAGCTTGCAGGTATACAACTAAACACAGAGAATATGGGTACAACTCCTGATTCACTAGTAAAGCTACATAATAGTAATTAGCAATAGTCCTGTGACCCCATACATTTTTGTAGCACTAAGAAAACATTCAAGGTCAAGGAGTTATATGATTTTTTCAAGTCTACAAAACAAGTGGGGGCAGTGATGGCATAATCTAACATGCCTTGCATAGAATGTGAAAGGACAAAGGATAGAACCAGTGTCCTGCAGCAAGTACAGAGCCCATCTTTCTCCATTTAAATCAATGGATTAGTTCTCAGATAAATTTTTCTTGCAAATATTATGCTATAGGCTTTTATGGATCAAACTGTCCCCACTTTTTATAAATACACAAAGATGGTAAATTCTGTTTCCCTGCAAAGAGGTACTGTCCCTACCTTTCATGCAAAACTGAAAATGTGGGTTGTTTAGAACAAACCAACGATATCAGTCACCTTCAGCATTTCCATCCAGTGCTAATCCTGTCCCACAACATTGCCATGTCACAGCAACTGTTTAATTTCTATACTGACCTCATTAACAGAAACTCAATCATCACTACAGTAGTTTCTGCCCCAGCATCCTTAGTCAACTTGCCCACAATGTTCAGAGACCTTTCAAAGTGTTCTCCCAGCTTCTCAACACGGTGCCGAGTCATAATCAATGCTTTCTTCAACAATGTCAAATTCATCTTAGGCAATGATTTCCCCTTTCCCACAAGAGTTGTCAAATAGTTTGCAAAACCTTTAAGTGGACTTCTGGAAGGTCATTTTTCATGGCCTCACTAACTTTTGTCCAGTACAGAGTCATTATTTCAACATGTGCCACAGTTGCTGCCCTACAGTTTTGCTGATAAGTATTTATTTATTTATTTGTTTGTTTTTTTTTTTTTGTTTGTCTTGTTGATAAGTATTTGTCAGATCTGGAGATCTCTGATGACATGGTGTAAAATGCCTCCTTCTCTAACTTGAGGTCTTCCTTTCAGCATTGATGACCACCAGAATATTCTGTGATTAGTAACATGACAAACATCAACCACCATTCATCCAAAGCTCTTTGATGTTGCCTCAATTATGGAAGTTTTATATGAGGTTTCTTTGGGCTTCATATTATCAACCTCCCTGCTATATAAGAAAAGTTCTTCTTTACGTGTGTTTAAACTCATCCTACACAAAACCTGTCTGCTATGCATCTCCACTCTCACTGCATATTCATTCCTCTCATGTCTGTGCAGCAGCCATTATGGCTCTCTGTTTCACCTCAGTACTAATCAGTTGATCAGTCAGCTCATTGTTTTTTTTTTTCATCAGTGAATTTAGTACATGTGCCCACAGGTGTAGTATGTCTATAAAGCTGATCATTGAGCCTTGGCTCAAGGAATTCTGGTAACCAGTCCATGTATGAGAAGCTTGGTATAAATATGCTATTTATTAAGGAAGTCAGCAGCTAGTTCAGAAATCTAGTAATAATTCTGCACCTAGGTTCAACTCAAGCAGACTGTTTTTTTGTAATCATGCCATCCACTTATAAATATAATTTTCCACAGGAACACTGAAGTCTGCCAGTAGAATTATAAAGACAATAGGTGGCACCCTGTCAAGAATTGCACCCCAAGTCTTCAAGATGGCACAATGTTGCAACCAGCTGTTAAGCGCATATGCTCAAAATATCAAGACTGATTTCTGCAGTAGAATTCATAGACTCATAAGAAAATCTACTTGTTGACTGACACAAATTCTAGCTAAAACATAATTAGCTAAGAGCTTAAAGCTACCTCAACTCCAACCAGAGGCCTCTTTCTATGATCAACTCCAGAGCAGGAAAGATACCACTCTCAGTCAAGAAGTCAGGTTCTATAGACATGCATAGAGGTAATATCACCCATATTCAGCTGGTGTTTTGAACCTCACACAGAAGCTCCAATTCCTTCTTTATCAGTAAGGTGTCATTCTATGACACAGGAGTTAATTTTTCATTTCCAGTCTCTAGACTATCTTAATATTTTCACTTCTGCTTATCATTCAGCTATCATTGTTTATGACTGTATCAAGGGTCCCAAGAATGTTTAAATGTCAAAGCTGTAATTACTATAAATATGTGGACAACATACACTTGGTAACAGTGGGTGGGTTCCACATTAGATTAAAATCTAGGTTCAATTGCAACTCAAAGATGGTTGTTTATTTAGCAACTTGCCAGCATTGTCCTTCATTTTACATAGGTAAAATGGAGTATAGGCTCCGTGAAAGGATCTACGAACATCAGTATGCTATTAATAAAAACAAACAGGACAATGCTTTGGCTAAACATACCCAGTTTTATATGAACCATAGATTTAAATTTTCTGTCATCGACCAGGTGAATACAGATGTAAGAGGGGGTCAGGCACCCTTACAGGTGGAAGAGTTAATTAGCCTGGCAGATTAAACTAAATGCTTACAATCACCCTGGGCTGAATTAAACATGCTCAATAAGTGGCATTCTTAAATTAAAGAGTCTTAGGCATTGACCCTATGGTAGAAAAATGATGTGTTTTATTTTGTACTAGACTATATATTTCATACATTTTGTATTTTGTTTTTCTATATATTTTACTTATACTTCTTTATTTTTTAAAGCAATTTTTTGACATTAATGTTGGTATAATTTACATTACATGTCATATATTGTATATTATGTAACAAGTTACATTATGCTGCCATTTGTGGAGCATTGCATTTCAGCATTTTAGTATTTAATTTTAGCATTTCATTATGCTACTAGTGGTAAGGTAGGGCTGGTGTCTTTAAGAGAATAGTTAAACAACTAACAAATTAATTATATCTTTGTATCAGCTGTGATTGGCTTAATAGTGACTGACTGTGTGTATTTATATGCTTGTAAACAATTAACATAGTTTCTGAAGAAGTTTGCATATTCCAGCAAATGAAAAGCGCTTCAAATAAATGTTTTTTAACCTGGGTCATTTTCGTGCTTAATCTTGCTACAGTGCATATTTTCCTGGTTGGTGTTTCAGCTACAACAGTTTGTTTTAGTATCATTGCTTATGACGCCATACGTTTTATTATGGGTATTGAACTCACATATTGGTTCCATCCATTTTTATTTGTCTGAACTCAAACAGTAACTGAATGGCTAACTGACTATTGGGTGATTTCCAAGTTTAGTCCCAGGGATGGGTATTGCATCATTATTCTCGGCAAGATTTATTGAGACTAAAATCACGGAAGTCAAATTTTGTATTGACAGCTGTCTGGCCCCTACTTTATGACAATTTATGAAGGGAGACTCTATCTGAAGAAAAAAAAGTTCTAGACATTTCCTTCATACCATCACGTAAGCTGCCATTTAAATTAGAATAAAGTTTCTTCTCATTTATTCATGATGTCTTCTTCACCTTTTTTAATTAGTTCCTCCTTCTTCTCAAATGGGCGTGGCTCTTGTATATGTGAGCAAGCCTTATTAGCATTTGTTTTGTAGCTGCTGAGACAGCTTTCACAATAAAAGATTAAATGCATGAAGACCAGAATTATTTTTCCACACTTTGTTTGCTCAGAAAGAAAGGTGCAGAACTGTTATAGCGTACAGGTACATAAATACCCATTCTGTACTTATGTAAAAATGTTTGGTGTTACAGACAAGGGGACAATGCAGTCACATAAGGTGCAATTTGGCAAATGGCATCATTCTGTCATTTATTTGTTTAAATTAATGAAGCACAGTGAGAAAAAATGTTTGCCACAGACAGACAAACAAACATACACACAAACAAACAGATAAATAAATAAATTGTTGCTGCACTCCTGTCCAAAGTTGTATCACCCTAAGGGAAGGCTTCTATGCACTTGATCAACCCGTATGCAGATTATCCTTTTTCTTTGTTATCCCATGATCTACCCACTTTGTAGGAAGACAAGGAACAGGAAGCCCAGTAATATACAACGGTCAAGTATTTTCATTGTGGAAAACAGGAACTGGTGACATTATTATGTTTTTTATTCTAGAAGGAAGCCTTATGCTTGTGTGTGTGTGTGTGTGTGTGTGTGTGTGTGTGTGTGTGTGTGTGTGTGTGTGTGTGTGTGTGTGTGTGTGTGTGTGTGCGCGTTTCCATCCCCTGGCTTGATTCATTTATTTCCTTAACAGTCTATGCAATGCTGGCCAGTTATGGTATGTTGAAAGTGTACAGAAAAAAATTAAGAGTAAGACAAAATGTGAGAAAAACACAAAAAGTGGAAGATAGGTACTGTGGGAAATTCCAGTTAAGGCAAACTGGGGAAATGCACTTGGGTTGCCAGGAGATGGGAGGGGTGTCAATTAAGCCATTTTCTTAGGGTTCCTTTTCACTTAAAGGCAAATTCTGTATAAATTATTACATATCACAGCTTTGGCCGGCTAACATCTACCTGAAATCAGCTAGATGTATAAGTGAATTTAAGTACACTTTTATCTGCTCTTTTGCATATAGTACTGTATTTAATTTATTTATTTGTGTTTTTCACTGAATATTAACTCAATTGAAGTTGTGGCTGTCTCTCTACAGAGTACTTTTTAGAATTTCTGTGTAGCCATTGATAGCAATGGGGGTGGTTTCATCTCATCACTGACATTCTGTCTTGCCTTATATAAGTGGTACATTTTGAGTTATCTCTGCTTAATATCAGAGCTTTGGCCAGCTAATATCTACCTGAAATCAGCTGGATGTATAAGTGAATTTAAGTACACTTTCTGCAATTTTGCATATAGTACTGCATTTAATTGATTTGTGTTTTTCACTGAATATTAACTCAACTGAAGTTGTGGCTGTCTCTCTATAGTTAGTTCCTCACCCACCCTCCTGGTTCTTGTTTTGGTGTTTATGTTGGTGGCTTTGAAATTGCCCACCCCTCTTGTAGATTTGTATTTGGATTCTCCTTCTGGGCCCATCTCATTTGCTCACTTAACTGAGTGCAGTGAGATCATAGTATGATTTCAGGCACTCCTACTGTGTACAAAGAGAACATTTGGGAAGGACAACCCCTGTAGCCTCTTAATCCTGCTCTGTTCCCATCCTCAAAAAAAAAAAAAAAAAAAAAAAAAAATATATATATATATATATATATATATATATATATATATATATATATATATATATATATATATATATATATATATATGTATATATATATATATTATTCAGCTGCTCTTACTGTAACTGTCTTAGTTGCTCTTCTGCGTGCTATCTGTTCAGTCACTTTTACTCTGCACTTATGACTGCTTGTTAGCAGCCTTCTAATTTACTGCCTTCTGCACTTGTTTTTTAGACATTTGTTAATTTAATTGCCTTTATTTGAACAGTATTTGCCATAGTGTTGCTACACACTCGGGTGTGCCAGCCTGCACTACAATTTGAATTGTATTTACTGCTGTTTTAGCTGCTTTTCTGTAACAGAAAAAAATCTAAGCTTGTTTCCTGCCTTTCCTGTAACTAGTCAAGTCCAGATATAGACTTGCTGTATCCAGGACTGTTGGTAAGCTTCTGAGCCCCCCCCCAAGCCTTTCTGTGTTGGAGGGAAGCCTTCTAGCTTATCAGTGGGAGTGGTAAGCACTAGGCAGCCTATCTACCATGGGAAGAGTGGGTTTTGGCCATGAAATTGTAGTTCATTGGCCATTTGGGCAGTTTTTCCATCTCTTTCTTCTTTCTGGTTAAAAGCCAGTTTTGCGTTTGGTCCCCGCCTTTCCTATAACTAGTGTAGTCCAGGTACAGATTTGCTGTATCCGGCACTGTTGGTAAGCTTCTGAGCCCCCCAAGCCCTTTTCTGTTGTAGAGAAGTCTTCTAGCTTATCAGTGGGAGTGGTAAGCACTAGGTAACCTATCTGCCACAGGAGGAGTGGTTTCTGGCCCAGAAATTATAGTTTTTTGGCCGTTTGGGAAGCTTTACCATCTCTTTCAACTTTCTGATTTAAAAGCCTGTTTTTGCACTTGTTTCCTGCCTTTCCTGTAACTAGTCTAGTCCAGGCACAGATTTGCTGTATCCAGGACTCTTTGTAAGCTTCTGACCCCCCAAGCCTTTCTGTGTTGGAGGGAAGCCTTCTAGCTTATCAGTGGGAGTGGCAAGCATCAGGTAGCCTATCTACCACAAGAGGAGTGGTCCCTGGCCCAGAAATTGTAGCTATTGGCTGTTTGAGCAGTTTATTTCCATCTCTTTCAACTTTCTGATTTGAAAGCTGCACTTGTGCCTGTTTCCCGCCTTTCCTATAACTAGCCTAGTCCGATTACAGAGTTGCTGTATCCAGGATTGTTAGTAAGCTTATGAGCTCCCCAAGCCTTTCTGTGTTAGAAGGAAGCCTTCTAGCTTATCAGTGGGAGTGGTAAGCACTAGGTAGCCTACCCTCCATGGGAAGAGTGAGTTTTGGACCAGAAATTGTAGTTTATTTGGCCATTTTGGCAGTTTGCCATCTCTTTCAACTTGCTGGCTTAACAGCCTACGTTTGTACTTTTTTCCCGCCTTTCCCCTAACTAGTCTAGTCCAGGCACAGTTTTGCTGTATCCATGACTCTTTGTAAGCTTCTGACCCCCCCAAGCCTTTCTGTGTTGGAGGGAAGCCTTCTAGCTTATCAGTGGGAGTGGCAAGCATTAGGTAGCCTATATTCCACAAGAGGAGTGGTTCCTGGCCCAGAAATTGTAGCTATTGGCCGTTTGGGCAGTTTTTTCCTTCTCTTTCAATGTTCTGGTTTAAAAGCCGCACTTGTGCTTATTTCCCACCTTTCCTGTAACTAGCCTAGTCCAGATACAGAGTTGCTGTATCCAGGACTGTTGGTAAGCTTCTGAGCCCTGCAAGCCTTTCTGTTTTGGTGGAAAGCCTTCTAACATATCAGTGGGAGTGGTAAGCACTAGGTAGCCTGTCTACCACAAGAGGAGAGGTTCTTGGCCTAGAAATGGTAGTTTATTGACCATTTGGACAGTTTGTCCATCTATTTCAACTTTCTGGTTGAAAAGACCACCTCTGCACTTGTTTCCCATCTTTCCTGTAACTAACCTACTGAGTATCACTAGAAAGCCATAAATTGATACAAGCCTTCTAGCTTAGAAGAGAGACTTTGGAGTGATTAGTATCAGTTTTCTGTACTTTCTTGCTGTATTTAACTGTTTTCCGCCTAAATGCAGATTTCCAGCATTTATTGTGATTTAAAAGCTTGTTTTTTTCACATATTGTACTTATTTGACTGCCTGCACTTTTAAAAAGTTGTTTTTTGTTTACATAATTTGTTTAACTGTTGTAGGCTACACACTAAAGTGTGATAGCCTTTTCTGATCATCTGTAGTCATTTAAAGCTGTTTTAAGTGTATTTTTTACTGTTTTTGCCTTATCTTTTCAAAAAACAAAACAAAAAAATTCCTTGTTTCCCACCTTTCTAAGCTAGTATAGTCCAGTTTTCAGGCTAGTGCTGAATTCAGGGCTGTGATACTAGTTTCTGAGTTGCCTATACCTTACTTGGATAGAAGGAAGTTTCTCTGTTCACCTGTGAGAGAGGGGAGCTTTGAGCAACCTATCTGTCCCTGGAGGAGTTGTTCCAGCCCAGATGTTAGTAGTTTATTGGCCATTTTTGGCTAATTTCTATCTCTTTCTTTTCCCTACTATAAAAACTATGTTTGCATGGTTTTGCGCACCGGGCAGTACCGGTTAGCTACGGTTAAATAATTTCCGGCTCCACTAAGTCTCCTCTTCAGTTTTTACCTTGAAACTAGTCTAACTCTCAACCTAAGCTCTCAAAAAGCATCTTACAGCCCAGCACTTGCTCAGACCTTATAGCAACCACTAATATAACCTAACACTGATTGGCCAGCAGGGCAAGGCTCTTTATTCACCCCTCACCAACCAAGCGACTAAGCAGCTCACCCTACTATTTAGGCATGACCAAAGGGCAACTTCAAGTGCACTCTCCAGTCCAGCTGGTGAATCTGGGTATCCTGAGGCAATGTTACAACTGCCTCATGTACACAGACAACCCTCTACTCCTACCACAGAACACTAACATATGTGAGAGATGCAATTATACAGCCAAACTGGAAGCTAGGCTGTATCCACTAAAGACTGGAACAGACAGTCAAGAGGAGATGGTTAACACTTGCACCACAACTCCAGCCACACCCAGACCTACTAAAACAACACTGGCAAAAAATACACATAAATTTACAAAATCATACTCGGAGGCTCTAAATAAAAACCTGCAAAAGCATCAGAGATCTCCAAAGCAGACACCCAAACAACCTGCACTTCCCGTCACAAACCAGGCAACACATAAAACACAAAATCAGTTTGCCGGACAATCACAACCCTTAAGGTGAAATAAGATATCTAACACACTAGTAATAGGTGACTCTGTTGTCAGGCACACTGACATCCCACTCACTAGGCTGGACAAGCAGACGGTACGATTAGCTGCCTGTTGGGATCCAGAATCCGCCACATAACACAAGCACTCAGGTCACTCCAGAACAAGTACAATATGATTCTGTCATTGTTCATGTTGGTGTGAATGACCTGAGATGTACCTCCCTGGACTACATGAAAAGAGACATAGATGAGCTCTCTGATCATGTAGCCCAGGCTGGTATGACCCTGACCCTGAGTAGCATCCTGCCCTCATCAAGAATGATACCTCAGTATAAAGAAAAAATGATCAATTTCAACAATTGGCTAAGCTTCTGGTGTCATTCAAAGGGCATCCAGTGTCTGTCAGCTTGGGATGACATGCTCAACAAGCCGCATTGGTTCGCAAGAGACGGCTTGCACCTGTCACCCCTAGGCTTTCGAATACTGGCCAATGCTCTTGCTGCCCCCATAGTGCCTTTTTTAGGCAAGGCTCAAAAGTCAAACCCACCTCCGTAAACAGCACAATTAACAAAAAAACGAGGGTTATGCTACTCAACGCCATGAGTTTAAATCTCAAAATGGACACGCTCGAAGCACTCCTCAGTATGGAGAACATCAACATCTGTGAAGTAACTGAAACCTGGATCAAGGATCCAGAGAGCACCCCAGCACTACTGGGCTACAAATCATACCACACGTTTCAGCCACAGAACACGGACCGAAACACAAAAGGAGGGTGTGTATCCATATCCATCAAGGATACCTATACCTCCAGGTTAGTGGCACAGCATGATACCTCTGAGATCATCCATGTGCAACTAACATCGGGAAATGCAAATTGTGGCCTGCTACAGATCACCCTCCATGACCCAAGAGCAGCACTCCACCTTTCTGGAGACACTGGAAAATATGAAGGTCCAACCGAACACCCTGATATTGGGTGACTTCAATTACCCTACCATTCACTGGCAAAACTACTTGAGTACAAATTCCCAGGCCCAGCACTTCCTGGAATTCATTAACTCAAACGCTCTGGATCAGCTGGCAAACTCCCCTACCAGAGGTGAAAACATATTGGACCTGGTCATCACCAACATGGGCAACAGGTGTTCCACACCGGAGGTCAACCTGTTACTGGTTAGATCAGACCATAAACTAATCAGTCTGGATGCCCACACCCCACCACCACCCCCAACTAAGGAAACCACAGTAAAAACCTTTTCTAAAGCAAACTTCACCTTACTTAAGACAGAGGTGGTAAGTTTCGCAACCCCCATGCTATAGGGTAATGCTGCCCAGGATGTAGAAACCTTTACAAATGCACTCTGTGAGCACCTACAAGGATGCATGAATCATGCCATCCCTAGCAAAACCAAGACTCACTCCTCTGAGAGAAGGAAACCAGTTTGGTGGACCCCTGCAATAAACAGGCTATACAACAGAAGGAGGAAACTAGTTCAGAAAAAAAGCAAATCCCAAGAAGGAAAGATATCCCTGATCAGTATCAGTAAGAAACTAAGGTCCCTCATGAAATCATCCAAGGCTAACTTCGAAAGAAAAATAGCCAAGGATTAAAAAGATAATCACAAAGCCTTCTTTAGCTATGTTAAGAATCTAAGTGGCAACTCACAGATATGCACTGAACTAGTGCAAAATAGCAGAAAATATACTGAACCTACTGATATTGCCAACATCCTGGAAGATAGATTCAGTGCAAACCTCAACCCCCTCTCACCTCCAAAAGGGCTCACAACAATACCGGAAAAGTGTAGTGTCCCAAAAATCACAGACGCACAGGTGAAAACAGCCCTTTCAAAAGCCAAAAACACAGCGTCAATGCGACCAGATGGTGTCCCAGGCTGCGTCTTGCACAAAATACAGAACAAACTAACCCCCCACCTAAACACACTGTTCAACCTCAGCCTCTCTACAGGCTATGTGCCCATAGAATGGCGCACAGCAATGATTATTCTTCTCCATAAAGGAGAGACCACAACTGACCCTGGTAACTTTAGCCCAATAAGCCTTGACTAGCCTGGTCTGCAAGGCTATGGAGTGCATCATCATGGAACTCATTAACAAAGACATTGGGAACCTCCATACACTTGACCCGACCCAGTTCAGCTGTGTTAAGGGCAGATCATGCCTACTAAACCTGATTGACTTCCTCAAGACAGTCACCAAGGACATAGACAAGGGAAAGGTGGTTCACACAGCCTACCTTGACCTCGCCAAGGCTTTCAACACCATTCCCCACTCGGGTATTACAAAAAAACTCACCAGCCTGAACATAAACCCCTATGTCATGAGATGGGTTGCCAACTGGCTTACAGACAGAACTCACACAGTAAGAATAGTGGGCTCCAGGTCCAATTCTAAACCAGTCACAAGTGGTGTCCCACAGGGCTCAGTCCTGGGACCCCTACTGCTTGGCATATACATCTCAGAAGTACAGGCAAACACAGGAGAACTACGGCTAACCAAGTTCACCGATGACTGCAAATTGGGAGCCATAATTGACTCTCCGGCTGACATGGACATCCTCCAAAAGGGCCTTACTGAGATGGGCACCTGGTGTCAAAGTCATGGCCTTAAGCTAAATGCCAAAAAATGCATAGTCATCCTGTTTGGGAAAAACAAAACACCTACAAATTACCACAAAGGTAGCAACCCCCTTAATACAGAAGAGGTAATAAGAGATCTGGGGACCCAGGTAGATAGTAATCTCTACTTTGACAATCATATTGCCAAAGTAGTTAGGAAATCCTTCTATGTGGCCCATCTAATTACTAAAGGGTTCACATCTAGAAATAAAGAGGTTATAGTGCCCCTCTACACATCACTCATTAGACCCATCATAGAGTACAATGCCCCATTTGGGATGTACCTCACAAGACACTTCCAACAGCTGGAAAGACCACAAAAATACCTCACCAAGAGGATTACTGGCCTCAAACATATGTCCTATGAAAAAACACTGGCTGTACTTAGTGGCATATCGCTTACTCAGAGTTGATCTCTGCCTGACTTACAAAGCCATGTCCAACTCAGAATTGATGGACATGCTCCACCTAAAGAAATCCAAGTCACTATGAGCCACGTGCTCTAGTGAGCTAAACCTTGCCACAACAATAAATAGAACATGCTGGAGGGATAGATTCCTGTCAGAGAGACTCCCCATGCTTTGGAACAAAATTCCAAATTACATCAGGCAGAGCCCCTCACTAACACTCTTCAAGAGAAGCCTAGACAAGTGGATGGGTAACAGAAAATACACCCCTGGGATCATTCATTGGCTCTGCTTGACAGAGGATCAGTTAATTAATCAATGGGGTGGCGATAGCTGACACACTCTGGCTAGGCTTATAAATGCTCTTGGGCAGATAGCCTAGTACCTACCTATGAACGTATGAACCTGCATAATGCTAAGCATCTCTGCTGATATTTTCCACGTTTCACTTCTGGTGTCCAGTAAGGATATTGTGGGTTTGTGCACAGTGAAACTGGAAAACGTTACAATTAATAGAGTTAAGGAGGGTGGCAGTTTCTTCTACTAATCATAAGACTGCAGCTGTTCATTTCTTGATAATTAGTAGCTAAGATGAAAGTGTGTCCTGCTTTGTTTCCCCTTCCTTTGTTTGATAACTGCAAGCTTAAGTGTAGCTCACATTTTTGTACATGTAACTGACACAGTTTTGCTGTTGGCTATTATAACTGGGACATACCTCTCAACTCTACAGAGTTTCACAGAATTTCCAGATGTTTGCCTCATATTTTTTTCATCATTAGCAAATCATTAAAGACTGAATTAAAAAATTAGATAGAAATGTGAGTTGCAGACTTTTTACCCTTCAGAAAAAAATCATACTAATGAAAAACCTGTTATTCTCTTAAATTTCTAAGTTTGTAAGAACAATATTTAAAAAGTGTCCCTACTTTTGGGCCTTTGTCCCCCCATTATTTATGGATTTGTCCAGATTTCTTCCTCTAAGAAGTTGAGAGGTATGAATTGAGGTACTTTGCAACCTGCACATAACTCTAAAATCACACAATGTTTTGTGGAAACTCAAACCAGGCTACCCGAATTAGTGCCTTGCGAAACACAAAATAACTTTCTTTACACTGTAATATAGGTATATTACAGTGTAAAGAAAGTAATTTTGTGTTTTGCAAGGCACAGAGTCTGTTAGCCTGGTTTGAAATTCCACAAAACGTTGTGTGATTTTATAATTGTTTCTGTGGCATTTTGAGTCAGTATTTGTTGCAGCTGTTTATAACTGTATTAACCGTTTTTGGGCCAGCTGCCATATAGAGTGTGCTTTCCAGTAGAGATCCTATAAAATAAAAATGCATTATAAATCTAGAAAAAGAGTTCTTTCTCTCTATTTCTTAATATAACAATAGCTTATAGCTATTTCATACCAAAACATTAGGAAGTCTGACTGAGAATCATAACATCTTGCAGTGTTTTTAATATGTTGTGATTTCAGCTGATTCTTACTGATGTCATGATTCAGAAGACAGGGTTTTTGAACATAAGTTTATGAGTTAAGAACTTTTCTCTTTTGTTCTTTATTTATCACATTTTCACTTGGCATTCTCCACATGTCATCATTATGCTCTTCTAGGTTAAGTTAACTGCACATGTGCAGACTGATTCAGGCAGACCATTACTGGTGACCTGATCTGATTAGTCATAGTTTTAGAAATGACTGTGCTGCGATCTGTAAATTCTCTCATTAGTGAAGTAGGTTACAGTGACTGAATAATTTATACAATGATTTGCACTTCGCCAACTCTATTGTCACTTTTTTGCAGTTTATTGTAATGTTAGAATTCTGCAGTCATTATCCCATTATATAGCATTGCTTATTAGACTACTGCTTGACCTTTCTATTTGTATCTTTTGGAATCCAATAAGGTCAGTGACTATGTGAAGGCTAAAGGTATGCACATGTTCTTCTTTGTAACTGTTTGTGTATACAAACTGCCTTATTATACGACTCCCGATTAATATTCAAAAACGTGCACACTGATTGCTCAGCGTGCATGTTGTAAATCAGAGTTATAGTAATGGAAGAAGGTCCAGTCACCCGGACTTTTTCCATTACTATAACTCTTTTTTTTTAACAGCAACGGAGAACGCAAGATCTCTGTTGATTCACACTGTCTCGCTATGTTAAACTCCTTTAACATAGCGAGACAGCTTTAAAAAAAGCAACGGAGATCTTTCTTTCTCCATTGCTTTTTTCAAAACTGTCTGGCTACGTTAAATGGGTTTAACATAGCGAGACAGCTTTAAAAAAAAAGCAACGGAGATTCTCCATTGCTTTTTTAAAGCTGTCTGTCTATGTTAAACTCCTTTAACATAGCGAAACAGTTTGTAAAAAGCAACGGAGATCTTGCTTTCTCCATTGCTTTTTTCAAAACTGTCTCGCTATGTTAAATGGGTTTAACATAGTGAGACAGCTTTAAAAAAAGCAACAGAGATTCTCCATTGCTTTTTTTAAAGCTGTCTTGCTATGTTAAACCCATTTAACATAGCGAAACAGTTTGTAAAAAGCAACGGATATCTTGCTTTCTTCGTTGCTTTTGCCCACAGCTCTGATGTACTGCATAGGCATATGCATGCGCAGTACATCAGAACTGCTGCAGAATACCAGACAGCTGCAGAAGGGCAGCAAGAAGGCATTATACAATGCCATTATTTAAGAAAAGTAATTATTTTTTTTCTTAAATAATGTCATTGTATAATAGCAATAACCCACTTCTGGGTGTGGGTAATGCTGGATTTACCCACGGTTGGCTTTGTTTGGCCACTCGGGCTTCGCCCTCGTGACCAAACCACACCAACCATGGGTAAATCCAGCATTACCACACCCAGGCATGGGTTATTGCTATATTATACCTAATATTGCCACTTGGCATTATTGCTGTGTTGTGTGTTCTTTTTACATTTTTTTATATATATTGATAATTGTACACATACCAGTGATTATATGCATCACACTGTGTAGCTGCTTTACTTTAGCAGCCTTCAGCTGATTTTATGCATGTATTTGTTAAGCATTTGAAAGTTCAAATCTAGCTAGAGCCAAGTGATGCAATCATTAGTGATTGTGCACAAGCTTATGTTTCTTATTGAAGGCAATACATTTTTACAGGGAACATATTTTCTTAATAGTAGTTTTAATATATATTTTGTTAGCTTTTACTGGACTAAGTAGACAATGACATATTTATTGTTGCTTGTTGTGTGTTGTTTAGATTTGATAACTTTTTAGCACAATTTTTGGTATACAGGTATTATGCCCCCAGATTACCTGTGCAACTCAGTAAGAGCTCAGTTAAAAAAATATGATTTGGTTGCTTAAGTACTGAAGACTATGCCCACACTTATGTTTTACTTGGTGTTTTAGTTCTACATGAGAGATGGACACATTGCCTAGGCTGCTCATTTTAGGTTTTTTTTTCATTGGTTAAATTGTCTCTTGAGTGATACTTAAATACTCAGGGAAATTCTGGGTCTCTGTCTTTGTCTGAAAAGATTTGAAGCCTGCATAAACTAAAGTACTGCTGATGTGGCCCACCCTTCTTCCTGTTTGTTGATTTGCTTTTTAAACCTGGTGATTTTAAGCTGCCCACCCATACTGTAAATAGGGCTTAATAAGCTTCTCCCTTTCTATACTGCTGTTGATATCTTAAATTATTTATTTGCCTTTCCTTTCTACACTGCTGTCGATATCCTGAATTATTTGCCTTTCTTTGTGCTTATATTGAAAACGTGCATTTTGCCTCCCATTGCCTGTTCTACTTGAACTAGCTAGCTGGTTGATAAAGCAGTGTATTTTTACACTCTAGCAAACAATTGTTTTTACATAAAACACATCAGTGGATTTTCCATCTAGTGCACAGGGAAGCAGCCTGTTCTGTTTAGGTTGAGGAAACATTTGAGATTTCTGAATGTAGTTTTATTGGCTAGAGGGATTATCTTGTTTTTTAGTGCCTTTATAAATTCCATACAATTGAGTGGCTTTTGACTCATTTATTAAAAGCAAAGTACTTTTATTGAATAACCACACTTTTATAAGCTCTTTGAAGTACACTGCTGTATCTATATTTTTAAGTTTGTTTGTGGTAGCATTTCACTCTGGACACTCCTTTACTGTGCTTTTGCATTGGGAGGAGTGGGTTTGTTCATCTGGTGGTAGTAGGTGTTTAACTGGTCTAGCTGAGCTGGGAAACACACAAAAGGGTTCTAAGTGTTTTTTTTTTTTTTTTTGCACTTATATGCACTTGATTTGCACTGTTGCTATACCTAGATAGCATAGACTAGATTCAGTCCTCCTGAATCTAACCTGTTATTGATACAATTGAGTACTAAACCAGCCGTCTAACATTAAGAGGGACTCCCCTGCACCCTTGTAGCAGAATAATATGGATCCAGCCATGTTGGAGCTGGTGATTGCTGGAGAAAGTTTCACTGTGTTTTTTCCTATTGGTAGATTAGATTAAAAGTATCTTAATTTCACCTGCATTTAAGCCTAGTGTTTGCATGTTGCGCACACCATACAACAGGGGTTAGGTATGCCCTATATAGATGCAAACACATGGGAACTCAATTTTTCCCCTAACATCTGTCAGTAAAACCCTCTCAAACTTTCCTACTGCACTATGGGTGCACTGAGCAGTGCTGCAACACTTATCCATAGCCCTCAATAGAACAAGCACCTTTGTTAGTCCTAGAGCAAAAACTGGTCAAACTAGCCCAGTCCCTTTCTTAATAGTACATATAGTAAAAACCTGCTATAATGGACAGGCAGTTTACCATCATTTCTGCAGCCAGCCTGATTGACATGGGCAGTCTGAGGCAATGTAGTAATTGCCTCATGCATATTGGCAACCATTTACTCCTGAAACAAACAAATACCCTATGTGAGAGATGTAATTACACAATGAAACTGGAATAATTTCTCTCACATAACAACAAACCAGACATCAAACAGGTTGTCAGCATGCACACTTCACCTTTCACACAAAATGAGGTCATGACACATAAACCCACTTACATGGAAGTACTCACTAGAAGCCTACCAAAAGATCAGAGAACTTCCAAATGTAAACCACTTGCACACACTACCATGTAAATAGAGACCACTACATATAATAACACATACACCAGTGTTTCAGCAAATAAGCCCCTACTACAAAACACCTCAAAACGTAATGTCTTGGTCATAGGTGACTCCATAGTGAGACACACAGATGTCCCCCTCATCAGGCTGGACAAGGAGAAGCTCATGTTCAGTTGTCTATCAGGTACCAGGATCCATCAAATCAAAATTGCACTCAAGTTACTAAACAACAAGTGCCATTATGACTCTGTCATAATCCTTGTTGGGGTGAATGACTTCAGATGTACCTCTCTGGACTATATGAAGAGAGACATGACTGAACTCTCAGATTATGACTCCAGCCCTAAGCAGCATTCTACCTTCACCCAAGATGATGCCACAATATAAACAAAAAAAAATTTACTTCAGCAATTGGCTTAGCTTGTGGTGTCAGTCCAGAGGGATCCAGTACCTGTCAGCCTGGAAAGATATGGTCAACAGTCCACTCTGCTTTGACAAAGATGGTCTGCAGCTGTCTCCTCTAGGCTTCTGGATACTGAGAAAGATGCTTGCCTCCCCTTAGTGCTTTCTTTTAGGCAATGTCAAAACAACAACATTTCCAGCATAACAAAATGCACTTGAGACAAACTCAAGGTTTTGCTGCCAAATGCTAGGAGTCAAAACATGAAACTGCACTCCCTGGAAGCAATGCTCACCTTGGAAGATGCTGACATCTGTGCAGTCACTGAAACATGGATCAAGGCCATGGACAGCACCACAGCCATGCAACGCTACAATGCCTTCCACATGCTAAGACCTCAAAATGAGTGTGAAAGAACCAAAGGTGGAGGTGTATCAACCTTCATTAAAGCCAAGTACACCTCAAGACTGGTCAAACACTATGACTCTGTTCAACTATGCCATGTTCAATTAACTATAGGCAAAATACCTACCCATCATTGCTAGCTATAGGTCCTCCACCATTAACCAGGAAAAGCACACTACCTACCTGGACTTACTAGAGTCGCTTACCTTAGCCCAACATCTTAATCATGGGAGAGTTCAACTATTCTTTCATCGGCTGGGTGACATACATGAGCACGAACATGCTCATCCAGACGTTTCTGGTCTTTGTCAAAACAAATGCTCTGGAACAGATAGTCTGCACCCTCAAAAGGGGTTCAAATGTCCAAGACATAGTACTCACCAACATGGGGGGGGGGGGTCACTGCAGTCCCCCCGTGTGATGCCCTTGCTGGTAAGGTCAGACTGTAAATCAGTCTCATTCAAAGTAACTATTGAACCTGTCACCACCACAGGAGCAAAAAAAAATATAAAAACTTTTCCAAAGGAAATTACAGCTGACTGCACAATGGTAACAAAAAGGTTTATATCCTCTGCTATCACAGATACAATGACTCCAATGCAGAGGTGTACACAAATGCCCTGTATAAAAACTTAAGCAACTCTATAGACTCAGCTTTCCCTGACCAGATTAAAATCAGGTTTTCCCGAAAAACCAACCCACTGCAGTAGACCTCAAGTATAAACAGATTATATAACAAAAAGAAGAAACTTGTGTCTAAGAACAAAAGGGAATTACCTCAGCAGAAGTAGAATTCCCTCCATAGCTTGAAGAAGCAAATCTGAAATCTTGTAAAGTCCTCTAAAACTAATGACAATGGTAAAATAGCATCCCTAGCTAAGGAGATTATCATAAGGCATTCTTTAACTACGTCCAAATTCTAAAAAGAAATGCCCATCTATGTACCGAATTGGGAAATTGCCATCCTGCTAGCTGACAGATTTGTCACAAACTTCACACCAATGTCCTCACCGGCCTTACCTCAAGGCATACCAGTCCTCTGTCTAGTATCTCTAGAGATCAGGTCGTATCCATGCTCTCCAAGGCCAAAACCACGGCCTCAGTGGGACACATCCCAAGTTGCTTATTAAGTAATCTAAAACAGGACCTAGTGGACCCACTTGGTGCTCTCTTTAACCATAGAATAAGAACCGGCATTGTTCCAGCAGAGTGAAGACTAGCAACAGTAATCACCTTGCACAAAGTGGGGCCATCAGCTTACCAGCCTCATCTGCAAGGCCATGGAAATATTCATCATGGACCTTATCAGCAAGGGCATAGGTGACCTTCAAACTGTAGACCCAACCCAGTTTGGCTTAATTAAGGGTAGATTATGCTTATTAAACCTAATAGGCTTCTTTGAGAAAGTCACCAAAGCTCTGGATGAAGGTAAGACAGTATATATTGCCTATTCTGACCTAGCCAAGGCTTTTGATACAATCTCCTACTCAGGTATCATTGAGAAACTCTCCCAGCTGGGAATTAACCCTTTCATCAGTAGATGAGTAGCCATTTGACCCACCAATAGAACACATACTGTCAAAATTGGTGACTCCACCTCTACCAGTAGACCCATCACCAGTGGCATACCAGAAGAATCTGTGCTGGGCTCTTTACTGTTTGAAATTATTTCTCAGTGGTCCAGGCTAGTCTTACACTGATGATTACAAATTGTGTGCAATCACTGAGTCCCCTCCAATGATGTTAACATATTACAGGTGGGGCTAACACTGACAAATGACACTGATAAAAGTCACGGTCTAAAAACTACATGCAAAAAAAGTGCATTATTATCCCCTTTGGCAAAGCAGAATTCCCTGCTAATAACAATATTGAAAGCACCCACCTAAGGTCAAACCTGTGGTGCAAGATCTGGGAACACAAGTAGATGGCAATCTGAACTTCGACCACCAAGTTTCCATAGTGGTAAGGAAAGCCTTCTATGTTGCGCATCTCATAAGTAAGGGCATTGCATCCAGGTCTAAGGATGTTATAACTCCACTGTACTTGACCCTCAACAGACCATTAACAGAGAACAATGCTCCTTTCTGCATGTACTTCACCAGACCACAGAGGTTTTTCACCAAGAAAATACTGGTCCTCCAAATCATGACTTATGTAGATAGACTGAAAGCCCTGTCACTGTACTGTGCATTGTATAGGCTGCTGAGAGGTAACTTGTGCCTGGCCAACAGGGTGATCTCTGACCTTGCCCTAATGGATATGCTGCACATCTGCAAGTTAAATGGCTTGAGATTCACTCACTCTAGGGATCTTAGCCTAGCCTAGCCTGTGACATTAACAGAACATGCTGGAGAGACAGATATGGCTCCCAGAGATTGCCGCCACTCTGGAATAAACTTCCAATTCACATGTAGCAGAGATCCTCACTGAACTTATTCAAGTGCAACCTGGAGAAATTAATAGAAGACTGCAAATTCACCCCAGGGGTGGCACCCATGCCACTTATGGACAGTAGTAGTTAGTGTTTATCACAGACATGCTCTGCAAATTATGTCAATCTAATCAAAGACAATTGAAGCAACTTGAGATTAACATGGGTAGGCTTGTAAGGGCTCTAGGGTCACTAGCCAACTAACTGCCTATGAACCTATGAACTCTTTCCTCTACTTTTGTCTTAGTTTCAGTGTAAATCTGTGAAACCTTATTTATTTTGCCTAAGGTTTCAAAGAGGTTGATGATTGCTTCTACTAACCTGCAGAGTGCATTTAATCTTTTTGTGAGAACTGAAGGCTTAGGTATGACTCATCTAGAACATTTTTACCCATGTAGCATACCTGCTTGTACTCTGAAAAATTATAACCATGTTTGCCTGCCAACCTTTCTCTAACTTCCCTGACTATATATAGTTCTTGGTAATACAACAATTGGTTAAGGATTCCCAGGGGAGACATTTAGATGTATATCTGGATATATGTGAACTTAAATGGCAATTATGGTTGAATACAACACGGTACCAGGTATCAATGAAAATGTTAGTATATTTTGTGTATTAAAATTAAAAAAATATTTTAGGGTAACTGTTTTGTTTAATATTTTAGATTAATATTTTAGTATGTATTTTGAAGGTTTTTAATAGGGTAATATGATTGAATAATGACTGTAATTAAAGTGATTTAGTGCTTGATATATAAGGGCTGGGTTTTTGTAACAATTTGTCCTGAAGAAGTCCTTACTAAGGGAAGAATGCACTTAACCATGATTTTTTTTACTGCAATAAATTCATCTTGAACCTTTTTGGTTGTTGTGCTGGGTCACCTTGGTGTCTGGTGTTTGGTGTTTGAAGTTTGGCTCTTTGTGGCTATCTACATCATAGAACGTTTGTGTCATAACTCTCAATATTTTACCTCCAGGATTAGGAGCAAAGCAAAACATAGTTGGGGAAAAGTCCCAAAATTAGGGAGATGTTTTTTAGGTATTTGCATTATTACCTTTGAACTTCTCAAAAAATGTCTAATTTTTGGAGGTGTGTAGCAAAAGTCTGAGCCAGAACATAGGGGATTTTCTCCAAATTATAGACAGTTGAATGTTTTAGTCTGTGCTACCCTGAAAGGATCATATAAAATAAAATGAATATTTGATATAGCTATATATTTGTCTCATAAAAACTGAATACAACAGTAGGATACAATCATCTCATTCCAAAATGTTGTGGGCCTGCCAAGACTTGCTACATGTATGGTGTTCTTAATACAATGTGACTTAAACTGCTACTTACAGGTGCTTTAATTGCAAACAGGGTCACAGAACAAGTGTTTATTAACTTCCCCATGTTATTTCTTTTTTCTCCTACCTGTCCTCTATGCTCCCCATTCTGTTAAAGCTCAGCTGCACAAGTAATGGATGATTGACTCACTCAGAATACCACTAGTCACCTGCCTTCCTCCACAGCCCTCATCTCACCTAATCTTACTTTTGTAACTACCTATCACCATCACAAATGACAGATGTTGCACATTCAAAGTAAAAGATGCACACGTTGATGATTACAAAACAACTAAGGTTACACTGACTTCACTTCCAGCCGCACATATAAATGAACGTTCACAGTGAAAGATGCCAGACATTACAAACCTTTGGACTGCTTGAGTACAAACTCAAACTACAATTACTTTGAAACCTATTCCTTTCCCTGTACCTGTAGCACTACTACTGCTGACCTAACCAGACTTGCTGATTTAACATATATTAAAATGTACACACATTGCTTAGCTTACAGGTGGCATTCAACCAAAAGAAGATTGTCAATGAACAACTGATGGTTTTCCAATAAACATCTGAAAATTAAAATTAGACTGCTTCACAAAGTTTTTTATTAGACAAAATCATCCTTCACAGACTCCATGAAAAATCGTAGGTATTTCAGAATCTTGTCTAAAAAGATGAGATATGCCTGTAATCTTCCATTCAAACAAAGTAGTTTTTCTATCTGATAGGAGGCATTGACTTCCCAGCTTCACAGTGTGACTGTAGTAAGGCATTTTGCTGTTGGCAATAAAAAATGACAATGACTTCAAACCCATGTTAGTAAGTAAAACCTGCTAATGACATAGCTCTAAAATGGATTATTGCCCACTTACCCTAGGGGGCAGCAGTAAACTTATTGTAATTCCAGAACCCTCATCAATTAACTTAACATCTACAAAGATGCAGGAAAAATAATTACCAATACTGCCAAGGGAAAGTTTATTATCTTAGGTGATCCTAATATAAACTAATAATGAAATGCAATTTACTAGAGGTTTGTCATGCATTAATCTAACCAACTAGACATACTCTTCCAATGACTGTGGTACCTTGTTGGATATATGTATCATCAATATCACTGAAAATGCATCTCCTTAATGTCCTGCCCAACACTCTTGGTGACCACTATACACCATTAACAACATGTCCCGTTAAACTCCTGTTAGTACTCATTGAAGATAGAACCTGCCCAAAATCTATGATAAACTAAACTACTAACCAAACCAGACTTTACAGACTCAAATAGCACATCCTCCGGGAAAAATACAGTAACTGTACTCTTCTGCTTGTACAGCATTTAACCCTCATACAGGACAAGCCTTTTTTCCACTAAAAATATGTCAAGTCAATGTGACAAAACTCTTTAAATAAAATTTTTCTTCAAAGAATGACCTAAGCAATGAGATAACGGTTTGCTATCATTATGTCGACGTGCAATTGCATGGCCATGAAGTATTCGAACATCAGATGTTCGAATACTTCATATTACGGCAGGTGACATGAGCGAAGGTTTGCATTGCGAATGAACTGTGCATTCGCAATTCTAACTTTCGGTCATGGGAGGGGATCGCGGTACAGTGCGGTTAGGGAAATGCATCCCTTTCCTCACTGTAGTGCGATCTCGGAGTGGGAATATTAAGTTTGGGGGGGTGTTCGGTTAGGTATGTAGGTGATTATGGGAAGGGTGGGCGTGCTGTGTATCGCCGTAAATGTTGCAAGCAACATTTTCGACCATACACCCTTGTTTTCGAGTTTACTATTATTCAAAAATGTTCATTTTCGATGCATAAATTCAAAAATAAAGACATTATTTATTTTTACTTTTGAATTTATGATAGTAAACCGAGATAACATATGAGATGCTTCAAAAAGTTCCAGATTAATGGAAACAAATACAGTAACTCCATACAAGCCAAAACAATACATCTTACAAAATTACTACTGCTTCTAAACCCCACTCACCAAAAAAAGCAACTGCATCTAACCCAATCCAAATAATTTTGGAAAACTATAAATATAGTTTGGACACAGACTAATTTGCCAATAGACACCGCAGTAGGGAAAGGGATGGGGTAAAGGCTTGCTTGAGTATAATCAGACAGTGGGAAATAGAGTTAGTTATGGGCTTATGGGATGGTAAGGGTTAAATGGTAGAAGGGAGGGATGGTGTTGGGAGAAAGTGATATATGGGTTGGGAGGAGTTAGTTAATTGATCATTTGCTGACTCGGCCTGGGTTACTTACATTTCTTCCTGCACTGGTAACCTCCTACTTTCTTACTTTCTCAAAGAATTCTCCAATCTTCCCATGCAAAAAATGTCATCCTCTTTCACACAGATTTACCCAAATCAGCCTGAGTACCTTCCACCATTCTACTTCTCTAAAATCACAAGCAAACAAATTGATCCTACTAGAAGGGATTCATCTAGACTATCCATTTGATTCCAATAACCTCTGCCCTTGATTTATCTACCAATGCACAGCTTTTATAGCTACCTCACTAAAACACATCTACAGCCTTAGCCTCACAACCAACACCATGCCCTCTATCTGGAAATCAGCCTTTGTCAGACATGTACCAAGAGATTGCAAACCCTCTTCAGCCTCACAGTTCTGTTCAATTAAAATACTTCTTACCCATGGTAACAGAAAAAATATGTACATCCAACTCACCACTTATCTTGACAAATACCATTTACTTTCTCAGAAGCAGCATGGCTTTTGGGTGGGTAGAAGTACTATGGCTACTCTCTGGACACTCACTGATGAAATCCTTAACAGCATGGATAAAGGCAACTTCACTTGGGCAGTATGAATTGATCTTACCCAGGCCTTTGATCTGGTTGACCACTCTATTTATCCAACTTACAATGTATCAGTAAATAACTACAAACTGACATTAACAGCTAAGCAAAGCTAGAGAGCAATTTCTTGCCACTCATGTCACAAATGCATAGGATCAGATGCTTGATCATAATTTGTTTGTAGTGCATGGGGCTTTTATCTGCTCCGTGTACTACAAGTTAAAGTAAAAAAAAAAACACTAAGTGTTTTACCATCTGTCAAAGCCATAAAGCACTTGGCGAGCGCTGGCAGGAGGAAGACAGTGTAACACAGTCCCTTCTGTTTACACTCGTCTTCCCATGCCTCTCTACTGTCAAGTTTTTCTCAAAATGCCCAGATTTTTGTCTCATATATTTGGTCTGTTCCTCACAGAGTCCATCATTTTCAGAGAAATTACTGAGGATTGAAGATACTAAATAATAAGCAACATTTAGGTTTCAGACATGGCATTCATCAGAAAATGCAGGTGAATATACATCCTGTCATTCTGGTAACTTGTACGTTTATTACTGGAGGTTAGGACAAATTACCGAAGGACAGCAAGTAGAACCAAGTATTTTATTCTGCTGTTTTTTTTTATTTTGCTGATCAGTACAAGCAGATTTTCCTGCTGAATGCTATACCTGACCTTAACAACTTTAGCAGGGATTCTTAATTATTAAGGTCAGGTCTCTTGCATTTTAGTCATAATTAATTTGTCTTTTTCCAAATATCAGAGCATAATCAGTGCTCTCCATGCACTACATGATTATTGCTAACCTGTGCCTAAATGACTTGTGACACACATTTTTGCTTTATATGAAGAAAGATATGGTAGAATCCTTTGACTATGCATCCAGTGACCAGTTTACAGCTTGCTGGGCACTCTTGCTGAGAATGACGCCCCACTTTGAATAAAAATAAGCAATTTCAATAACTGGCTGAACCTCTGGTATCATTCCACCTGTCCTGGAGTGAGGTGGTTGACAGTCCATCTGCTTTGCAAGGGATAGACTTCAATAGTCCTTTTATAGTTTTTGCTTATTGGCTAAAACTTTTTCTGCTCACATTCTGCCTTTTTTAGGCAAAGTCAGTCTTTTACATCTAGCAACATAGCTATGCTAAAGCTTGAAATTTTAAAGGTAGCATTGCTCAGTCCTATAAACCTCAACAAGGAATTGTCCTCCTTAAAAGTCCTCCTAATCCTGGAAAATATCAAAATCTGCATTGTCACTGGAACATGGTTCTAGTGTCTTGATAGCAGCCCACCTTTACCTTGTTACAATGTCTAGCCCATACTTCTTTAAAAATTAATCATATCCTGACTAGTATGAAAGAATAATAGCCTGAAACTTGTTTTTATCCTGTTGACTATAAATAAGACTCTCTGCCATACACTGGCTACCTACATAACCACTTCGATTACACACACTATCTATGATATCTGCCTGCAATACCTGCAGTCCTTTACTCTTGAACCAAATAAAATCATTTTGGTGATTTACCTCACAGACACAAGATGTAGGGTTTGCTTCTCACCTTTGATCACTGTTTGGTTATTGATTAGGCACATAATAGTCTACAATCTGATAGCCTAGTATTTACCTATGAATATAACCTAGTTTCTTTGCAGAGTGTTAGTCCTATACACCACCAGTAGATTCTGGGGTGCTTCAAACATAATAGCTGAATAGACAATATGAAGACAAACACTGTAGTGCTCTCAGACTATGCATAATACGCTGGTATGTGCCTGGCATTGAACAGCATTCTGCCTTCACCAAGGATGATGCCACAATGCAAACAGAAGATGATTGATTTTAATAATTGGCTTAATTTCTGGTGTCATTCTAGAGGGGATACAATATTTGTCAGCATGGGAGAATGTGGCTAACAAACCAAGTTGCTTTGTCAACAATTGTCCACCCCTGTCTCCACTAGGCTTTCAAATATTAGCTAAAACTTTGCTCTCCTACATACAGCCTTTTTAGGCAATGCTAAATTGACAAACCTTCCAACATAGCAAAATCTACCTGTTCAATGCCAGGAATCTAAAAAAGAAACTCCATTTCCTCTGAGCTCTCCTCACCTTGGAGAATGTAGACATCTGTGCATTTACTGAGACATGGTTTAAAATCACAGATTACCCAGGCATTTGATAGTCTTCAGTGCCTTCCACAAATTTATAACAGAAACTACACAAACTGGGACTAAAGGTGAAGGTGTCTTGATCTTCACCAATAACAAGCATACCTCTACGTTGGTTAAACATAATGCAGTGAAGTTCCTCCATGTCCACATTATCACAGACAAAGTTCAATACCATATCCTAGCAAGCTATAGGTCACCCTCTATGCCACATGAAACACATAGCTCACATTTAGACCTTTTGGAGAGACTCACCATTCAACCAAATACCATACACTTGGGGGACTTTAATTATCCCTCTGTAAACTGGGGAATCCTACATGACCCCAAATTTGCAGGCACAGTGATGCATAGATATTGTAAATGCAAATATCCTGGACAAGTTAGTGTATATGCCAACTAGAGGTACAAATGTCTTGGACCTGGCACTCACAGATATTGGAGAATGCTGCACCCCCACACCCCCTACACCCAGTGTATGTCATCTCTGGTAAGGTCAGACCACAAGGAAGTCTCCTTCAAATTAAGAAGCATGTCTGTTACCCCAAGCAAACCTAGTATCAGTTATAAACTACTCCAAAACAAACTACTTTCTCACAGAAGCTCTGTAAAAAATATCATTAATTGCATGCTTTGCCTACCAGAAGTAAGACCAAAACTGATTCAAAAACAAACCACCCAGGTGGAATCCAAAATTAAACAGGTTGCACAGTAAAAGAAAAAAGTCACAGGTAAAATTAAGAAGTGTAACACCAAAAAAGATAAAAAACGCATTAATCAAACTGAATTGGAAACTGACAGGACTAATTCCATCCAACAAAGCAAATTTTCAAGTAAAGATAGTATCCCAGGCCAGGAACAACTATACAGCCTTCTTTATCTATGACTACAACCTCAAAGACAGCACACAACAGTGTGCTGAACTGTTGGTAAATGGAGCCACATTCATGGAACTGGTAGATATAACAAATCTTGTGGCTGACAAATTCAGTTTCATGTTTACCCTTCTGTCACCCCCAGCCACCCCCTAGCAGTAAATGCCATCTAACATAATCCCCCCCAACTTTTAGTAGGGAGTAGATCTTAGATGCACTTTCTAAGGTCTAGAATACAGTTTTCATGGGCCTCAATAATATCCCAGGATGCCTCCTAAATAGCCTGAGATATGACCTATTATGGACACTGGTGACGCTACTCAACTATATTGTCTGCTCAGGTTTCATGTCATGCAAATGTAAGAGTGCAACAGCCATCCCAATGCACAAGGGTGGACTGTCAATGGATCCAAGATATTACAGTTGTTTGATTACTCTCATAAGTAAAGCCATGGGAAGAATTTTCATGGAAATGATTAACAGTAACATAAGAAACATTCAGAATCTGGACCCAACCTGGTTTGGTTTCATAAAAGGTAAGCCATGTCTACTGAACCTGGTGGACTTTTTTTAGAAAGTCACCAATGTAATAGATGAAAACAAAATGGTGCATACTGCCTAGCCTGACCTAGCTAAGGCATTGGATACAATACCCCACTAGTGCATTGTAAAACACTCAGGGAATTTGGCATAGATCCCTATATAACTTGCTGGATAGTCATCTGGATCATAAATGGGACTCTGGAAGTTAGAATTGGAGAGACCACCTCCACCAGTGGCATCCCCCATAGCTCTGTGCAGGGTCCACTTCTCTTTAGCGTGCATTTTTTAGAAGTCAAGGCCAGTGTCAAGGGCTCAAACGTACCACATTTGCAGATGATTGTATGCTAGAAGCAATCACATAAACCTCCCAAGATACTAAAATCTTACCAGAAGGTCTAATTCAGACAAATGACTGGTACCAACGCCACACCATAAAACTGTGCCAACAAATGCATAACAGTACTTTTTTGGGAAGTCAGACACTCAGGGAAACTACCTTATTGATAAAATACCCCTAAAAGTAGACACAATAGTCAAGTATTTGGGGACTTAGGTAGATAGTAAACTGGCTTTGACCAACATTTGTCTGTGATTGTAAGAAAATCATTCTGTGTTACATAACATATGTAAGAGCATAACATATATTGCCAGTAGTATTCCTCAGGGCTCTGTGCTCTGACTGCTCCTGTTTGGTATTTGTTTTCTGATGTTTGAGTTGATGCCAGAATTCCCTGGCTGTCCAAGTCTGCAGACGACCATACACTGTGATCCAATAGCAACTGCCTTGTGAACTCTGAGATCTTATAGAAGCCACTAACATATACAAATGGATAGCGCCAAGACCATGGTCTAAATCTAAATGCAAAAAAGTTCAGCATAGTGTTCTTTAGTAAACACCGCTAGCCATGTATCTATCACATAGAAGACACCCAATCTCAAAACTGATTCTGATATCGAGGAATTGAGCACCTTAATACACTAAGTGCTCTCCTTTGACAAGAAAGTTGTTAGAATTAGTAGAAAATCCTTGACTTAAGCCCGGGTGATTGCTAAAGGTTCATTATCTTGATGAATTGCTGTTGCAATACTGCTCTTCAGCTCTGTTAACAGTTACATAACTGAATATTATGACCCCATTCAGTATGTAGTTGATCAAACACAAGTCAGCTTTAACGACCTCATTCTTTCCTTACTAAGAAAATCAATGGCATAAGAATAAAGGTGTTTACCTTCTAGCCGCACAGTACAGGGTCTGAATCTTGCCTTTAGAAGCCAAGCTACGCTTAAAAAGGCCCAGTGGGGTTATTAGCTAAATAATCACCTATGAACATGTACTAAACATTTTAATAAGTTTTAATGGTATCTAGAAATTGCACTAATCATGTGGAAGTATTTCAGGAATATGGAATTTCAGTTGAGATATGTATATATATATATATATATATATATATATATATATATATATATATATATATAAAATGTATATGTATACATATATATATATATATATATATATATATGTATTATGTTTTTGCCTTTTTACACTGGTCAGTATCTGTGAAGCTAGTGTATATGGAACAGATGATTTGCTGTCTGAAGTAAAGAACCAACTAATTTGTAAATGTACATTGATACCTCTAAAGAAACATTTTGGCAAAACCTTCATTTTCTATTGCATCAAAATACAAGTGCACGTGTTTTCCTGCAGTCCTTTCCTCCCTATCACCTGCTCAGGATCGGTAGAATTGTCGTTTTTTTCAGTGGCACTCTGGTGAAACCTACTGAGCTGCCTTATAGATGCAGCAAACATTTTGAGGTTTGCAGTTTTCATCATGGAGAAGGAAATAGCTTTATGCATTTAGCTGTAAAATACATGTCAGAGTGAAGCAGCTAGTTTTCAGGTACAAACGAAGGATGGTTTATTTGAACAGTAGTTCAGAATAATTTGATGGGCAAAGATAAGAATGGCAAGAGGTATTATGGAGCAAGGAAATTAAAATGTTTACAGCATGCTCATAGACATGGTTATAATAGTGTAGAAAAAAGGATTAGGAAAGCTTAAATTACTTCAGACAAAGTAGTAAAATATAATGTGGTTAATGTGGAGGAGGCTGTTAACAAGTTTTAATACGCATAGCATGACTCAGCAGAACAATATGTTCAGGTAATGGAAAACTAATGACTTAAGCAATTCTATGACTAAGATCTACAAGATGTCAATAACCTGCAGTAACTGAAAAATGTCAGAAGACAAGCAAGGACTGCCAATGGAGGAAATAATGTGGGATGCCCTAGAGAGGTGCTTAGCGAGCAAAAGAATACATAAGATAAAACTACATAGTTGTATTGTAGGAACGTACATGATGTCAACACCATCCAGCAATAAAGCTTTGCTTTATGAAACAAGGCAGTAATACACCCCACCCAATCCCCACATAACCATAAAGTTGATTTACAGTGGGAGGGCATAGCCTTGTTTGTGTCAGACCATAAGTACTGTTGGCATATTAAGTACTTCTTATTCTTTAATCAAAAAAATATATATATTGGAATCATGTCAACCATTCTGTCCTAAGGACTGCTTACTTTTAGCCTCATTTATTTTATTACTCTGTGAAGGACACCAGTACTAAACATTTTCCTTCATTAGAAGCCCTAAAAATATATGTACAATAGAGATAGGGCAAAAATGCAGCTAAATGGAAATATACTAGGCTTTAAAATAAGACCATGCTCCATCACATCCACAAATTAGGAAAACTGACTTTTTGTGTGATTTTTCATCACCAGTGTGACCAAGATTATATTGCAACATTTTAATAAGATTAGTGCAGTGACCTACACTAGCATTTGTCTACACTGAAAGCTTGTCTGTTACTGGTGTTGTATGGCACCATATAATGATGGCTATGAGTGGCATAATTAACATTTTCATTTTATATTAATAAGTAATGCTTATGAAGTAATACTGAATGCTTGAAATGCTGAAGAAAAGTTACATTTACTATATTAAATTTACATTCATAACTCTGGTTTCTCAGGAATGCTAAATCACATATTTATCATGCCATTTCTAGTACCCTGCCCAATAAAACACTTTTAAAAATGTTATCGATTGTCTTACTTAGAATTTGATTTTGAATGTATTGTAGTTCTAGGTTGTAAAAGAATGAATGCTTTGTTCAGAACATAATGCTTTGTTCAGAACATAAACAATGCTTTTCTACTAGGTGTTTTGAAGATATATTTGTGAATATACTGTGTAAAAACACTGAATACTGAATTAAGACTTTTGCCAATGAACAGATTGCATGCTGCACCATTGAAGTCTTGCATATGAGTAACTGTATCAGGCAGAAATGACCGAAGAGCTGACAGCAGTTGACTTTTCGGGGATACGGTGGGGATGGAAGGCAGAAATAAAGAATGGTGAGGTTCCTTACCGTTGCTTATTTACTCCCAGGTGGCAACTTGATTTAGGATAAGATCAAGGGGATCTTGACTGATTCCCACATTCCAAATTATGACATTTCTAGATTGACTATTCAAATGCACAGGGGAGGTACTTCTTAACTCTGTGTCACAACTTGTAAGTAAAAAAGATAATGAGGGGAAGCAGGCAGTGGAAGATTAAAGCAGGGACATTTTCAGACACCTGTAAACAGTCAGTAACTTGACAGTATGGGGATTACGTACATAGACTGAAATGACTACAGTTCTCCAAAGGCTGTTATCATCACCAAGAAAGCCATATGGTAAGAAACTATTTCATTTACCAAAGTGCATGTTTTGATTTTTGGGTGAAGGTTGCCAAAGGTGGTAGTAATGTATACTTAAATATTCATTTCTCTCTCTCCCCCTCCTTGTAAAAAAACAAAGATAACAACACAGGAGGCTCAGATGCAAAAGTTTACTAGTGTACACCAGGAGGCAAAAACAAAGTAGCACATTTTTTGTCTTGATGCATGCGGAAGTACACAATTTTTATATAGGTTTAACACTCAAGTGCTGCCCCACCTTACTGGCGGGTTAGTCACAGGGCACCACACACCTATGGCTCCACAATATTCTATTCATAAGAAAAAGCTTGATGTTATCCATTTTAAAATTTTCCCATGGGGATAAATACAGCCATCTGCATCTGGTCAATGTCTTTCTGTCTGTAAATGTCAGCTGTGTCTTATCTTGGTAACATTCACAAAGCCAATTGTTACATTTAATTTCCTGACCAGCAGATAATCATTAGTAGAAAAAATAAGCTTGCTGAGCTGGCTACTGGTCCAGAGTTCAAATACACTGCACAGCTCCAAGCTTCAAGCAATTACATGTAAATCATTCTTTATTGCATATTTGTTATATAAATAAAAATGCATATATTACTTTTTGCTTTTTTTAACTAACACTTGTACATATTTCACATATTTTTTTACATTTTCCTCCTTTTAATACTTTTATTTCTTTTTGAAATATCATATGAGTCAATTTTCTTTTATCTTTATGGAATGATGGTCCTTTTCAACCAGCTTCGCTTTTTTTTCCCACTGGGTTCACAGGTTTTTTCATTGACCTTCTTCAGGTCCTCACATTACATTCACTTATCAGAGGGTACTATTGCAGTAGGTGCAGTATGCCTTATGGCATAACCAGATAACCCAAAACAAAACAACTGCTGAATTCTCAGGTTTAGCCATTTGTAAACAATTTAACCCACAACACAAATAACACTGATTCGAGTTTTCTCATTTGACGCGGTTTTCTCTTGAATAAACATTTTCTGTCTATAACAGACAATTGTTTATGTAAAACACTTAAAGTGCACATCACTAAAAGTTGTTTTCATTAAACTCAAATATGAATCATAATTTGCATTACCAACAGTGCCTTTTATTTAGCTTGTAAAATATATTTGTATACAATGGTTATATTACCATTACCTAACCCACTTGAAGTGTAACATACAATTCCCTTCAGTGTAATAGGCAAATACAATGCAATTTTGTCCTGTGATCTTACAGAACCTGTATCAAAAAGTAAATTCTCCCAAGTCTCGTTTATCCCCAAGGGGACAGCGGACATCAACAGTCCTCCATATGCTGTTGGTATAGCAGTACAAACCCAGCAATTTGAAATGTTCATAGTCTCTACATATACACGCTTCATAGCTAGGTATGTGTTAAAGTTTGGATGCCAGTCTATAGACAGTTCATCATGTCTCTCCACTTTCACTTGTGTGGTTACATGTAGGAAAAACCACAACAAAAGGAAGGCCATCACAATCATAGTCAATAAATGCATAGTCAGCAAGATGATTAAACAACATCTTTGGGGTTGATCTGTATTTTTACTCATTTTGCTCTTGGCCATCCTGCCTTTGTTGTGTGTCAGTCACAAAATGTTTATCAAGCTGAAAATTCATTACCGGTTTACAGTGTGTCAGATGGACCCAGGACGACCTCTCAGCAACTTTGACTGCAGTAGGCGTCGCCAACAGTACCTGGTACGGTCCTTCCCACTTTGGACTCGCCCAATTCTTCCTCTTCATAACCTTCAACCACACCCAGCACTGCTTCCAATGGTTTGGTCTGTCTTTTATCTGAAAAAGAGTTCAACTGCAAAACAGTTTTATTTGTTAACAGTTTCCTCATATAGCTAGCTAATGAGCTGTCAGCCTCTAGTTCTGCAGGCATGACAGCTTTCCATTGTGGCACATAATATGCCCTTCCAAATATCACTTCAAAGGGGGTCAAACCCTTTACGTTTGGAACTGTTCTCATGTTCAGCAGTGCCAAAGGCAAACAGCAAATCCAGTTCTTCTGTGTTTCGCTTACTAACTTCCTCAACTTGCTTTTTAAAATTCCATTGTACCTTTCCACCAGTCCTGCAGACTGTGGGTGGTAAGCACAATGATTCTTCAAGGAGATCCCAAAGAATCTCCCAAGTTGGTGAATCGTCTGATTAACAAAATGTGTCCCATTGTCACTATAGATTCTTTCCGGTATGCCAAATCTAGGAATTATTTCTTTTATTAGGGCCTTTGCCACTGTTGCTGCATCCAGATTTTTTGTTGGAAAAGCTTCTACCCATTTGGAAAACATGTCTATAATTACTAAACAGTATTTTTTCCCTTCACATTTATTCAGTTCTATGAAATCCATACAAATAGTGTGGAACGGATATGGTGGTATAGGAAAACTCCCTTGCTTGGGTTTGAATGCCCCTTGTGCATGATGTTTGTTACAGATATGACATGCTGCACAAAATTTTTGTGTATAGTTTGTGAATCCATATGTCTGGAATATTCGATTTATTAACTGTACCATCCCCCCTGTTGAGACATGGCACTGCCCATGGCTCAACAAAGCTGCATATCTAAATAAATTAGATGGCAATATTGTTTTTTTCTCTTTGGAGACATACAGTCCATTTTTGAGGATTGCACCTCGTTTCTCCCATTTTTGTTTCTCTGCTTTTGTAGTTAGTGTCTGCATTGTTTTTAACATTTCTAGATCTAAAATCTCAGAGGGCTGTAATTCCTCGGTTAAAAGTAAAGTTTCTGGGTCTGAGGCTGCTTGCTTTGCAGCTGCATCAGCTTTTGCATTTCCTTTTGAAATTGTATCCTGTTGTTTTGTATGAGCTAAACATTTACAAATAGCTACTTTAGTAGGTAACTGAATGGAATCTAACAAGTTCAAAATAAGTTGCGCATGATTAATCGGTTTACCATTAGATGTTATCATTCCCCTATTTTTCCATTGTTGTGCAAAAACATGCACTGTAGAGAAAGCATACTGACTATCAGTATATATTTTCACACATTTATCTTTCGCTAGAGTGCAAGCCCATGTTAAGGCTATCAGTTCTGCTGCTTGAGCAGACAGGTTATGCTGTAAGGGTTGGGCTTCTAAGATCTCTGTATCTGTGACTACTGCATACCCTACTAGATTTTTCCCTGTAGGACCCTTTCTGCATGAGCCATTCACGTAAAATGTCACCTCGGCATCATCCAAGGGCATATCAGTGAGGTCTTGTCTGGGCAAAGTTATTTGCTCAATTTCCTGCAGGCAGCTGTGCGGTGTGCCATCCACAGGAGTCAGAAGTAACGTTGATGGATTTAATGTTGTACAACATTCAATTACCATATGAGGTTGGCTCAGCAGTATGGTCATACATGAAAGATGTCTAGCAGGAGATAGATATGCTATTTTTTCTTGCAGTAAAATTATCGCGACTGCATGAGGCACTCTCAATGTGAGAGGGTGGAATAATACCACTGAGGCCGAAGCCTGTACTGCCATTGCAGCTGCGACTACTGCTTGCACACAGTGAGGCAACGATCGTGCCACTGGGTCTAACTGTGATGAATAGTAAGCTATGGGGTGTTGCTTATCCCCATGCTGTTGCGTCAGAACTGACGACATGTATCCCTGTTTACAATCCACGGTCTGAAAAAATCTTTTGTGGTAATTTGGAAGTCCTAAAACCAATGATGAAGCTATCAATTGTTTTAGTTTGCAGAAAGCTGTTTCTGCTTCAGGTGTCCATTGTAATACATCTTGTGCTGCCATTGGTGTTTTATATATTAAATCAGCCAGTGGAGCAGATTCTAAAGTATAATTTGATATCCAGCTTCGACAAAAATTAGTCGTTCCCAAGAAAGACATCATTTCCTTCTTGGTTGCTGGTTTAGGTGCCTGTAAAATTGCTGTTTTTCTGTCTTCGTCTAATATTCTACCTTCATTGGATATTACATATCCTAGGTATCTAACCTGTTTTCTCCAAAGTTGTAACTTACTTTTGTTTACTTTGTGTCCCTGTGCTGCTAATAATTTCAATAATGCTATCGTATCCTCCCTGCATTGATGCTGGGTAGGGGCTGCTAGCAAAATGTCATCTACATAAAGTAGAATCTGACTACCTCCTGGTGGGGTAAACCCTGCCAGGTTGCTTGCCATTTCTTGTGCAAATATTGTTGGACTTTCACAATATCCCTGCGGTAGCCGAGTATAGGTATATCTTTTACCCTGAAATGTAAATGCAAACCAATACTGGCTATCAGGATGTATAGGTATTGAAAAGAAAGCACTGCTTATATCTACCACAGTGAAATATTTTTGTTGTGGCTTCAAATCGTTCAACAAGGTGTGTGGGTCTGGCACCGTAGGTGCTCTGGGTATTATTGCATTGTTTACAGCTTGTAAATCCTATACCATCCGCCATTCCCCGTTTGCTTTTTTAACAGGAAATAGAGGGGTGTTACATGGTGAATCCAGAGATTCTACCAGTACTCCTTCCTTGAGTAATGCTGCTATTATAGGCTTGATTCCTTGCTCTGCATCTTTCCTCAAGGGGTATTGTCTTTTATGTGGTCTAAATGCTGATTTTGGTGTAATAGTTACTGGTCCTGCTGTTTGAATAAGTCCTACATCTGATTTGCCTGTTGACCAAAGAATGTTTGGTATGTCACACAAGGCTTTTTCTTCTTCTTCTAATAAGAATGCTAATCAGCTGTCTTCACTAGTTTGTAAGTGTACAGCTGGATGCGTCTGTGTTAGCCAATTCAATTTCTGTTTTTGTATTCCCTGCTCTGATAATTCTAACTCAGTTTGTTTTTCCCATCTTGTTACTTTTTCTCCTAAGTCCGCCCATTTCACATCCTTGTTTTTTGTTAAGCTAACATGTGGTAGTCGATTAGATTTGTACAGTGTCATGAATTCCTGAGGTAGTGAACAGCTTACCACACTGTTTCCCTCAGTATCCCAATACAAGGTTCGTAATACTAATCTGTTAGCAGGATTTTTGAATAATTCTTGCTCATATTCTTTATCAGGTCCTGGCATGCTACAGTAGTATAGAGTACAATGTAACAAATGCTGTTGGTCAGTGTCAAGGGAGGGGGCCTTACTGATGGCTACATTCATCAGTTCCTCGGTTACTGCCCCTGGACCAGTTGTAACTCGGTCCTGGCTGTACCAGTAAAAAGTTTCACCCTCCGGTCGCACCACAAAAGTATCCATTTGTCTTTGTGCCTCCATACCCTGCATAGTGGGAACTACCGCTATGCCAAATATCTGCATAAGATCTCTTCCCAGTAAGTTTACTGGACATTTTGCAGAAACTACAATTTTACCTTTCCGAGTCATACCCGAAACAGGGTCAATTATTGCTATATCATGGGAGAGTGGCTCCCTATATAGCTGTCCATTTGCTGCTTTCACTAATATATAATCAGGTGATTCGGAATATTCTGGTAACTTTGAGGGGTGTATCAAAGTCCGTGATGCTCCTGAGTCACACAGGAATTTAACTTCCCTTCCTTCCACCAGAAGTGTAACTTCCGGTTTTGTGTCTGCCAGATAGAGCTCCAAGCTCAGTAATGCCAAATCTAAAATTTCACTTTCTTCATCCTCTACATCTGCTTGCACTTCCTCTGTTCCTTCCACTACATTTACATTTGTCCTTTGTTTGTTAGCCTTTCCTGATGATTTCTTACTTTCATCACTATCATATAGTCAGTCCTCATCACCCTTGCTTTCTGTAGTCACCTTTTTATTTAGCCTGCCATCCCTTGCTAAATGTCCTTTCTTTCTGCACTTAAAGCACTCAACTTTCTTTTTTCTCTCTTCAAAATCATTTGACCTTTTGTCAGATTGTCTATTTCCCTGGGCATTTTTCTTACCCTTTTTACCTGACTGTACTACAAAGACCTCAGCTCCGTCTTCAGCTGTGAAGACCTGTGTCTTTTTTCTTTTACTATTAAAGTGTCTTTCAGCATGTCTAGCATATTCAAGTAAGGCTTGTAGCCTACTTGTTCGATGATCTATCATATGCTTTGTAATAAAGCTACTGATAGGTGCAATGCAACCTTTCAAAAACGCATTTTTCAGTTGCTGTTCATACGAGGTATCATGTGTCTGATTTTCAGGAATAGCCATACCACTATGGTTATTGAAACATTCCAATAATCTACCATAGTACCCATCTACAGTTTCATTCTCTTGTTGTATGCATTGGTTAATGCAAGTCCAATCTGCTCTAGGTTTCCATTTTTCAGAAATTCGGTCTGTAAGACCTTTTACTCTGTTGTCTAGCTCTGCGTCACTATGTGGGAGTGGTTTAAGCTCTGCATTACGAGGATTCCAGGTGCCACAAATCATGTGCCACTCTGGACCCACAATCTGTCTAACTACCTTTTCTACTTCTTCCCCATTCAAGTGGTAACTTAGTCTCATACCTTGTAAATCTTGTAAAAGCTTTGTGTAATTAACTTTTGGATGAGGGATTCCCTCTGTAGCTTTCTGAATATCTTCCGGTGTCCATGGTCTGTATACTAGAAGAGTTGGTTTCTGCCCTTCATGTCCTGCCTGTGGATTTGGTACCTTGATTAGTGGACAGATTTCTTCCTCACTCTCGTCTAGTGTGTTTCTCCCTACTTGATATAAGTCTGTGTCCCCAAGTGTTTTACGTGTCCGGGACCTAGTTTCAATAGGATCTCTAACAAATGGTTTTAGTGTTCTTGTGACTTCAGGATAACGTGCAGGCAGACCAGCTTGCCCTCCTGCTTCATATCCTGAAAAAGGCATCGGAGGGGGCGGGGGAGGAGGAGCCATCGCTATTACTGTATTATTATCCTCTTTATCTAAAAATAGCATCTTAGCATTTTTAGTTTTTTGTTCCCTTCGGTTTACTTCCTCAATCCACCTGTGTGCCTGAGGAATGCCTAATCGCTGTTGTTTTTTTGCCTGACCTTCTGCGTCAGATTTAAGCTGTTTTAAAAGTTTAACTAATGAAATTTTATTTAATTTACCGTCAAATCCGTATTTATTAACCCATTTTGTATAATACCTTACATTATCAGCCCGTTGTAATTGCATATATTTTGCGTCTTCAGTTAGGGGCAGATCTCGCAATGTTTTAGTGCACTGATTTCCCATTCTAAAAGAAAATGTTACGTAACCCTTCTCACCACGTGGTATTTCAGTTCCTTATACAGTTTATCTAGAATAACTGCCTACCTTATTCTGTTTCCCTGATCCCTGGCAAAATATACAGTAATTTCCTTTTGTCCCTGATCTGTATAACAAATCTTCTGACAATAGTATTTACTGCAACCTAGTCCCTGATCTGAAACAGAAAAAAGGCAAATATCTTCCTACCTTAGCATCCTGAGTCGACCAGTTCGAGACCGCTCTTCGGCCGCAGATCAGAAAGTGGCCAGCCTCTCAAAATGACAATTCAGTCGGAGGTCTTTTATGTTTCAAGAAGAACCATTTCGGTAGCTTCTCCTGCGCAGTGTTCGACCACCAGTACACTCTGATCTCTAGCTGTCTGAGGGTTTCCGGTTCAAGGAGGACCAAACTGTTAAATAAAAATAAAGATAACAACACAGGAGGCTCAGATGCAAAAGTTTACTAGTGTACACCAGGAGGCAAAAAACGTACAAGTACAGAATTTTGTCTGACATGATGCAGGAAGTACACAATTTTATATAGGTTTACCACTCAAGCTGTGCCCACCTTACTGACGTGGTTAGTCACAGGGCAGCTACATCACTATGGTCTACAATATTCTATTCATATGAAAAAGCTGATGTTATACATTTTAAAAGTTTTCCCATGGGAATAATACAGCCTTGCAAAGCACCTGGTCAGTTATAATGTCTTTCTGTAAATGTTACTCCTTCAAGGTTTCAGGCCTGCTCGAATACAATAGTTGGTTCAGTCTTGTAATACACTTCTTTGTTCTTCTTGCAACATTACTTCAGCAGCTGTGTCTTATCTTGGTAACATTCACAAGGCCAATTGTCCCAGAGGAAGGAAGAAGATTTTCAATGCTTTATACATTTAATTTCCTGACCCAGCAGATAATCATTAGTGAAAAACATAAGCTTGCTGAGCTGGCTACTGCCAGGGTCAGAGTTCAAATACAATGCAGCTCCAAAGCTTCAAGCAATTACATGTAAAATCATTCTTATTGCCATATTGTTAATAGAATAAAATGCATTATATACTTTTTGCTTTTTAACTAACACTTTATATGTGTTCAAATACATATTTTTCTAACAATGACCATGGTTCCCCCTCAGCAGCACACCATACATATTAATTATGATGCTTGTCTAAGGGAGGTCACAGCAACATAGATATTGAATCACTGAAAGACTTAGGTTCATAGGTTCATAGGTTTATACTAGGCTATCTGCCCTAAGGCATTTATAAGCCTAGCCCAAATTTTTGTGGCTTACGCCACCCCTTATATGAAAAAATACTGTGCCCATTAGTTTGTTGTGCCTCTGTCCAGCGGTGACACAGAGATGATTCCCGGGATAAACCTACGATCTCCCATCCACAGATCAAGATTTCTCTTGAACAGAGCCAGCGAGGTGCTCTGCCTCACATGGATTGGGATTTTATTCCACAGCATAGGGAGTCTCTGAGTGATAAATCTATCCCTCCAGCATGTCCTATTTATATCCGTGCTAAGGTTTAAGTCGCTTGCTCTAGTGGTTTTGGTGGATTTGGATTTTTTGAGGTGGAGCATGTCCATTAATTCTGGGTTGGACATGGCCTTGTATGTCAGGCACATGTCACCTCTGAGCAGACAGTATGCAACTGAATAGAGCTGGAGTTTCTTCAATCTGGCAGCATATGACAGATTTTGGAGTCCCTTTATCCTTTTGGTGAGGAACTTTTGGGGTCTCTCCAATTGCTGCAGATGTCGGGTGAGATACATCCCGAATGGGGCATTATACTCGATCATTGGTCTGATAAGTGAAGAGTACAGGGGAACAATGACCACACTAGACCGGGATGTGAATCCCTTCATGATCATCTGGGCAATGTAGAAGGTCTTTCTAACCACTTTAGCAACGTGAGTGTCAAAAGAAAGGCCACTGTCAACCTGGGTCCCCAGGTCCCTGATAACCTCTTCTGTGCTTAGTGGATTGCCACCTATATGGTAGCTTGGGGTTACCTTGTTTTTCCCAAAGGGTATGACTATACATTTTTTGGCGTTTAACTTCAGGCCATGGCTCTGGCACCAGCTATCTGTTTCCGTGAGTCCCTTCTGAAGGATATCCGTGTCCGATGCACTTTCCACTATGGCCCAGTTTGCAGTCGCCTGCAAACTTTGTCAGCCAAAGTCCTCCCATGTTGGCCTGTACTTCTGAGAAGTAGATGCCGAACAATAGGGGCCAAGGACCGAGCCCTGTGGGACACCACTTGTGACCGGCTTGGAGTCTGACATAGCGCCAGCAACTCCAACCCTGTGGGTTCTGTCCTTAAGCCAGTTTGCAACCCATCTTGTGACATATGGGTTTACATTTAAGCTGGTAGTTTTTCTACAATACCCGAGTGGGGTATTGTGTCGAAGGCCTTTGCAAGGTCAAGGTAGGCTGTATGGACTGCCTTTCCTCATCAATGGCCTTGGTGACTGTTTCGAAGAAGTCGACCAAGTTCAAAAGGCATGATCTGCCCTTGACGAAGCCAAACTGGGTCGGGTCCAATGTCTGCAAGTCCCCTATATCTTTGTTTATGAGCTCCATTATGATCCTCTCCATAGCTTTGCAGACTAGACTTGTTAAGCTTATGGGGCGGTAATTACCAGGGTCCGTAGAGGCACCGCCTATGTGGAGTGGGACCACAGTTGCCGTACGCCACTCCTTGGGCATGTATCCTGTGGTAAGGCTGAGATTAAACAGCTGCCTTATGTGCGGACTTATGGAGTTATGTTACGGACTTACTTGACTTATGGAGCAACCACACACCTTTTGGCTCATCCACCTTGGCCGAACAGTGTACAAGACATTTTATGCCATTAAATTGCAATTTAATTATTTTTTTTTATATTGATGTGCTTGTTTGCGTAGTGCAGTGCATTGCATAGCTATGCTTAGCTTTGCAAACATATACATCCGACATCTGTTAGACATCTAAAGATATAAAGTGGATGTATTCACTGTTAATGAATGATTTATTAATTTATTATTTTTTTTGTTCTTGCTTGTGCAATGTGACGCCTTGCTTAGCTAGGTGTAGCACAACGTACTTAAGCATTAGACATCTGCTAGACATCTAAAATAGAAACCAGATGCATTCAATATTACTGTTTTTTTATATGTGCTTGTTTGCAAGATGCAGTGCATTGCTTAGCTAGCAGTAGCAAGGTGTACTTAAGCAGTAGACATCTGCTGGACAGCTAAAAGTAGAAAATGGATGTATTCAATTGTTGAAAATCTGCTGTGCTTAGCAACATGAAAGCCCACACAATGAAGTTGTGCTACGCTTACAGGCACCTTCACAGTATACTTGAAGATATTTCAGTTCCGTTCACTATCTCAGTGGCTAGATAGTTTGAGACATGATCTACAGTGCAGGTTCAAGTCCTGGCTAATAATGCTTTTTACATATAGTGCTGTGAAACTGTGTCAGGTGACTCAAACATCTGTTGATGTTAAATTAAATAATTGTTATATTTAGAAACAGTTAGATAAGCTGCAGATTGCTAAGCTTCACTTAAACATGGATTGCATGAGTTTGCGAGATACTAAGCGAAGCAGAGCTATTTTTAAAGTTACAGTATGAAGTGCAAGGGCAGTAATGCAGCCTATATAAAAGCCAGTCGGTGGGAATTTCACATCATTCCTTGGAGCTTGATCCTAACTGTGGGTATGGCTGCTGGAGTTGGACAGGGAGTGAATTTTAGGTCACAAAATTGGGGTGTGCAGGAGTCCAAAGTTTTTATTGGACTCCTGGTAGAGTGATATGGATTTTGGCTGCTGCACAGCAACTATGAGGGCTCAGAGTGCAAGTCTGAGGCCTGGGATCATTTATTCAGGGGCCTAACCAGTGCTACAGGCATCCCCTGCACTAGTGAGCAGTGTCATCACCACTATGACAACCTGAAATATAGAAAGAGGAAAACTTTGGACACCTGGGTCCAACAAGCTAGGGATAGGAGCACCCTGCAGATGTGAAAGTATGTTTTCCAGTAATTTATAAATGTACAACCTGAATGTGTGCAAAACGCCCATTTAGGGTTTAGTTTACTGTGCCTCTGTCTAGTAGTGACACAGAGATGACCCCCGGGGTAAACCTACGATCTCCCATCCACTCGTCAAGATTTCTCTTGAAGAGAGTTAGTGAGGGGCTCTGCCTGGTTTGGTTCTCTTACCACAGCTGCAGAAGAGAGGGCTCGCAACATACCATCTTATGCTGGGCATTTGGCCAGGATGAAGCTAGTATGTGGCAAGTAAGGAAGTCATCAAAGTAATAATTTAATGCAAAACGTAATAATACAGTAAAGTAAATACAGATATTACGGTCCTAACAGTGAGGTATGAAATACCTGGGACATCCTACATCTTTATTAATGTGTCAGTGCATATCTGAAATGGTAAAGCAAGTAGGCATGCAGTATTGTGTAGCATAGCTTACAACCATCGGTCAATGTTGTGGTCTGCCCAGATTAAGAGTCACTGTTCTGGTCTGCTCCTTACCTGAAATATGCTGTAAGTTGCACTCAATAAATGAACAGGGTATATGAGTACATTAACAGAAGTCTAATGCAGCTAGCCATGTGTGTAATTGACAGATTAGAAGCAACATTAATCAATAAAGTTTAAAAGGAGATGGTGCTTTGATAAGTAATGCATTCAAATAAAGTGTTCAGCATTACTGTATTCACTGCTTGTGTGTTTTAATCTGAGATGAATCAACTGTTACATGTGAAGTACTAAGTAATGAACCAAAAAATGTCAGAAATAAACGTAGTGCAATACCCAGATTAAGGGTGAAGTATATGTTCTGCTCATTTTGTCTGAAATATGCTGTAGATTGCACTCATTAAATGAACAGTGTATATGGATAAGTTAACAGAAGTCCTAGTCAGACATACATGTGTGTAAATGTCTGATTTGAAGCAACATTAAGCAATAAAGTGTATAATGAGATGGTGGTTTTATAATTACTTTATTCAAATAAAGTGCTCGGTATTCCTGTAATCACTGCTTGTGGGTTCCAATCCAGCACCAGACACAGCTACGTATGTGTGTAAATGTATGATTTCACACAACATGACTCAATAAAAGTTTTAAAGGAGATGATGGTTTGATAATTTATTATTTTCAAATAAAGTGCTCAGTAGTCCTGTAATCACTGTTTGTGGGTTCTAATCCCATGGCAGCCAACTGAGAAATGACCAGCTGTCTAGTGTAATTAGTGTACACAAACATACCTCTCAACTGTCATGATTTTTGCAGAATGTAATGACTACTTCCCCATAAGTCTGGTCCTTTGATTTGCAGATATATGACATTACTTGGAATGTGATTTAATGGGAAATCTGTTATCAGAACACCTTGCTACTAATGTATGAGCACACTATGTAAAAATGTTCCCTGTTCATGCGCCTTTGTACTACCATTTTGTATGGCTTGACCCATAATGTCCCATGCTAACAGGTTGAGAGCTGTGTACGTGAAACATCATTCTGTACAATATAAGCAACCAGTGTTCTCGCAAGTGAAATCTAACATATCTAGAAGTATGTAGTAGTAGTCTGTGCAGTTATATTATCTGAGAAATTACTGATGTTCTTTTTTCTCTCCCATCCCACCCCTTGTCTTCTTTTGTTTATTAATTATATTTATTATTATACTTTGATATTATATTATTTGTAATTATCTCTTATGTTGGCCTAATGTATAATTTAACAGTTTGCTGTTAAAGAACTTTCATTTACATTATTTATTGTTGTGTTCCTCATTATATTACTTTAAGTTTCTTTCTATTACTCACTATTATTTTCTCTTATGTTATTAATTACATTTGTTTGGTTATGTTTATTTTTCCTTATGTTTATATGTGATTTACCAAAGTGCAACAATGTGGGCCGGTTCCAGGTGATCCACCTACCTTGGCTCCCATGGCCACAGCACCAGGGCCCAGCACATCTGGGTTGCAGCCTGGTGTCAACCCTCTGCTGTCACTACACTACCTAGTCCATTGGGTAGCTCCACACCACAGGCTAGGAGTGGTCCTCCTTCTGGTAGTGGAGATGGAGGGGGTGCTTATGTCAACTGCCATGAACTGCCAGGCATCGTGTGTGGGCTGCTGCGCCATACTGTTGGTGCACACCTACACTGGATGGAGAGCATTCTGTCCATGCTGGTGGGGCAATCTGGCCCTAGGCACCAGCATCGACCACTGCCTCCAAAGGAGCAGTGATGGTTCAGTGCTGACAGACCCATGGGTGAGGACTTGAGTCACACTGCTACTGCGTCTGACATCCATTGAACTAGGATTCCACAAAACCTTCCCCAACAAAGGTGTTCACCCCCCTCTTGTGACACACACCAACCCTGTCTGCTCTCTTGTTTGTCTCGGCTGTCTGCAAAAGCTTCCTCACCTACCCAATTTACCTCCCTCACACATATGTCCCTTCCCCAACATTCCACTCTTACCTTAAAAAAAGTGGGCACCTGCCCCCCCCCCCAAAAAAAAATATTGTCTCATACATATCTCTCCATTTCACACGTGTCCACTGGACACACTTAATTTGGTCCAATTGGCTTAACAATGCATTTATGTTGACCTCACCTCTCTCTATGGGGCTGACAGTCCAAATTCAGTTAAAAAAATCTGTTAAAGTGCACAGGTGTTGCTGTATAAGAAATGGATAACTATGGTTCTTTCCAACACCCTTCTTGCACATACCTACCTGCCTTTCACTATGTTTCCCTTATCTCCCCATTTTTCTTTTTTTAAAGAATTTTAGCATGTGCTGCACAATGCATTGCTAGGATAAGTTGAATGACAGTATATTGATATATGTTTTTTTGAAAATATAGTAATTATGCTCAGAAATTACAACTGCGCCTTCTTTGAAACACTCGACCATTGCACCTGCAGAACACTGCATCAACCTACCAAGCTACACAGCTGCTAGTTAACACAGCTGTTTTAATCAAAACATAGCAATTGTCAAGTTCCCGTCATTGGGCATGTTTAAGTCATGCTGCGCATACTGCCGCATTGTGCAACTCACCTTTGAGATTAATAGAAAAATAGGAATGTAACTGGGACTCTGGCAGAGAAATACATCACTATAAAGCTGCAGTCTCTCTAACAAATCCTATTGCCTGCAACAGCATCAGCAGCTTCAGCCTGTAGCATACACATCTGTACATAACAAGTAGCTGCTACATTCTTTCTGTGTTAACATAATCCCTACACCAGTAATTTCCAACCCAAAATGTGAGAAAGGGGATTGAATCTAAATTGAGGTCTTATATATTGTTCAGTAGTTGCATGGGATTGGCTGATTGCACTGCAAACCAGCTGCGTATGCTGCATGTAGCATTCCTACTTGAGACACCACCAAGTCCTGCTGTCCAGATGGATTGCAAATAGGCAAGAGCGTACCCATTGTGGGGCAAACTGGTGCACAACATTAATTTGTGGGTCACCAAAATCACACATATGAAGAGGTGCGACACCGTGCCACTGACATGATCAACTTGGCATGCAAATGTGCAGCGGACATGGCCAGGAGTCATCAGGTGGTGGGCCTGCAGCAGAACAATCTGTGTCAGTCAATGAAGAATTCCTGGTGAACCTTGCAACACAGGACAGCTTCCAGACATCCATCACCCCATACATCATGGATGTAGGTGCAACAATTTCCACTCAAGAGGAGCATCCTGGTTTGCTTAGTTGGATCAGCATTGGAACACTGTAGCGTTCAGCATGTCAGGGTGCATATAGTTTTAAATGTATGTCAGGCATTTTAGGTGAGGGAACTTTAGCTGCAGTTTTAAGCCATTGCACAGTTTGTGACCCACATACCTGTTAACATAGCAGCTAATATAAATGTAAGATATTTTGAAGTATTAGCCCTATTATACTGTCATGTGCACTGCTGTGCACATTACCTCTCCCTCACATTTTCCAGGACTGTCAGGAATAGGAAAAGGCCATGCTGCTGGTAAACACAAAACTGTTTTGTCAGAGATATAGATTTAGTTCACTGCATTCACTCAAGTGTCATCACAGGCTTGCTGGCTGGATTGATATACTATCTACATGATTGCCAACGGTAAAGATATTTTCTAACTGTACACAGTTTAGACTCATAGATATGTCTTGTAGGTGTGATTGATTTGACAATATTGTCAGGACATTACAGATTGCCATAACTGTCAGGTCTGCAGAGTTTTGCAGAATGTAAACCGTGTACACAATTTAAGTTTTGCAGATTTATGTTTAAAGAACATTTATTTCCATATGATTACAGATGTGGGTTAGAAAATAATGTCCTCGTGTCCTACTGTACGAAGTTGTGGGTTATACACATGTGTAAGAGTGACAGCAGTGTATACACTTACCATATATTGCAAAATAGTACTGCAGAGCATAGTAGTGCAGGTATTAATGTAATGCTTTTACCTTTTTATCACAGGTGAGCAGGGAGGTTGGTCTTTCTCCCTTTCACAACCTGATGTCAGTGTCTCTTCAGACTCTGATGATGATGGTAAGCAAAGTGAGACACAGCTGGGGGTTGCAGGGGCTGAATTTAACATAGAGGTTGACATCCCTTATCCACCCTTATTATCAATATGCACAGCCAGTAAGCCTATTCATTCCCAGTCCACTGTGGCCCCAAATATTGGACATTAGGTGGGTGGGGACATTGAACAGTGATGTTTGGCTACTGTTGCTGCAGTGACTGTTGACACAGCCATAGCCAAACAGTTGGTGAGGTTCCACACAGGTGGATTGCTAGGGGTGCTCATAGAAGGCATACTGTCCTTCCACCACCTGTTGCAGATGTCTCATCTCGTGTCACTCGGCATATATTTAGGGTCATCGTGGAGGCACAGGCACATTCAGAATGAAACTCCAGATGAATGCTCAGGGTTGTGGATGCAGTGCAGTCTGACATCTGTGAATATCTCCACTGGATTGTTGATACCCTCGATTGGTTCACTGATGTAGTGGAAAGATGTTTGTCTGGGACAGATTGTACACTGTCTGTCTTGGAACACTCATTGCCTGTGATGGAACATCTGATTGGCATTGATCGTCGGACTCGTGGATGTAAGTCAGCAACTACATCTGCTGAAAAGTCAATGTGGCTGTGCACAATCACACTCCCGTAGTAGCAGTACATCCAGCACTCCAAAGGGAAGTGTGCTGTCACACCAAGACATGGCAGGCCATGGGTACATGGTCCTGGGTGGTCCTGTGGAGGACATGTTCCCAGCAGACATCAGTCACCCTCAGGTAGTAGCACACAATCTGACCTTGGGCATGGAGGTGCCAGTGCTACTCCTGGCAGTTCATATGTTCAAGGATAGAGACGATGAACTGTCAGCTCTACCATGTACAGTTCATGGCTGTCCAGCATATAGACACATAGGGCTAGCACCAAGCTTGATGGTGTACACTCAGTCACTCATACACCACTGTCACATGCAGATCATCTGCAGACATACATGCCACATTTCCATGGTCCATTCTGTCTGCATCCCTTCCTGACTCACACACAAGCTTGCCAACCTATTGAGTCATTCTAGGCCTCCTGCATCCCCATACAACACCCTGTGCAAGTGATGATACCTGCGCGACATCCATCTCTTCTCTCTCATGGATCCAGGGAAATAAAACTATTTGTCTGAATCACAGGGTGAGTATCTACATTAATATGAATTTGTTTTATTCAGTGTTGCTTTTGACATACCAGTTGTACTGTTCATTTTCAGAATTTGTACATTGCCATTTATAATGACTATACCATTATAATGTGTGTACGTTAACATGGATTGTGTTGTAATGGCTGTGTATTCACACAATAACTAGTGTCAAATGGAAGTGTTTATGTATCACTTTCAGTGTAGGAGACACCTATGAGTACATATCTAAAATCAACTCATCAATGTCAGAGCACAGAATTGAATGTCAGCACACAAGACAAATGTCATCAGAAATGTAACACAGTATAGTTCTGGGGGTCATAGGTTCATATGTGTTTAATAGGCTAATGAACACAAGGGCTCCTTTAAGCCTACCCATGCATCCTTAAACACTGTCAAGGTATGATACCACTGATAAGTGTAAGCAGAGTGCTGGGAGCTGAAACAGTTTACCTTTGAAAACTTGAAATGCACATTGTCGAAAGACAATTGTGCAGAAGTATGTTTTCAAGTTTTCAGATACCCAAATAGAAATGCAGCAAATGTGCAGTGAGCGAATGCACATGGACATTCACTCATTGCAGATTTAGCATTGTGGGTGCGAAGTGCACTATAGTGGGGATCAGGAAATGGACCCTTTCCCCACTGTAGTGCGACCTCAGAGTTAGACTAATAAAGTAGGGGGGTGGGGGGGCACAGGGGGGCTTGCCCACCCCTGCATTACAATCTATATTCGTAAATGTAGTTCAAAAATCAGCGAATCTGGTTTTGATTTGCTGATTTTCAAACATTGGTGCAGTTCGGAATGACGGTTTTCGTCATTCCGGTTCGCACAAAGGGCCATTCGGCAGGTTGATTTTCAACCTTTCAAAGGTAAACCACTGAAACATCTACAAGCTGGGGTGTTACCCTGTGTCGATTGTAGACATTGGTCCACAAGCAATTATGATTGTCATGTTCCCTATCCAATTGTGTAACTTGCACTTGATTTGCATTAGGGCAGAAATGTGCATCACATGGATGTGGAGCCTGTTCCATATAGGGTGTAGTCTCTGGTTTTCATACCTGTCTCTGGAGCATGTCGTGTATATACCACTGTCAAGTTGTAGGTCTGTAGAACAAGTAATTCTGATGCTACTTGTTTCATGGATATGCAAGAGGTCCATAGTGGCTTCTGACACTGCCCTGTATGGCAGGCATACACCCCACCACCAAAGCATGTAGAAGACAGACTATATGAATAGGACCTTTAGGTGGTATGCACAGGACATGTTATGTACATCATGTAGTGCTTTACTGAGGAACCTCTGTGGATGTTACAGTTGTCTGATATGCCTTGCTAGTTACATACCAAAAGTGGCATTGCACCAAGTATAGGTCTGTTGAATGCCAATTACAGTGCAATGGCTTCCTTGGATTTACATGACATACATTTGTATATAGGTTGCACAACATCGAATGACTTCCACAATATTGCAGATACATGACAGGCAAAGGGTAGATCATTATCTGTCTCCATAAGTCACTGACTACTCGGTCAACTGTTCAAAGTGTGCTGGAAATATGATAGTTACCAGGGGTGGATGACTTCCTAAAGGATAGTATTGTGCATTTCTTGGTACTTAGTGTTAGCCCATGGCTCTGACAACAACTGTATGTTTGTGTAAGCCCATCATGGAGAAAATTTGTGTCAATGTCGGATTCAATGGCAGCTCCTGATTTGCATAAAGTCAAGAGATGATGAGAATGTTGGATTGTGTGTAGCCTTGGCTTATGGGCTTATAGATTATTCCTCCATGGCATGTTGCTCAACGTGTTGATATATGTGTTGCTTTCACAGAGTGCATATGGGACTGCTAAGGATATTTTTCATCTGGACTTCCTCTACGAGGTGTTTGTGATTTATGCAGTTTACATGTCATTGCTTCAGCTCATGTCTGCTTTGGATTTTGTATGATGGTGGCGGCATGTGTACCAATGACTACCTTATTGACATTAGGAGTACATTTTATGTGAGAGCTTTTTCTCAAGTGACATTGTGTATATACATTCCTCACATACCATATCAGTTTGTTTGATAATGAAGTGGATGTCAGTAAACATGTTGCAATTTCTACATTGCCTTAGGATGGCCATATCCACCAGGGTGGTAAAGGTCACAGTGGAAATCCTCATATCCATGGCAACAGATCCTTTATTATTGATTACAGAGTTGTATTGAGTATATCACTCAATGACACAAGTATCTGTTTCTCAACTATGGAGACAATGCTTGACAGTGCATGTTGGTTGTCCTGCGTGCAACTCAGTATTGGAGTTAATGCCATCATGGTTTCCAGGAAAAATGTCACCCAAGACATCTGGTTCTGCAGAGAACTCTGCAAAACACTGAAGGGGAAAGTAATACATGCACCCTGTAAAGTTAAGGATGGTGTATTTTGGCAGTTATTCTGAAGTTACACAGTAATCAAACAGTGTATACTGGAAAAGAACAATTACCTTATGAAGAATGCTGAAAAGCGGGGAGTCACCTGAATTGTTGCTGCCTGGCTACTACTACTGCTGGTCTCAACACAGCCTCACTGTGGAGTGATACAAAGCTCCTATTCTTTGTCTGTCACCAGAAGCAAAACATTAGCACTAGACTCAAGAGAAAAGTGGGCTACAGCCTGTTTGTTGATCCACACACTTGTCACACAAGACACAAGCTATGTAGGTTTGTTGTAGCCTTTTCCAGGTAGATGCCTTAATTAGCAACCAGACCAATCATTTGACGTTTGAATGTATCATGTCTTGGGATCTGAGACTCATAGCATTTGACTAGGTTACTGATGTGATGGTGATTAGGAGCACAACTGCTGCATCACAATATAAGGTTAAGTCTCAGGTGACATACATGTACAAGGTTGCTCTATCAAGCTCCACAGCAGGAGTGATCCATGTTAGGTGACAGTTTCACAGCAATTCATGCAGCCTGGCCTTCAACAGCATAATGTTGGTGATCTGAGGGACATGGATGTGATGCCAACTGCAGATGGGTGGCCACCTTTGGGCAATGTCTCTATCCCAACCACATGTCCTAAGTATGTCATAAAGCACATTTATGTTCCTGCAACACTAAACTGTGTTCCCACATCATTTCACACAACGTACATTTATTGTCTAGTTGTTTGATAGACATTGAAGACTTATAGGGCTAAGGTAATAACAACAAAGTTAGACAAGTTTTCTGTGCATGCATGGACATCTGCATCTTCACTGCAAATAGTGCCTACAGAGAGTGTGTTTGACACTGTGAACCCCAAGGGTGTAGCAGCATGATCCTTACTTTGCTGGAGTTGTACATTGTCACATTTGTAAGTATGCTCTTGTGACTATGCCTAATAACAGGATTAAGGTTCATTCAAGTGTCACAAGCATGGTAAAGCACTGTACTCAATCTACTATGCCACCCCACACTGTCAGGTACTGTTTTACCTTAGAATGACACCATAAAGTTAATAACATTAGATGTAAGCATCTGGCAGGCCACTGCTTAACCATGGAATGTTGTGATGTACACACAAGCAATAATCTATTTCTAATGGCATTATCTATGATTATTGCAGAGATGTGGACAGTGTCCCTTAGGGGAATCCACTTCCAGTAGTTGAGATCTAACCAGTGGTGTTTCACAGGGTTTAGTCATGGGTCCTCTACTGTTTGGAATTAATTTCTCCAAAGTACAAGCACAAAGTGCATGTCTGTAGCTGACAAGGTTTGCTGATTACTGCAAACTGGGGGAGGTCATAGAATCTCCAAAGTATGTCAACATCCTACATCAGGGTCTTACTTGAACAGATGATTGTTGCCAAAGTCATGGCTTTAAAAGCATTGCAAATATATGTATTATCATTTCAGTAACAGTAATATTCCTGCTAATCACCACATCAGTAGCAACACCTGGGAGTCCTGGGCACACAGGTTGACAGCTTTGATCACCATGTCTCCACAGTGATAAGAAGGGTATTCTATCATGCTGATGTAATAAGTGAGGACATTGTCTTTAGAAAAAGTAGATGTCATAACCTCCATGTCCTCTTCCCTCTGCAAACCAATAGTTGAGTGCAACAGCCCTTTTGAGACGTACCTTTTCAAGGACCTGCGGCAATTGTAGAGACGAGATAGTTCCCTCATAAGGGGAATTCAGGCCTTGTGCAGCTGTGCATGGTGATCATCTATCACTGTCACTTTAGTGTGTAGCATACAGACTACTCAGGGGTGATCTCTGGCTTGCATAAGTGGCAATCTCTGACCCTGCTGTATAGGAAATGCTGCATATCTGTAAGTCTAGTGGTACACAGGTTACTCACTGTATAGAACTTAACCAGGCATCTGACATTAATACAACCTGCTGTTGGGAGAGATTTGTCTACCAGTGTTTCATTGGTTCATAGGTAGGTACTAGGCTATTGGCCCTAGGGCCTGTACAAGCCTAGCCAAAAAGTTACCCTGGCTTTCACCACCCAAGAAAATTATTTTCCTGTGCCTCTGTCAAGCAGAACCACAGGAGTGATCCCCAGGGTGAATTTCCTATTACCCATCCAATCATCAAGATTTTTCTTGAATAGTGTTAATGAGGAGTTCTGTTTGACAAAGATAGGTAGTCTGTTCCAGGGTATGGGAAGTCTCTGGGACAGGAATCTATCCCTCCAGCATGTTCTGTTTATTGTGGTGACAAGGTTTAGGTCCCTAGAGTGTGTAGCTCGGAGGGATTGGGATTTCTTTAAGTGGAGCATGTCCAACAGCTCTGAGTTTGACATAGCTTTGTATGTTAGGCAGAGATCGCCTCTGAGTAGGCGATATGCGATGGAGTAAAGCTGGAGTTTTTTGAGACGGTCTGCGTAAGGCATCCGTTTGAGGCCAGTAATCCTCTTTGTGGGGTATTTTTGTGGCCTTTCCAGTTGTTGTAGATGTCTTGTGTGGTACATACCAAAAGGGGCGTTATACTCTATAATGGGTCTAATGAGTGATGAGTAGAGGGGAACAATGACCTCTTTTTTTCTGGATGAGAAACATTTTGTGATGAGGTGTGCCACATAGAAGAATTTCCTGACCACTGTGGCAATGTAATTATCAAAGGAGAGACTACTGTCCACCTGTGTCCCAAGGTCTCTTATCACACTTTCAGTGTTAAGTAGACTACCACCTATGTGGTAGTTCATGGGTACAGAGTTTTTACCAAAGGGGACGACAATGCACTTTTTGGCATTGAGCCTGAGACCATGTCTTTGACACCAGGCATCTGTCTAAGTGAGGCCCTTTTGTAGGATGTCCACATCGTTAGGAGTTTCAATTATGGCTCCTAGTTTGCAGTCATCTGCAAATTTAGTTAGCCAAAGACCTTCTGTGTTAGCCTGTACTTCAGAGAAGTAGATACCAAACAGGAGAGGACACGGGACTGAACCCTGTAGTACTCCACTTGTCACTGGTCTGAAGTCTGATTTGGAGTCTGCTACTTTCACTGTGTGGGTTCTGTCAGTAAGCCAGTTGGCAACCCATCTTGTGACATAGGGATTTATACCTAGTTTAGTGAGTTTATCTATATTTCCAGAGTGGGGGATGGTGTTGAACGCCTTGGCGAGATCTAGATAGGCTGTGTGAACCACCTTACCCTCATCTATGGCTTTGGTGACTACTTCAAAGACGTCTATCAGGTTTAGGAGACATGATCTGCCTTTTACAAACCCAAACTGTGTGGGGTCCAGAGTTTGGAGATCTCCAATGTCTTTGTTTATGAGTTCCATGATGATACATTCCATGGCCTTGCAGACGAGGCTTATCAGGCTAATGGGAAGGCAGTTCCCAGAGTCTGCTGTGGCCCCCCCTTTGTGGAGTGGGATAACTGTCGTGGTGCGCCATTCAATGGGCACAAAGCCTGAGGTGAGGTTATGATTGAACATGGTACTTAGGTGGGGTGCCAGTTCATTCTGTAGTTCATGTAGTAGGCAGCCTGGGATGTTGTCAGGTCCCATGGATGCTGTGTTCTTGGCTTTGGAGAGTGAATTTTTTACCTGCGCAGCCGTGATTACAGGAACTTTGCATTCTTCCGGTATAAAGATGGGCCCTTTAGGGGGTGAGAAGGGGGTAAAGTTAGCACTGAACCTATCTGCCAGGATGTTGGCAATATCAGTTGGTTCTGTATATTTAGTGTCATTGTGCTGTAACTCAGAGCAGATCTGAGTGTTGCCATTGAGATTTTTGACATAGCTATAGAATTCTTTGTGGTTGTCTTTAGAATCAGTGGCAGTTTTGTTTTCATAACTAGCTTTGGAGGATTTTATGAGGGATCTTAGCTTCTTACTGAGGCTGAGCAGGGAGTTCCTCCAATCGTGGGATTTTACTCTTTTTTGCAACAGTTTCTTTCTTCTGTTGTAGAGTTTGTTTATGGCAGAAGACCACAAGATTGGCTTCCTTTTTTTGGAGGATAGCATCTTGGATCTGTTAGGGATAGCACAATCCATACACTCGTGTAAGTGCTTATAAAGTGCATTTGTGTAGGATTCAGCAGTCGTACCTCTATTGTCCATCTGCATGGGTGTCATGAAGTTTGCCACTTCTGTCTTAAGAAGTGTGAAGTTGGCTTTGGAGAAATTCTTTACGGTTGTTTTCCTAATGGGGGGTGGGAGCGGGATGTGGATGTCTAGTTTGATTAGCTTGTGGTCGGATCTGACCAACGAAGAGCTGACCTCTGGTGTGGAACACCAGTCACCCATGTTGGTGATGACCAGGTCTAGGATATTGCTGCCTCTGGTGGGGGTGTGGATAAGTTGATCCAAAGCATTGGAATTTATGATTTCCAGAAAATGTTGAGCAAAAGAGTTGGTACATGAGTAGTTTTCCCAGTTAATGGTAGGGTAGTAGAAATCACCCATTATTAGAGTGTTGGGTTGTACCTTAATATTTTCCAGTGTATCAAGAAAAGAGGAGTGGGAATCCTGGGGCATGGTGGGGGGTCTGTAGCAAGCTACAATCTGGATTGCGGTTTTGCCCAGACTTAGTTGAACTTGGATAATCTCGGATGCATTATGCTGAGCAACTAGCTTGGAGGTGTGGATATCCTTAATGAATATGGACACACCTCCACCTTTAGTGTTTCGGTCCGGGTTTGGTGGCCAAAAGGTGTGGTATGAATTATAGCCTGGTAATGCAGTGGTGCTCTCGAGAGCTTTGAACCAGGTCTCTGTCACTGCACAGATGTCAATGTTCTCCATTTTAAGGAGTGCCTTGAGTGAGTGTATTTTGAGGTTTAGACTTCTAGCATTGAGTAGCATTACCCTCAGATTTTGCTTGCTTGTACCTGTTATGGTGGTGAATTTGTCATTTGAACCTTGCCTAAAAAAGACACTATAGGGATGGCAAGAGCCTTTGCCAGTATCCAGAATCCCAAGGGCGACAGGTGCAGGCCATCTCTGGCAAAGCAGCGTGGTCTGTCGATCATGTCATCCCAGGCAGACAGATACTGGATTCCCTTAGAATGACACCAGAAGCTTAGCCAATTGTTAAAGTCAATAATTTTGTCCTTGTACTGTGGTGTCATTCTGGGTGATGGCAGGATGCTACTCAGGGCTAGGGTCATACCAGCCTGGGCTACAAGATCAGAGAGCTCCTCCATGTCTCTTTTCATGTAGTCCAGGGAGGTATGTCTCAGGTCATTCACACCAACATGGACAATGACAGAGTCATATTTGTACTTGTTGTGGAGTGACCTGAGATCGTGCATTATGTGGCGGATCCTGGCACCTGACAGGCAGCTGACAGTAACTTTTTCCTTGTTTAGCCTGGTGAGTGGAACACCAGTGTACCTGACTATAGACTATAGAGTCAACTATGACTAGAGTGTTGGGTACGTTATGCCTTATGGGCTGTAGTTGAGTGGCACACTGAGTATGTGGGCTATGTGTCATTTGGGTTGTGTTGGGGGGTGGAGGTTGCTTGCATTTCTGTTTTGGAGGTCTTTATTGTTTGGGCAGATTTGTACTGATAGCCTCCACGAATGTAGGTGTGTGTTTTGTGGTTCTGTGTGTGTATTTTGGTGGTGTAGGTTTTGAGGGACTATGTGATGAGTGTGGTGCGGTGCAAGTGTTTACCTTCTCCTCTTGACTGTCTAGGCCAGACTTTGGTGAAGAGAGCTTTGCTTCCAGTTTGGCTATATAAGTGCATCTCTCACAGGTCGTAGTGTTGGATGGTAGGAGGAGAGGGTTGTCTGTGTACATGAGGCAATTGCTGCATTGTCCCAAGATGCCCAGATTCATCAGGTAGAAAGTAGAAAACACTGGGAGCTGACCTTTATACATGCCTGAATAGGTGCTTATTTATTAAGTACTAAAAACTGTTTTCCTCTAGACAAGTGAGGAAAGTTGAGTGCTGTAGTAATTTGTAACTTATTTAGTGCTTGCAATGAGTTCTGAACAAGTGCTGAGATCAAAGAAACAGATGAGTGCTAAAACTAAAAAGCTGGCTAGTTGTAAGGGAAATTTTGAAGAACAGACTTTATGGCGCCAGGAATAGTTTAACCCCAGTTAAGTGGGGGTGGGCTTAGGAGCTCACAAACAGTCCTGGACACAGCAAATCTGTATCTGACCTGCCACAGGAAAGGGGGGAAGCAAGCTTAGATTTTTTTTCCCAGGAAAGTGGAAATGGAGAAAGCTGGAAGAGAAGTTAATTCAACGTTAAGAATCTCAGTGGGTTGGCCTTCACAAATGTTCTCTATTAGATTGAGTGAACTAATGACACTAGCCTGGGAGGAGTGTCACAGATCAAATATACAGTAAGGGCGGGCAACTGCAAAGCCACCAAGTATAAGAACATACAACACTAGGGAGGGTAGGTGGGAAAAATTACAGTTTCTAGCTGTAGCCACTTAATGAAAGTTTTAAACAGATCAAGAAGCAGACTCGAGAATGCTTTTAACTGTAACAGACAAAAATGCACAGAAAAGCTTAACCCACCTTTGGTATAGACTCCCACATCATGTCAAACAGAACACTTCTTTGGCCCTGTTTAGATGCAATCAGTACAACTGGATAGGTGACTGTAATTTCACCATGGCAATTCCACCTGTGCCCTCTTGGACAAGGGCAATAGGTACTGATCACGTACATAAGGGTAAAAACTTGGCTAGGGTTGTAAGGGCACTAGGGTCATTAGCCAAGTAAATTCCCTGAACCTATGATCCCCTAGATAGATGTAAAATGCTCTGACTAACATCCACACACACAAACTTGGCTGCAGTGTGAAAAAGTACCATAACTTATTCATATCTGCAAAACACTGCACAGCATACACACCAAGTTGGCTTTAGGGAGATTAGAACCTCTACCTATCTAGTCTTACACAACATAGATCACAGTACTTAACACACACACAATGGCTTAATTCTGATATTAGCATGGCTTCAGGTAGTCTTATGGTAGATGACATCAGCAGGCCTGTTGGGGGACAAAAGTGTGTAGGCCTGCATCACCTGCTAGGCCCAAAACAGTGCAAAATCATGTTTGTTTGTAAGTCAGTGTGGGACTAATATTTGTTTTGAGGAAGTTGAACATACACACTCAAACACAGCTAGTGGGCTGGTGCAAAATTAGAACCCCTGCCTATCTAGTCGTACACATTACAGATCAGAGTACGTATTGCACACACCACAGCTTAAGTCTAACATTAACCTGGCTTAAGGTAGTCTTATGATAGATGGCAGATCTAGTGGAGCATGAGAGTTTATCAGCCTGCATCTACTGCATAAGCAAAAAAGTGCAAAGCAATACCAGCTTTATAGTCAGTGTGGTATGCACAATTGCTCTTTGGGGAGATACACACACACACACACACACACACACACACACACACACACACACACACACACACATATGCCAAGTGTGCCAGAGTGAGATTAAAACCCCTACCTGTCTAGTGTTATACACTGCAGACCACAGTATCTAACGCATGTGCCACAGCTCAACTCAGCTTTGTAAAAGACTGCAGGTGAAGTAATCTTTGAGAACATAAACAAGCCCTGTGTTGAGCAATTTGGGAGGCCTGCAGAGTCACATTGCTTCCTATTGTCATCTGCAGCTAGTAACCTAACAGTCAGGAAAATGTTTGGTAGCCTTGCTATGTGACAACAGCACCTATATTATGGCATATGTGTCTGTTTGCATTTTGATGGCAGGCCTGTGGCAAAGATACGTTAGCCCTGTCAATGAGTGTACACACAACATAGTACACACCTTGTTCAGTTGTTGATGTATGTGTGGTGAAATCCAGTAGACAAAGAGGGATGTAGTGAATGTGGGTATTGTTGCTGCCATATATGCAAACATATGACTTGACAATATATGTATGTATTTATATACAATGCCATACATTTTCAACATCTCCACATGTTGTAATAAGAAGACCTGGTATGACTCATCACTGTCCAGATGATTGCAGCAAGTGCACAGGTTTGACTCATACTTATGTGTTTTTAATACAAAATCGTGGTTTGCTGTCACACGTGGTATCATCTACACATGATGTGAGAGACGACTGCCAGAACTCTGAACTTCAGATATCCCAGTTGTCCTCTAGTTGCAACACATGTTATTCTATGCACTTCCACATATTTGTGTGCATTATCTAATGTTGACCCCCTTCCTTTTGGGCTTTCATCCAACATTTTAAGTGTTGAAGTGCAGGTTTACACTCCATGATCTGAGTATATAGGGCAATAGAGGCACACACACACACACACATATATATATATATATATATATATATATATATATATATATATATATATATATATATATATATATATATATATGTGTGTGTGTATATAAATTTAATAATATACATGATTCTTTGCACAACATTGCAAGGTGAGCAATGGATTTGCAGTCTGCTTAACTAAGAGTATGGGCATGTGCAGTGCCATTTTTGGCTTGTTTGTGTGTTGCTAAGCAGTGTGAAAATGGGCAGTGCGTTGCTTACACTAGAGACTTATTGTTCCATAAACTGACTCCAGTCAACAGCTAGGCCAGGATTATGACATGTTTAGAAACACTCAAAGCTGTATCTACCTATATGCTCAGGTCCATAAATTGATCTACATTTTCAATCACTATGTGCTGTATGTAATATTCACCTTTCTATTTATGTCTTCCAAATCTCATATGCTTAATTTGTGATGTATTTGTTCGCATATTATACTCCTGTGCCCAAATGGTCAATTTAGTTGAGCTATTTAGCAGACATTCCCCATCTGTAAAACATGTAATCAGTGTACCCAGTTTCAAGTCATCTGCATACAGACTGTAGAACAACTCAAATGAAATGGATAGGTCTAAAGAGAAATCTGAACAAGTTTGGGCCTAGGACAGAGCCCTGTGGGACACCCTGAATGCAACCAATTATTCCACTTGTCTAATTGCTGTATGATACTTGCCATGTCCTATATGTAAGCTATGCAGCTATCTATCTTATCAAAAGTGCATCAGTACTGGTTTTCAAGTTTATTAATCAGTGTTTTGTGTATGGCCTTGTCAAATGTATCTAAATTACATCACAGCACAATTTGTCATTCATAGCTGTCATTATATTGTCATAGTACATCATGTTGCAGGTGGAATTTAGATCTATTTTCATCATATGCATATTGATATATTGTTTCAAGTCCCAACCTTTACAGTTCTGATACTGACTAATCCAATATTACCTGTTATTATTTAAGTAGGTCTTGGATATGCATTGCAGCTTCAAATGTGTAATTGATATGTGAAATAGGTTAATACTAATATAGCACACGCAGAGTCATAGTCTGTGAAACAATGCAGATTACACCTTAACATGGCAAATATCTGAGTATCTTAGGATTAGAGCACTGAATGCCATCACACAAGCTACCAGCCTTAGTAATTTGAGTCACAGAGGTAGCTTGACAAACAGGGGATCATTCATCACACCATCACCTGAATAAATATGTACTTTGCTATTCTCAGTTAACTAACACATAATATGTAAGTTCATATTATACATTACTGTTCTGATGCTGTGTGGCATACTAACTGTGTGAAATGCTAATACAGCATAGACATTTTATTGTTATGGCAGTTACAAGGGGACACAGCTGTTGTGAGATGTGTGGGTACAAAAGCCTATGTTCTGCTAGGACACACATTAGTCTGATTATCATTTAACCTCACTTTCTAGCATGTCCCTTGAATGAAGTATCAGTAATCTGTTGCAGTAGGACTGCATGAATATTCCATGCATGAGGCCTACTGAATACAAATGGTGACATGTCAGTGGAATGGGTGCCTGTAGTTCCATGTGGATGCAACTTCTGTCCAAATAGCCCAGTATAGTTGCCTGCATAATGTACCTGGTCCATTGCTACAATGACATAACATAACATAACAATACACTATACTACTGTGTAGGTTATGGACTTATATTGCAAATGCAGCAGTTGACACAGCTGCAGTTCAGCACTGACTCTGTCTGATGCGAGCAGTACACATCCAATACATGGATAGGAAGAGGATGTGTGATTTGGCTGGCATCAATTTATATATCTGTATGTGAGTAGGAGCAAGGTGTGAGTCCCCAGGTCTCTAGGTTGTCAGTGAATGTGCTATGCATTGTCTCTTAGCCAAAGACAGGGTGTACTGAGCATTCCTACATCTGCCCACAGGGACATCAGCAGGAGATTCCTCCTCCAAGTTCTCCTGTGACTGTAGCTATGGTGACCTAGCCACTGCTGGGAGGCTGTGTAAATGTTCCCTTTGCTGATCCTGCTGCAGCTGTTTCCACAGGATTATATTGTGTAGCATAGTATATACTGTGAATAATCTGTGCACATGTGGCTGGAGTATATTGCACGGCTCCACCAGATATACTGAGGCACCAGAACCATGACTTCAAAAGCCCAAACATACACTGTATGACATTCCTTGTTTGTGAGTGTGCCTCATTATGGAGTTCTTCTGTGAGTATGTGTGCATTTCTGATTTGTGTCATCATCCATGGTTCCAGGACATAGCCAGCATCTCCTCAATAAATGGCTCTGTGGGATGTCCCTCATAGCAAACATCTGGTACAGCTGTGATGTTTGCCAGATATGGGAGTTGTGATAACTGCCAGGGTTGCCAGCACACACATTCAAGATTATACCCTAGGCATTCCACATGACTTGACAGTTGATGGAGTGGTATCCCCTGCTGACCAGGTGGTGCATTGGTGTTTACATGAGTGCAATCTATGGCACCCAGTACTTCAGGATAGTGTGCTACACTGTAGTGGTGTTGCATATTGCTAGCCCTCTCCTCAGATCAAGGGGAAAAGATATGTGCTCACTGGCATGTGGGAGCATAACATCCAGAAATTGGTGGAGTATCCTGGATTCAAATTTCTGCGATACCCCCATCATATCCTCAGTTGGTCTTTGAATTATGCTGGTAGCTAGTATCCTAAGGGTTACACATACCTTAGTTTTCACTGGGATAGGTTCCCCTCTGTTTACTCTGGCTCTGAGTTGAGGGTGGCAGAGCTCACTGAGCTCTTGTAAGAATTCTCTGTCTATTCTGTAGCACTCTACAATCTCCAGCTGATGTAGCTCCTGGAAGGTTACCCTGGGCCTGAATACTCCTCCCCTTCATGGCCTAAGCCTGTTGTCAGCAGCACCAGCAAACTGACTTCAGCCTCAAGCACATACAGATGTAGAAAAGCTGCAGCAGCCCCTAGTATTATCTCAGTTAAAATTTCCAAGTCTGTATACCAATGGTGCAGAGTACTGAGGGAAAATCAGAATGTAGGGTGTATGCATACTTTCTACAGCACTGCTGTAGGTCTTCTGTGTGAGACTGGCTAATTATGGTGCAGTTCACCTGCCTAGGATGTAATTGACATGATTTAAAGGCCCTATTTTATTGTGCCATGTTGCGCAGCATAGCTTATACAAATGTATATATTATTAATTCAATATCTCTAGTTTTCCTTGACAGATGCCTATGTCAACACTGTCATGTGGCTGGTCTGCTTGTGCGAATATGCTAAGCTATGCAGCACGCCATGTAAACACACACACTGAACACTACAAACTCCTAAAAGTAACACAGTGGGAATATCAGAACCATGTAGGAGCCTACACAAATGGGATATGCAGACACAGTTATTCTATTCAGTGATTCAACAAAATAACCTCATTTGCATACATATTCATGCTGACAGCTTAGTAACTACATGGTTCTTAACAGTGTAAGCTGAGTAACATCAAAAATGCACCATTGTACAGACCTGATACAGGGTCCTGCAATACATTTGTTTAAACTACTTTATAGATGTTATTTTATTGTTTTTTTATTAAGCATGTTTACGCAATGTGGTGCATAGTGGAAATATGCAAAAATAATTAAAAAAATGATTATTGATTTTACATATCCCCTTCCATTTACAAATGTCCACAATGTATGTTTTGCACATATATGTATGTAATCTACTATTTTCAGGGGAGTCCCGTTCTGCCTGTGTAGACTCCTGTACACACAAATTTCCATACACACTACAAACACATATAAGGAGTCTATACAGATGCCTTTCATCTTTTTGGATTGCTCCATCTGCCTCATTTGCATAACATTAACCCGATTAAGCAGAAATTTGCATTGCACAGAAGTTTCCGTGTTTGCCCGTGCTTGCGTGCCACTAAGCGATGTTCACTGAATCTAAAAATGTTCATGGTCAAAAAAAGTATAGACTTTACTGAATTCCCCCTACTGAGTTTATATATATATATTTATCTGTCTATCCATCTATCTATATATATTAAAATATTTGTAATGGCATTCATCGAACTAAACTGGCTAACATTAACATACTAATGTCAAAACAAAAACATTGACAAGCTTCTGCACATGGACAGCAGTTACCCCTCAGAGTGTACAAACTTCAGTAAATGTGGTTTTGCCCCATGTGGGGGTGCTGCTTCTCCCATACCCCAGTAAATTATATATACTAGTGTAGTGTTAACAAAAATGCCTATGCGTATCTCTTAACTATCACTGATTTCTCAGAATACCCCTAATCTTAATCATATTTTCAGTCTGTTTCTCATAAAATTAGTGTTTTTTTTTTCTGGCAAATGGTTGAAGATTGCAGTCAGTAAATAAAACAGGCGTGTGAGTTTCAAACTTCATATTCATCAGAATATGCATGCTAAAGCAAAATAAGTTATTCTACTAACTTTCTAACTATATATAAACAATATTTAAAAACTACCCCTGATTTTTAGCCTTTGCCCCCTTATATTATTTTTTAGCCTTGTCCCTGTCCCTGAGTCTTGTGCTTAGAGAGTGATAGCAGTCTGCTATAAACCCTTATGCCGCAGGTGGTTGAAGATAGCCACCTTAGGCATGTTGTAGCCTACAGTGACTATTGCTCATGCTTGAAGTTGACTGGTGCAGTTGCCATGCAGAAAGAGTAGAGCTAAAACACCTTTCTCAAACACAAGAGGCAGCTGGAGTGAGGGTTAGGGTTTCAGGCAGTGATCAGGAGGGAGATTTAGGTTTAGGTAGTGGTAGTTTTAGGGTTAAGGAGCAGCAGTGCAGTTGAAGGTTAAGGAGTAGGATGGGAACTTAGGGTCAGGGAGAGGGTAGCAAGTTTTTAGGTTAGGGAATGGAAAGGAAGTTTAGAGTTAGGGAGTAGAAATATTGTTTTAGGTTCAGGAAGCAAGGCAGGGACATTAGGTTTAGGGAGGTGGAAGCAGAGGTTTAGGTTTGGGAACATTTTGGGGGTTTTAGGGATAAGGAGTATGACTGATATACTATAGTTAGGGGAAGGGACCGGGTGTGAGCTATAGGGTCAGAGTTAAGGCTCAGAAAAGGTAATAGCATTAAATAGGGAAGGGAGGTGGGAGGGCAAGATAATTAATTAGGACTGGGTTACTGGGATTTAGGCCACTTGTCATTTAGAACAAGTAGCAGCAGAAAAGGGTGCTGCATGCTGCTAGTACATGAGTACTTGTTGTAGATCCAGCTGAGAGCTACGTGACCCTGATTATGGTTCTTCATCCCATGTTATTTTTAGCTTCGCCAAGAATAAAGATATTGTAGGTATGTTAGATATAAATGATCACCCCCATGGCTCATTCCTGCTGTAATTATTTTTACTGGCAGCTGGTTGCAAAATTTGCATTAAAAAAGCAAGATAGACTGAACTGTCTTTCTTAAAATAAAGAAACATAATATTAAAAAGGTAAGAAAAACTGCCACAACTACAATTTAAGAATGTTGTTTCATTGTTTTACCACAAGCAAGAAATAATTACCATTCTTTTTCCTGCTATAGCTAGGGGTGCTACATTTTCAAATGCCCAAAGTGGGTCATTTTTATATAAACATGAAAGTTTGCAGGACGAACCTTACCCACAAGCATTATAAAGTACCTTTATCTAAAAAAGGTAATTCTTGTAGAATTTGAGATGATTTTGCTGTCTTATAATACTTATTAATTAGCTATTAATATAATAACTGCAGATAGAAATAGCATATTAAAGAAACAGGATATTCAATGTCAATGTTTTGCAAAGAGATTAGTGCCTTGTCAGTTTGCCCCTGATGTGCATTCTTATTTTTATTTATGTATTTATTTATTTATTTATGAGCACTCCTTCCTTTGCCTTTCTCTGTCATTCTCATTTCTTTCTTTAATTTTTTTTTCATTGTAAGAATTCTCTGAGACTTGAGGTCCTATTACTATTAGCACATAAGCTGGAGAGTGATAGAAGTGCTGTGCAATGCCCCATTGTTTTATTTTATAGAAGGCATGCCAGGCAAGTTGAATGACTTTTAATTTAACCTGTTTCAAATATGACTGCACTGAGCCCTATCTGACTAACCTGAATAACATCAGCGAGCTGCAGGAAAGGTGAGGAGTGTATGACACTGTAAAATAAATTAGTGCAAACTGGGTACAGAAAGGGAAAACCTGTACTGCAAAAAAGCAGAACTTCAGTCAGTCTGCACTGTGGCAGAAGGACCCTGTAGTCGATGGCGAGGAAGAAATGATTGATTTGTTGTTGCAGGTAAGCATTTATCCAACATGTGTGACTGATATGACTGAAACCACTAATGTTATTAGCGGACAGTGTGTCGAATACTGCAACATATTTACGAATGACTTTGAGACTAATAGAAAATGTTATTGTACTGAAGGGCCAAGTCTGAATAATACAGATGATTTGTTTGTTATTAATAAAATTATAGACCCTAATTTTAGGAAAGGTTTGTTAGATATGTCTGATATTTTAGAGGTTATACAGAGAAATAATATTTTTGAGAATGAACCTGTAATTATTTTTAACAAACATGGGGATTTTAAAGTATATAATTATTCAAGCAGAGAATTAATTATTGAGCATGCTGAATTACTTTCAAAAGGTTTTACCTTTGTACCAAGCAGAAGAGGTACAATTACTGATGTTCTTATTGACTTAAAATTGTTAACTCGGAAGATGAATATTAAGATGTGGGTAACTGGAAATAATGAACAAAATGATGGGGAATTATTTAAACCAAGTAAGTTTAACCCCCCTATTAATAATACTGTGGCCTTATATGAAAAAGCCTGTGAATTAGAAATAAGGGAATTTTTTAAGAAAAGTAAAAAGCATGGTTTAAATGGTGAAAATAATAATTTAAGTGAAGATGAAATGGTTTTATTAAATGAGCTCATCACAGATAAAAATATTTGTTTTATGAAACCTGACAAGGGTAATGGGATTGTAGTCATGGATAAAAATGACTATAGTAATTATATGTTTCAAATGTTGACTGGTGAGGCATATGAAGAAGTTACATTAAATGAGATTCATGTAGCTTTTTCGAAAATAGATTTAATGATAGAAGATATGTTATACCAGGGTCAGATTAATGAAGTGGTATTTAATTACTTGAAAAATGATTTTCCTATGGTGAGCAACATATTTGGCATTCCTAAATTACATAAAGGCTTAAGTAATGTAACTTTTAGGCCAATAGTTGATGGTAAAAGGAATAAGATGGTATTTATTAGTAAGTATCTTGACCATCACTTTCAAAGGGGGCTTACTAAGTTTGACTATATTACAAGGGATTCATGGCATTTCTTGCATTAACTAAATGAGGTAAAAATTGATGCTTCTACTATATTTCTTACTATTGACGTGTGTAATTTATACACAGTAATTCCAAATAACATTGGTCTGGACTGGTTGGGGAGACAATTGAATAAAACTGGGCTTTTTGAACAAGACCAAGTAAATGTTTTTGTAACACTTATGGAAATTGTATTGGATAATAATTTCCTGTTCTTTGAGGGTAGTTATTTTAAACAGGTAACAGGAGTAGCAATGGGGGCAGCATGTGCCCCCATTTGTGCTAATTATGTGATGTCTTATTGGGAGCAGGAGTATGTATTTCAGAGTGATTTCAAACAGTATATTCAGCATTACACAAGATTTCTGGATGATATTTTTATTGTTTGGAATGGAGATAGTAAAAATTTGGAATCATTTTTAAAGTACATTAACAGCACTGTAGAATTTCTAAAATTTACATACACATATAGTTCTACATAAATATGTTATTTGGACATTCAGTTAGTAGTAGATCAAGATAAAAAGAGTCTTACATCTAATATCTATAGGAAGGCCATCTTCTCCAACTCTTATTTGAATTACCAAAGCTGGCACCCTAGAAATCAGAAAAAAGGCTATTGTTAAGGGCCAAATGGTTAGGGCTGCCAGAATGACCAATGATTTTCAGAGATTTAAGGATGAATTACAATTTATTATGGAAATGTTTATAAGAAGAGGATATCCGGCTGTTTTAGTTAGTATTATAAAAGAGGAGATTATGGTTAAAAGGGACAAAGGATTTTATCAACCTATATTAAAGGTTAATACACAAGAAACCAGGGATATTGATTTACAGGTAGTTAATGTGGGAACTGGCGAAAAGAAAAGTAAAGAAAGAGAAGGGAAAGATTGTTTGTATTTTATTACTATTTACACCGTAGATAGAGAAATAAAATAGTAGTAGCACATGAAGTTATCTATATTAAGGGACATTTTGATTGTTTTAGTAGGAATGTTGTATATATTGCTATATGTGATCAATGTCCAGCATTTTATATAGGTAAAACTTGTCAAACATTAAGAGAGAGGAAAGGTGAGCATGTTTTAGACATAAGACATATGAAAAATACTAATGCCCTGTATAGACATATTAGACAGCATCCCAAACATGAATTTAAATTTAGTGTGATACAACAAATTGTTAAGGATGCCCAAGGCTGTGTATTGGATGTCCATTTGGACATTAGTGAAATGAAGTGGCAAATAAGATTAGATGCCACTACCTATCTGGTCATTAATGACAGTATTAGTATCTCCCCTTTGTTAAAGTTAAAACATATTTTAGGATAAAGTTCATGTATAGACCTGGTACCTTGTAGTATAAGTAACTTTGATCAAGTTTTAAAAGGTTTATTTTTAAAAGGTTTATTTAATCATTTTTAATATTTTTAAACATTATTTTGAATGTTAAGCATGCTTTTATATATTAATATAAGTATTATTTTAAAATTCCCTTTGTTGACCAACTAAATATACGGTTCATTTTAGACAATATGAAATTTGTGTGAAATACAATTGTTACAATAAGTATTTGAATTTTATAGTTAAAAACATGGTTCTGGTTGAAGACATTTATAAGGAGCATGACTTTTTTAATGTTGTTATGGATACCAATGATGTAATTGAATTATTGTTTAATTCATAGGTATTTTTAAAGGGAGTGGGAGTTTGGGCTTACTTGTTCTGATGAAGTCCGTGAATGTAGGAAGAAACCTAGGTTAACTTATTTCAGTGTATTAGTGTACTGGTTTGGTGCAATAAACTTGTCAGTTTTTCTAAAAGAACAGCGTAAGTTCCAGTGTTTGGACTGCTCAAGTTTTCCGTGGTTGGATTTGTGGTTACCAAGTTTGCTTTGAGTTGAACGTATTTATTTGACCTGTCTTCTGTACTCAAGCTCGAGTGTCTGGAATCTTCTCTGAAGTTACAGGTTGAACAAACTCACTAACCTTAATTGAACTGCTATCCTGAACGCAACATATTATATTGCTTCAGTCCAGTAATTTTCCTTATTTACTTTTTCTAATCTTAGTTTCAGGTTTTGTCTCATATGTGCCTTAGTTAACATTCCATTAGGGAACATTCTGTAGCTGACAAGATTGTATCTTTCCCTTGAGAAAAGAACATTCTGTATCTCTGTATTTTTTACACACTTTATGCTTATCTTTCCATTCTAATAAACTGTCCATCGTGCTTGACCAGCAAGGTTATTTTTCTTTATGCTTAACTGTCTTCTATGCATAAATGAAACACAATTTATTTTACCATTTAGCCTGTCTAATGTCTAATAACTACTTTAAAATGGAAGTCCCCAATCTAAAAGTTGCCCCTGACATCCCTGATGAAATTCTACTGGGACCTACTTCTGTAGTTACCTTACATTTATATTGTTAACTACTGTATACAGCTTTATGCTACCTGACTCATAATCTGAAAATTTAAACATTTTATTTGGTCATTTTTACCACTAGGTGTCACTTGAGCATTTGTGGCCTGTTTGAATTGAAGTCTTTTAACTTTATAATATGAATAAACAAGCAATTTTAATTTTGACCACTAGGTGTCACTTGAGCATTTATGTCCTGTTTGGATTGAAGTCTCTTAACTTTATGATTTGATTTTTATATTACCTAAAATTATAGTCTTTAGAGTATTTAAGTCCAAGTTCTGATGCATGAGTGATATATTTAAAACCTGTACATTGTTTAACCCCCTTTTGCTGGAGGAAGAGGTCCTGCAAAATCTATCTGTATACCGTACCATGCCTTTTCTAAAACTGGCACTCTGTGCAACTGAGGTTTGTTAACGTGCAGTTAGTCTGGAGACATATTATACACACCTGAAAATTTTTACATAGTTTTTTCAGCTGAGGATTTAATAACTTATACTTTATGATAGGCCAAATTTTCTGAAAACCTACATGACCTAGTAGCTGATGATTTTACTTGATTAGGTGCTTAGTCAATAATTTCAGTACATAAGGCAAAAGTGACCCTTGTTCTATTTTGTACACATACTACCTTACTCCCAGGATTGGACTGGCAACTTTGCATTGTGCCCTTTATTTCAGCATTCCCCCTGCATGTCTTGGATCTTTGCCAGGTCTGCCTCAACCATCCCACATGGCTCACATCTGTTATACCTTTCACTTTAATCTCTCTCCACTGCATTGAACATAGAGGAATCTCCTCCTTGGCAGCTTTTTTTGCTGCCACATATTGTATAGCCTATCAAGCATGATGGCTATTTTTCCTGAAGACTAATTGAAATCTGCACTAAAAAGATAACTTTATAAGTGGTCCTGAAGCATAATTACCATATCTTGTGTTAACTCGTGTCTATAAATTTGTATTTAAATTTGTTGTATAATGCTACTTATCTTTTGAACTTTTATGAATATTTATGAGCTATAATAGTTTACTAAAACATTTTCTTTCTGCATTCCAAGTCTATTCATTTGCATTGTCTGTTAGTCTCCTTTTAAGATCTGACTAAAGTTTACTGTAATCTGTAAATGTGTACTGTAATCTGTAAACTAATTAACAAATTATGCCTGCCCTGTTATGACTTGAGTGCATTGAATAACTATTACTACATATTCTTTAGATAACTTATCTTAATAGTTTACTAAACTTATGCTTTCTGTATTTCATGTCTATACCTTTTGCATTTGATGTAATGCACAATAGTTATGTAAAGTGTACTGTAATTTGTAAATTAATTAATAAATTAAGCCTGCCATGTTATACCTTGAGTATACTGAATAACTATTACTACCTATTATTTAAATAACTTATTTTAATAAGCCTGTAAAAATAATTATTTTACTTTATCCTTAACTAATGACTGAATAATATAATAAGCCTGTTACAAATAAGTCTGTCACTTTACCTTTAACTAATGACTAAATAATGTAATTCTGTTACTTTACCCTCAACTAATGACTGAATAATGTGATAAGCCTGTTACTTTACCCTTAAATAATGACTGAATAATGTGGAGTATTTTGAGATTTAACTGAAATGTACTATTTTGAACACATCACTGAATATGAATGTCATATTCTGAAACTTAACTGAAATTTACATTAGCATATACTGAACATTTAAAATAGCTGTATATATTCTGAAAACTAACTAAACTAATACTAAAAGAATATATTTTACCAGTGTTAACTAAGCATAGATAAAAACATAACTGAAACTTACAATTGTCTGAAAACATGAGGCTATTTTGATTGTCTGAACACAGATAAACTGAATACTAATACTATTCTACAAGTATCTGAAAACATGAGAGCATTTTGACAGTGTTACCTGACACAAATAAACTGAACTCTGTTGTTATATTCTGGAGACTAAACTATTAATATTTTTTTGTCAGTATTGACTGAACATTGATAAAAACATAAACTGAAACTAATACTGTTATATAACTGTTTGAAAACATACATACTTGCTTTAACTCATACATTTTAACTTTAAACAAACATAACAATTGAAACATATAGACAGTCAACTTCTGTACCACAGCTCTTGCCAAATTTTACTCTGCATTGTCCCAGTCACTGATGAAGTAAAGGAAGGTCTGCTTTAATGTTGAAATGTCCTCTTTATAGTTAGGACTTTTAAACCTCTTCTTTTCATTTCTTGTGCAAGGCTGGATAGCTAAAGTTCTTGATTGTATTTAGTATCAGGTCCTTAGAATAACATTTGCATCTTTAACAATTATAAACTGATAGCATTGCTTATTGCCCTGACCTTATTTATATTTTTCTGCATGAAATAAACATTTACTGTTAAGAAACTCTTGCAAGTCTGTAAGCAAACTGATAAATGAAACAAAATAGTAATGTAATACTGTGCATTTCTGCACCTATATAAAATCAGTATTAACTGTTGAACTTTTTATATTTTGCCTCGTGACCCTTAGGTTTTGATATACTCTTCTGTGAGTGAAACTCAACTCAGTTTTTTACCATAACCATTTCTTTAGCTGATGTAATTTAACTTTTCAGTAGTACTTAATGCTGCAAGAATGTATTATTAAAGTCACAATTTTTTTTGATAAATAGTAAAACTGCAAATGCATTAAATGGATAATACTGCCTTTAATTCAGCTTGCCAGGCTGGCTGTAATCTGAACTGATGTGCTTGGCAAACTGCCATTTCCATACAAAACATATACAGTCTGAAACTGATTACATAATGTACTCTTTTATACATAGGATCTGCATTTTTAACTGTGTTGTCACTTTTACAATGTAGCATTACTTTAAATTTTACATTCTGTAAACTAATAAACATTATTTTGTCTCTGTCTATATCATTGCTTATTGTTTGTGCATTGCAACATTTTAATACAAAGCTCTTAACTAATGACTGCTAAGCAAAACAATAATACAAAAATTAAGTCTGTAACTGTAAACCCTATATTCTGCAAATTAATTTGACTGTTAGTTCTGATATACCTTAAAAGACATAGAGGTATATGGTTGCCCTTTTTTTCTAACTGGCCACACCCAATGTGTCGTCCTGAGCACTTCAGCTGCATCAGCTGAACTGGAATTTATTTGATCTTTAACCCGTAAATTTGCATGTTCTTGTTGTAACCAATTCTTTGAAATCTGTACATTTGCACATATTTTGTTACTGAAGTCTAAAACACAATATGACATGTTTATACTTAGTATAGAGCTGCTACACTTTCAGCTGTTAGCTGCTATAATCTTTGACCTTTTAAATTCTGACAAAACTGCATTTTTGTCTTTTAATTAAGATTTATGTGTAACTGAAATTGATTTGCCTGTAAACAATGAAATATTGTTATTTTTTTAACCTTAAACAATGACAGATTAATGCTCTGATCTTTTCAGGTAGCTATGGAATGCATTATTTTGCTTAGCACTTAAGCATGTTCTTCAGTTATACTGTAATTTACTGTAATAACATCTGCACCCCGATTCCTCTTATCTCTTCAGTGCAAACATTGCACTTGATTCTGAAAATAAGAAATTAGATAAAGTAATGTGAACTTCAGACATTTACCTGCATGTTATGTACGTTGACTGTGTTGACATTTGTACATTTAAGACTGCACCATACTTCTGTATTTTGAATTATGTTTTCCATTCTGAACATCTATATGTAAAACTATACTACAACTGAAAGTATTATGTTGAATTGTATGTGTTGAAGCATTTACACAAGGATTAATTAAGTCCAAACCCGTAATGACAGAAGCTGACTCATAAACTTGCTTCTGTGATTTAATCTTCTTGCATTTAGAAATATTTAACATTCTTGAACTAATAACCTTTAACTTTAAAAGAATATGCATAGACTGCTTTACCCAGGTTTTAAAATTAAACCAAAAATTTACTGGTTTGAACTGTAGAAGTATTATTTGATATGTTTATATGCAAATGACTTTGATTAATTTAAACATTTTTGAGCTAACTAAAAGATGCATATAAAGTCTTACATAACTTTATGGTCCTGGAAGAATGTGTGCCATCGTCTGCAGCTTATTAACCTTTTTTTCTTATTGGCTGTATGACTTCACACTGGAAACTTGAAAGTTTGTGGAGATAGCTGTTAACTGGATAATGTCTTTTATGTTCTGAATGAACACTGTTTTGATTTAATGCTGGTCTGCTGAAGTTGTTTGAGGCTTTTCTGAAATAAACACTGGTACTGTAAACTTTTTTAACTACTGCACTGACTATACATATGCAGAGGTTGTGTGCTGTGTCTGTTTTCTGCATGAAGTCTTACTGAAGTCTTTTTGCAGCTGTTTCTTTTGAAGTTTCCTGATACAGCTGATTTACTCTGTAGAACACATGTAGTTGAAGAAAGCACTGCTATTCTGTAGATTTTTGTAGAACACACATAGTGTGACCAGGTCTGGAAATGAACAGTACCTTCACTGAAATGGTGTTCTGTAGCATAGTTGATTATCTTTCCTGGGTCCTCTCAGCTGGAAAACCTCCAGAGTGCTGTTGAAATGTCCATAGTACTTTTGCTGTAGTGACTTGGAAGAACAGTCACTGTGAACTTAAGAAAATATATGCTGCACTGGAAACTGGATTTGAAAGGGTTACACACTACAACTGTTTCTAATTTTGCGATTGTCCAAATTGCTGGGTTGCAAGAATTATATATCTCTCCCCAAACAGCAGGCTTGTTCAGGTGCCATTGTAAAAATTGATACAACTGTACTGTACCATAATTAGCTGGAAACACTGTAATGAGACTGAGAACGAAAGTCTTTATCTGTTAATTACCCAAACTCATGCTGTACAGGTGCCAGTCTCTCCTTTATGGACCAAGTCTTATGTACTTTCCAGAATCAGTTCTCCAAACACTGTAGTCCATTTAATAAAGCTTTATTAGATGTTTACAATATCTGAATACTGTCTTCATTAACACTGCTGATAGTCTTCAAAGTTACTGAATGTCGTATTCTGATTGTCCTGAACGACATAAACTAATATAATCTTTATTTGACCTGTCTTCTGTACTCAGGCTCAAATGTCTGTAATCTTCTCTGAAGTAACAGGTGGAATGAACTCACTAACCTTAACTGAACTGCTATTGGGAACACAACATATTATATTGCTTCAGTCCAGTAATTTTCCTTATTTACTTTTTCTAACCTTAGTCTCAGGCTTTGTCTCATATGTGGCTTACTTAACATTCCATTAAGGAACATTCTGTAGCTAACAAGATTGTATCTTTCCCTTGAGAAAAGAACATTCCGTATATCTGTATTTTTTACACACTTTATGGGTATCTTTCCTTTCTAATAAACTGTCTCTCATGCTTGACCAGCAAGGTTATATTTCTTTATGCTTAACTGTCTTTTATGCATAAATGAAACACAATTTATTTTTACCATTTAGCCTGTCTAATGTCTAATAACTACTTTAAAATGGAAGTCCCTAATCTAACAAAGATGTTGGCCTCTATGTGATTCACATTTCTGGACTAGTCCTGAACATCTGTAGTCCTGGTAGAAGCCTGACTCCTGAAATCTGTCTGAAGTGGATACAATCCCATGGGGTCTAATATTGTCTGTTTACCCTCTGTGACACTACTCTATTCTATATAGCCCTGCTCATATTTTTTCATACTTTCATACTTATCACACATACCTCATTTGTACATACCTTGCATGAAATTGTCAGCAGTATATGTCACAGAGTTGATATTAATTTCCTTCTTATCACAGAACTTATTACTTTATATATTGACCGATACATGTGGTTCATACTATTATGCATTGACTGAACCATTTTGTTCATATTACTTTGTAGAGAATCACTTAAGTTTGGACAACCCCACAGGGGTGCAGGGAGGCAAAGCCCCCTGCTAGCAGCATTAAGGTAAGTCTGTGTTTGCGTTTTGTGTTTGACTTGTATGGTCGAGATTTCAAATGTTGATCATATGGTCTCAGCCATATGAAAGTCGACATTTTGAAATTTCGGCCACATCAAGTAGACCCAAATTTTATATACATGTCCCTCAGTTTTAGCCCAATATAAGGATTTAACATTCCTTCATGGAATATTAGCTTTCTGTCCTTTTTAGGTACGTCTGGTAACAGCTTATCTGCCTCCACATGTTCTTCTTCCATGTCAGATTTCCTCTGAAGGTCTATACTGACTCCCTCTACCTCAGGAAATCCAGACATGAATTTTTCATAGCAAGAAATATCCTACTTTTCTGCATGATTAGAGACACCACTTACAGTATACTGCCCTTTTTTATATGTTGATTTGTTAGCTGGATGTTTGCCCCTCATCCTCCTTCTATCATTTATGTCCCACTGCAATCTGTAACTATTTACAGTATGTTACATTAACACCTTTGTACTTTGTGGCAATACATAAATTTCCTATAGATTAACTATCTATTTCACTTTCTCCTCCTTTATAGCTTTTTTTTCATTCACCAGTTTTATTGAATCTACTTTTTCCATCTTAAGAGCATTACTTTCTTAAGCATTCAAGGACAGCTGCTGGTCTTGCTCTTTAACTCTGGTTTCTAACTCATGTTTCTTCTGTTGTATTCATTGCATTTGCCGATGCACATACTTCCCTTGTAGATCCATCATTTGCTTATCTAGATTCCTTTGATTTGTTCTGATCACTTCCACTGAAGCTTGAGAAATTAGGAATAGTTTTAAGTAGGTAAACTTTTGCTATACTAAATTCTTAACACTTTTTTTCTCTCTGGCTTCCTGTAATTCATTCTCAACAATGCTAATCTGGATTTTGGATTTATTAGGCTGCTCTGTTAATCTTTATTTATCTCAGCAATTTTAGAAGTTTCATGCAAGAACTCATCAAGAACATGAAGTGCATCTTCACAAGTCCTCTGTCATGCTTTTGCTTTTCGTTGCCTGGCACCCATCCGCATCTTAGATGCAAGACATTATTTGTGACTGTGGTGGATCAATTTCCCTGCTGTCTTGTTTTCTAATCTGTAACTTAGAACTCAACTTCATAGCATCATTCTCTGGTTTGAAATATGTTCAACATGGTAAATTATTCATTACAACATCATATTCAGTTGCTGTATGCCTTCTGTGCATTTCACGTCTCCATAAAGAGGCACAATTTCCATGCCACAGGACAGTTCAGCCCTTGACATTTTTCCCCTTAAGCTACACTTCAGTTAGTGATACTTCTTTCATTTCTGAATTATTCTTTGACGCTTCTTTTCCAAAAATGAACTTGCATTTGATTGTAAAAGGGCTTAGTGAATTATAATTCTTTGAGTTTCTGTTCTTTTTGCTTTTTATGTTAGACATCTACAACTCTCTCTAAGAAGAGACTACATCAGGCACAGGTGGTCAGTATTTCAGTTCCTCACTGAAAACTGCCAACTGTTTATTTTCAGTTACACTTTTAGATTTCTTTTATTGTATAGCCTAGGGTGGTTTATGTTAGTCTTACACTGGGAAAGTGATTGCCTTAGCCACTGCACTATATTGAACAAGGCTTATTGATTAATTCTTACTTTTATTCTTAGTCTGAGTTATGCCTTTCAATTTAACTGCTTGTTTGCACATTCTGGTAGTTTTCATTTAAATCAAGAAGAACATTGGCAACAATATGTTTTTCCTTTCTTAATCTGTAACACACAATGTCACACTGAATCTGACTTTAAACTCTCTCCTGTCTTTCAAGTTCAAGCACAATTTTTATGTTATTTTCTCTATCATATTCACAAAGATATCCAGTTTTATTACGTCTATGCTGTGTTTGGAACAACCATGCAGCATTTCTTTTTGACACAATCTAACTCATAACTTTCCATAATTGCCCAGATTGCTTCTGCAAATCTTTTACTTGAAGAATTACAGCTTTTACAGATTTATTTAATTGCTTATTCTTTTTTTAAAGAACAGTTCTCGACCAGTTTCATGGTTGTTAGCTACTGCAGACTTTATTTCCTTCTTTGATTCTCATTATTTCTCATTTATACTTATAGATTGCTTTCAAGATTACCCACTTTGTTTCATCATGCTAACTTGTTTAGAAAATTCAGAGTCTTTTGGACAAAACAATTTCTTTAGCTGACTAACTTTAACAACATTTCAGTTTGTCATGGTTATTCATCAATTGTTAAACTCCTAGGTAATTTTATTTTCACTATTTAGAAAGCAGCTGTTCCATTTTATCAATTTACTTTACTGTCTATAGGCAATAACACAAGAGTGCCTAGGCAGTTCCACATTTTCAGTCAATATATTTTGTTTCAGGTTTTTGAACTCTTTTATTTTTATTTTGGGGTATCAAATTTATCTGTATCTCTGATTTTGTTTACAAACTTCCAATATCACAATTTTTTATCAACTTCTGAATAAAAGTCATTATTTGTTCCAGTTGTCTTAGTATTCTCCAAACTGGAATTTAGCATTTCGTCAATATCCTGACCTTTTCTTGCAAAGTTGTAATAAAATTGAATGATTACTTATTCAGTCTGGCTTTATAGCAAAATGGCTTATATGGCCTCAGTACTGGTCATATCAGCATATCTTCCTATTGTTGATATTATTCCATTTGCTGAATGTAAATAAAATAACAGTATGGCTCTTTCCATCAACTCTTGTTTTTTGATAACATTCTGCAGTTTTAAAAACAAGTTCTGCTCTTCAGCACAGTTTACTAGATGTATGTCTTACTTACTTGTTTGTGTTGAAATCAAACTCTTGCCCTTGTAAACCATTGTACCTCACACATATTTAGCATTACAGAAGATGTCACTCCCCTAAATTTTTTTTAGAAGACAAGTCTTCTTGCTGCCATAAGGATCCCCTTTATGGACTATGATTATATGATTTAATGGTCTCTTTTATTGCCAGAGTAAATCCCTGTATGGATACAAGTTAATCACAAATTTATTACCTATATTCACTAAATACACTTGTTATAGGGGACTCTATTGTCCAGCACACTGATGTCCCACTCACCAGACTGAACAAGGAGAAGGTCACTGTAAGCTGCCTGTCGGGTGCCAGGATCTGTCACATAACGCAAGCACTCAGGTCACTCCAAAGCAAGTACAAGTATGACTCCATCATTGTCCATGCTGGTGTGAATGACCTGATATGTACCTCCCTGGACTACATGAAAAGAGACATAGAGGAGCTCTCTGACTATGTAGCCCAGGCTGGTATGTCCCTGACCTAGAGTAGTATCTTGCCCTCACCAAGAATGATGCCACAGTATAAAGACAAAATGATCAGTTTCAACAATTGGCTAAAGTATTGGTGTCATTCAAAGGGGATCCAGTGTCTGTCAGCCTGGGATGACATGCTTGACAAGCCACGTTTCTTCGCTAGGGATGGCTTGCACCTGTCACCCTTAGGCTTTCGTATACTGGCCAAGGCTCTTGCCACCTCCATTGTGCCTTTTTTAGGCAAGGCTCGAAGGACAAACCCATCTCCATAGACAACCCAAAGATAAAAAAACTAAAGGTAATGCTACTCAATGCCAGAAGTCTAAACCTCAAGATGCACACACTCGAGACTCTCCTCAGTATGGAGGAAATCGATGTCTGTGCAGTAACAGAAACCTGGTTCAAGACTCCTGAGAGCACCCCAGCACTACCAGGTTATAACTCATACCATGTGTTTCGGCCCCAAAACTCGGACTGAAGCACAAAAGGAGGGGGAGTATCTATATTCATCAAAGATACCTACACCTCCAGGTTAGTGGCACTGCACGAAGCATCGGAAACCATCCATGTGCAACTAACAGTGGGCAAAACTGCCTTTCAGTTTGTAGCCTGCTACAGAACACCCTCCCTATTACAGGAACCACACTTGGCATTCCTGAGAACACTGGAGAATATGAAGGTCTCTCCAAACACTATGTTATTGGGTGACTTCAACTACCCAAACATTGACTGGGAAAACTACTCAAGCCCAAACACCCTCGCCCAATGGTTCCTTGAATTTATAAACTCTAACACAATGGAACAAATGGTCACCACTCCCACAAGAGGGAACAACATATTGGACCTGGTCATCACCAACATGGGGACTCTATGTTCCACACCAGAGGTAAACCCCTCATTGGTAAGATCAGACCATAAACAAATTTCCCTGGACATCCATATCCCGTCCCCACCCCCAGCCAAGGAAATCACTGTCAAGAATTTCTCCAAAGCCAACTTTGCACTTCTCAAGACTGAGGTGGAATCCTTCAAAGCCCCTGGGCCAGAGGATAATACAGCCCAATCCGTAGAATCCTTTACAAATGCATTCTATGAGCACCTGCAGGAATGCATGGATCGTGCTATCCCAAATAAAACCAAGACTCACTCCTCCAAAAACAGGAGACCGGTCTGGTGGACTCCGGCCATAAATAAGCTATACAACAGAAGAAGGAAGCTACTACATGACAGAGCAAAATCCCAAAAAGGGAAGGCATCTCTGATCAGTATTAGCAAGAAACTTCGATCCCTCATAAAATCATCAAAGGCCAGTTTTGAAAGAAAATTTGCCCTAGACACTAAAGATAATCACAAGGCCTTCTTTAGTTATGTGAGAAGCATGGGCGGAAACTCCCAGATATGCTCTGAATTGTTGCATAATGGTACAAAATATACCGAACCTACAGACATAGCCAACATCCTGGCAGACAGATTCAGCGCAAACTTCTCCCCCCCTTCCCACCAAAGGAGCAAACGCCTATCCCAACTGAATGTAACCTCCCTGACATCACAGATGCACAGGTGAAAGCTGCCCTCTCCAAAGCAAAAAACACAGCATCTATGGGACCAGACGGTGTCCCAGGCTGTGTCTTACACGAGCTCCAAGAAGAACTGAACCCTCACATTAAGTCACTGTTCAAACTTAGCCTTACTACAGGATATGTACCCAAAGAATGGCGTACAGCTGCAGTGGTCCCACTCCACAAAGGTGGTGCCACAATGGACCCCGGAAACTATCGCCCCATAAACCCGACTAGTCTGGTTTGTAAAGCTATGGAGTGTATTATCATGGAACTCATAAACAAAGACATTGGGAGCCTCCAGACACTGGACCCTACCCAATTCGGCTTTGTTAAGGGCAGATCTTGCCTCTTAAACCTAGTTGATTTCTTTGAAACAGTTACCAAAGCCATAGATGAGGGCAAGGTAGTCCACACAGCCTACCTGGACCTCTTCAAAAGCCTGCAACACAATACCCCACTCGGGCATCATAAATAAGCTCAGAGATAGAACCCACATGGTCAGAATCGCAGGTGCCATGTCCGAATCCAAACCAGTTACAAGTGGCGTTCCACAGGGCTCAGTTCTGGGACCTCTCTTGTTCGGTATATACTTCTCTGAGGTTCAGGCTAACACGGGGGAATTATGGCTGACAAGGTTCACAGATGACTGCAAACTGGGGGCCATAATCGAATCTCCAGCTGACACAAGCATCCTCCAAAAGGGTCTCACAGAGACGGATGCTTGGTGCCAGAGCCACGGCCTCAAGCTAAATGCTAAAAAGTGCATAGTCATCCCCTTTGGGAAAAACAAGGTGCCCACAAATTACCACATAGGTGGTAATCCATTAAGTATGGAAGAAGTAATTAGAGATTTGGGGACCAAAGTAGATAGTAATCTCTCCTTTGATAACCACATTGCCAAAGTGTTTAGAAAGACCTTCTATATAGCCCACCTTATCATGAAAGGGTTCGCATCTAGATCAAGAGAGGTCATTGTGCCCCTCTACTCGTCACTCATCAGGCCCATAATTGAATACAATGCCCCTTTTGAGATGTACCTTACCCGACACCTGCGGCAACTGGAGAGACCCCAAAAGTACCTCACCAAGAGGATCATGGGCTGCAAACAGATGTCCTATGCAGCTCGACTAAAGAAACTCCAGCTCTACTCAGTTGCTTACAGCCTACTCAGAGGCGATCTATGCCTGATGTACAAAGCCATGTCAAACCCAGAATTAATGGACATGCTCCACCTCAAAAAATCCAAGTCCCTTAGAGCTACATGCTCCAGGGACCTAAACCTCAGCACAAAAATAAATAGGACATGCTGGAGGGACATATTCATTTCCCAAAGGCTCCCCTCACTCTGGAATAGAATCCCAATTCATGTTAGACATAGCCCCTCGCTGACCCTCTTCAAGCGAAATTTGGACTCGTGGATGGGAAATCGCGAATTCACCCCTGGGATCTCTCCTGTGTCCCTGCTAGACAGAGGCACAGTAAACTAATCTTAAAAGGGTACCTTCTGTGACCTACTTTACAGAGGCACAGTAGGCTAATCTAATAGGGAGGTGAAAGCCAAATACACTCTGGCTAGGCTTATAAATGCCCTAGGGCAGATAGCCTAGTATCTACCTATGAACCTAAAAATAAGCAGTTTCATATAGTATTCAGTAGAACTTACCACTACATGAATTGGCACCATTTCTAAGTGATGTCTTTTTATACACGCTTCATGTTCATTTTATTTTTACTTCCCAACAGGCTGAGATTACACCTTCAGTCACAGATTATTCACAACCTTTCCTGTTAGAACACACCAGAGCTAGACTGGTTTACGTTCAGTCAACAATCCTAGTTTAAAACAAAGTATTCATACTTCTAAAATATTTTCTTTACTGCATCATTCATCTTCAACTATAACACAGCCACACATTCTTTCCCTGGGTGTGGTGAATAGCAACATGTTCTTACTCCTGTTATTTGTAAACAGTACATGAACACAATTCAAGCATTTCCCTTAATGCATTTTGTTTTTTTATGGTGTGCAATGTTTTATATTGCTGACTTTCCAGGTTCATTTTTGAAAAATTTAAACCCAGCTTGACAACTTTTGTTACTGGTTGGTAAAAGTAGCATGAGTAAAAGTTTTGCCTTTCATGACAATAGCTTAGAAATTTCTAACAATTTCAGCACCTGCTTTCGTTATCTCATTTGCATGTCAATCTATATCTATATCTATATCTATATCTATATCTATATCTATATCTATATCTGTATCTATATCTATATCTATATCCATATCTGTGTCTATATTGTAGACTATTACAATGCAGTTTTATTTTATGAAAATGCTGTTTAATTTTCTGTTACACTATTCACATTGGTGTATCACCATGCAATGTAGTATGATGACAATGGGTGATCTCTCATTCTCTCTTGCTTTCTCTTTACACGCACACACACAAGCACACACACACACACACACACACACACACACACACACACACACACACACACACACACACGTGCGTGCGTGCACACAAGCACACTTTTGGTGAGACTGATTTCTAACACCCATTTCATGAAGTTAAAAGCAAGGAGTTTTGTTCAAGATGGCAGAGTTGTTTGCCTCCTCTTGAGAGGGAACTGTGTGGTCAAGACAAGGTAAGTCTTGGATAATGTCAGCCAGAAAGTAGATTGGAAGGAATCTTGGAATAAAAAGAAGGTACCTGTGGATATATGCTGGTGAATTACCAGAACTGTGTTTGTGGAAAATCTGGAACCTACTGCAGATGTGCCTGCTTTTGGACAAGAGCCAGAGCAAAGCTCAACCTGATTCAAGTTGGGGAACAGAAGAAACCGAACTACAAGATTGCCTTTAAAAAAAAAAATATGAATGAAACACACACATTTGTTTTTTGTCACTGTAAATAATTTTTACTAAACCTGAAGTACTGTCTGTAATGCCTGTTACAACCTACACTGGTAGTATTCAGTGGACATAATTTGGCCAATACTTAAATTACATTAATTATTTTTTCTATTCCTGTTTTGCAGCCTGCGACTGCATGAACATTTGATGTTAATTTCCTCACTTATAAAGAAGCAAGATGTTGTTGTTGTATCTTTCGGCTTTTCCTGGTTAGGGGTCGCCACAGCAAAACTCCGGTCCGCTAATGATTGGCAGTAGATTTTTACATACCATGTTGCGAGCCCTGACATACAACCTTTAACAAAGGTACACCCTACTCACACGTCTCTACACAGAAGACGCTTTAGCTGAGAATCAAACAGGACAACGTCTTACTGTGAGGCAACAACGCTACCGCAGCACCACCACTGCAGTCTACTTATAAAGAAGCAAGTTAGACTTGTTTTTTTGTTGCATGATTTAACAGTCATTTTTAATAACGAAGGAGAAATTTTCATTGAGGTTATGGTGCAGAAAACCACAGACATGGGTCAGTACATGATGTCTTTTGAGAAGAGTAAGGCTTCTGACTAAGACTTTGTCAACCTTTAGTAAGAGATACACATGAAAGCATTTGTGCTGATAACTCTAAAAACTGTCCCATCATAAAAAAATCAGGATAATGACTTTGAGGTGTACTGCACTGCTTTCTAGAAATATATGCATTTATATCATGCTATCGAAACATGAAAATAGTGAACGCTATTTCATTGAACCTAAAATGTCTAAACCACATAATATCGAACATTCAGAACAATGAATTATTTCCTTGGGAAAAAATGTGTTATTCCGAAACACATACACACAACACAAGCACACCTAAAAAAACATCAGTCCACACACATACACTTAGAATCCTACAACTAACCCTACACTAAACTGTACATACACTTCTATCTATCCACCTACCGTAACCCAAACACTAACCCTAAGGTCCGTCACTATCGCACACTCACCTAACTCGCGCCCTAACCTTAACTCACTTAACCCACCCCTAACCCTAATTCACCTAACCTGCACCCTAACCCTAACTCACCTAACCCGCACCCTAACCCTAACTCACCTAACCCATGCCCTAATCCTAACAACCACACAATCGTACACTTACCTGAACCTGACCCATAACCTTCCACCACAGCACTGAAAAAAGCGCAGCCACAGAACCAGCCAACCAAATTCTTTCCCTATTTTTAGCTTTCACTCAAACCGGGTCGATATTAGAACATTCAAAGTTTTGAAACTTCTGCTATAGACCCAAATATATTGCCCATGAGAATAAAGTAAGTTGTCGCCTATGGTTGGTTTCTTAAAACATATTTTACAAAATCTCATGAATGGACATTTAACATCAGCAAAATGGATTGAGTGCCCCTGAAAATAGGCTACTAGTCTAGTGGGAATAGCCTGGTCAACAAAGAATAACTAAAGATATATATATATATATATATATATATATATATATATATATATATATATATATATATATGTCACTTTTTGAATGTATTTCTAGATCCAGAGATACATATCAAAAGCAAAGTATAGATAATTTTTCTGTTAACAAATTCCTAAAGGAACTCCCAAATAATATACATACATGATCTTTCCATAATGACACTCAGAGCACCGACAAGCTGGTAGTACCAACTGAAGGACTACCAGCTAATGAAGCCTTGGTTAGAAATGAACACTCTATTACTGTAACTAGAAATATTCAGACACCAGTGAACACCCAAAAATGTCAGCAAGTGAACTAGTATATTTTAAATGTTGGAAGAGTGAGTACACTAACAATTGCTCAACTAATAATGCTGAATGCACCACAAATTATATTTCTTATTAAGCTGATAGCAATGGAAAAGTTATTCCTTTAAAAATGTGCTTTCTAAGCAAAATGTTGCTAATGAACATTATTCCCTGCATCTGTTCCTCAAGCTATACCTGAGATTGGCTCATCTCCAGCTATCACACATGGTCAAGTCCTAAAAGTGCAATCAAAAGGTAAAAACACTGTTTCAGAAGGTCTTGACAATTTCTCTGAATGCATCTTCAAAAGCAGGAAGCATAATTTAGCTGGACTCTAAAAACACCATTCAGTCTAAGCCTCAATACAGGTTTTGTACCAAGTGAATGGAGAACAGCTACATCCATTCCCTTGCTTAGAGACTTGCTGCAAAACAAGCCTCAGAAACCTCAGCATTAGGACATTGTCCTAGCATAAACCACATGAGATTTAATGGCAGAACAGCTAGGGATTTAGATGTGGCATCCATGCTGACATGGATTAGAAGGCTGAAGCTGAAATGGAGCAGAACAGCTATAGGACTGAAGCAGAATGAACAGCAGCGTGTGTGTGTGTGTGTGTGTGTGTGTGTGTGTGTGTGTGTGTGTGTGTGTGTGTGTGTGTGTGTGTGTGTGTGTGTGTGTGTCTGTGTGTGTGTGTGTGTGTGTGTGTGTGTGTGTGTGTGTGTGTGTGTGTGTGTGTGTGTGTGTGTGTGTGTGTGTGTGTGTGTGTGTGTGTGTGTGTATGTGTGTGTGTGTGCAAAATACTATAGTGAGGGTTTATAGGTTGGTTAATTAACTTATTCAGGTTCAAGTCCTTGTATGCAGGTGACAAGAATTGTCTACACCAACTATCAGACTGCTCAAAGAATTGTGAGTTTGAGTGCATTATTAAGGAATTGCAAATTTCAAGGGAAGAGGAATTTACTATTGTTGATGCTATGTCTGTTTTCAATATGCAACTACTTTGTTAGCAAATGGTTATCAGTGTTTGTGCTGGAGAGTTTGAAATCAGTGTTAGTGGCAAGCAAGTAGCTTACTTGCCTTTGGTGCAGAAAGTTCTACTCCTACACCATGTAGAGGAATTGCTGACACTGTGGTACACTTTAAGGAAGGATAGGGTGCTACACTCCTAAATTTGTCCTCCTTTGGATAAGATGCCCAGTAGTGAAAAACCTGTTTTTGGTTTCCCAGCCATTTCCTATTGCAATATCAGCAGCCTGCTATTTCTTTTCTTTTTTTTAATGTAACATAGGCAATGTATTATTCAAGGGTAGCAGGCATTTAATTTGTAGATGAAAAACTGAACTGCAAATTTGTTTGGCAGCAGCAACCTCTTCATTAGTTAGAGATCTCTTTACCAGGGAGTTACTCAGATGATTTTTACTTCTACAGAGATTGTGCATATTGTTTGATATGGATGCATAGTAATGACAGAAGGTTGCACAGCATTTTTTGCTTGAAACATTCTGACAAGGGTAGTTTTGTCATTATCGGTTCATAAGTTTGTTTAATTTTTTACTGGAAAAATTTTCAAGACTACAGATTTAAAACACATTCTAACAAGTGATGTTTTATTATACAAGGAGAATGCGTGTATGCATGGTCCAAAAAATCTGTGTGTTTGAAAACAGCCCAAAAGTAAACTTAATCCACTACTGGCCAGATGCATTTTCTTTGAATGTGAGTTTCATTGTCAGAGAAGTTTATGATTCATGCTAAGTCTGTTTTCATTGTGCGACTGTATTGTTTTGTTTAGCAAATAGCTATCAGTATTTGCACTATAAAATTTGAAATAAAAGTTTTAAATTAAATCCAAATATCTTTAATCATTGTAGAAGTAAAGAAAATAGTATGTACACTGACAGGTTTGAACAGTGTTTATGGTAACTGGGGGAAAATAGCCAAGTAATGGGACACAGAAATAGCTGGTGGTGGGGCAGATGCTCCTGCCATGGGGGGAGCTGATCCACTACCCAGCTTAGGGTCCTATGTGACCATGATCCAGCTCTGTCTCAGGTATAGTAGAAAAGCTAAATAAACTGAGAATAAACCTATATGTCACCCACTGAATTGCCAACTGGTTCATGGATAGGATGCAGGAAATCAAAGCACCAGAAAGAGACCAGTCACCAGTTGTGTACCCCAGGCTCCTGTGCAGGGACCTTGCCTGTTTGGTGTCTACTTCTCTGTGGTAAAAAAACAATATCAAAAGGCTCTGGCTGACTAAGACTGCAGATGACTGCAAGCTAAGAGCAGTCTGAATCCTGAAATGACTTAACCATTTTGCAGGAAGATTTGTTCCAAATATATAACTAGTGTCAAAATCATGGACTGAAACTAAATATCAAAAATACATTATTGTAGCCTTTGGGCAGTCATCAACCTCAGAGAACTACCACATTGACAGTATGCCCCTAAGAGATGATCCAGTTGTTTGGGATTTGACCAACATGTAAACAGCCTTACTACAGGATATGTACCCAAAGAGTGGCGTACAGCAACAGTGGTCCCTCTCCACAAAGGTGGTGCCTCAACGGATCCTGGAAACTATTGCCCCATAAGCCTGACTAGCTTGGTCTGCAAAGCTATGGAAAGGATCATCATGGACCTCATAAATAGAGATATTGGGGACCTACAGACACTGGATCCTACCCAGTTCGGCTTTGTTAAGGGCAGATCCTGCCTCTTAAACCTGGTTGATTTCTTTGAAACAGTCACCAAGGCCATTGACGAGGGGAAGATGGTCCACACAGCCTACCTGGACCTCGCAAAAGCCTTTGATACAATACCCCACTCAGGCATTATAGATAAGCTCACCAGCTTAAATGTAAACCCCTATGTCACTAGAAGGGTTGCAAACTGGCTCAAGGACAGAACCCACATGGTTAGAATTGCTGGAGCCATGTCAGACTCCAAACCAGTTACAAGTGGCATCCCACAAGGCTCAGTCATGGGACCTCTCTTGTTTGGTATATATTTCTCGGAGGTACAGGCCAACACAGAAGGACTGTGGCTGACCAAGTTTGCAGATGATTGCAAACTAGGCGCCATAATCGACTCTCTAGCTGACACAAGCATCCTACAAAAGAGCCTCATAGAAACAGACAACTGGTGCCAGAGCCATGGCCTCAAGCTAAATGCCAAAAAGTGTATAGTCATCCCATTTGGCAAAAATAAAGTGCCCACAAATTGCCACATAGGTGGTAATCCATTAAGTACGGAAGAAGTAATTAGTGACCTGGAGACCCAAGTTGATAGCAATCTCTCATTTGAAAACCATGTGGCCAAAATGGTTAGAAAAACATTTTATATAGCCCACCTAATCATGAAGGGATTCACATCTAGATCAGGGGAGGTCATCATGCCTCTTTACTCATCCCTCATCAGGCCCATAATTGAGTACAATGCCCCTTTTGTGATGTAACTTACCAGACACCTGCAGCAACTGGAAAGACCCCAAAAGTACCTCACCAAGAGGATCAAAGGGCTCAAACAGATGCCATTTGCTGCCCGGTTAAAGAAACTCCAGATCTACTCAGTGGCATACCGCCTGCTCAGAGGCGATCTGTGCCTGACATATAAAGCCATGTCCAACCCGGAATTAATGGACATGCTGCACCTCAGAAAATCCAAATCCCATCGAGCTACGTGCTGGAGAGACTTGAACCTCAGCACTGAAATAAATAGGACATGCTGGAGGGACAGATTCATAACCCAGAGGCTCCCTTCACTCTGGAATAAAATCCCAGTCCAGGTTAGGCAGAGTCCCTCATAGACTCTCTTCAAGAGGAATCTTGATGAGTGGATGGGAGATCGTAGGTTTACCCCTGGTATCACTTCTGTGTCACTGTTAGACAGAGGCACAGTATACTAACCTCGAAACAGGGCATAGCAAAATTAATTTAAAATGGGTGGCGAAAGCCAAACACACTCTGGCTAGGCTTATAAATGCCCTAGGGTAGATAGCTTAGTATGAACCTATGAACCTATGAACCTATGTGTCCATTGTTGTAAGAAAGTCCTTGTATATTGCACCACTTGTAAACAAAGGGATTGTTTCTGAATCTAGTGATGTCATTGTCTCCCTTTACTCAGCTCTAATTAGGCCAGTCATTGAATATAATGCCCCCTTTGGCATGTATCAGTCCAGAGGAGCCTTAGTAAAAGGATACAAGGCCTAAACAACATGTCCCACATGGACCAACTCAAAGCACTGTACTCAGTATCCTACAGACTGCTAAGATATGACCTATGTATGGCATACAATGCATCCCCTGACCCAATAATGATTGAGTTACTGCACATAAGCAAGTCAAATTTCATCAGAAATACTTGGTATAGAGATCTAAACATCTTCTGCCACATGAACAGAATGGTTTGTAGGGACAAGTATATCTTGCAGAGGATAGTATTGCTCAGGAACAAATTCCCCATCCACATAAAAAAAAAGTTTAGCCCTGTGCATATTGAGTGCAACTTTGATCTATGTATTGGTAACAGAAAGTGTACCCCAGAATTTCCATCTGTACTACTAATGGACACAGTCAGCATATAAATACTTTATGACAGCTACTAAGTAGGGCAGGACCAGCTCGCACACTGATGGGGGAAGGGATGTGAATTTAACATGTGTACCAATAACACTTTGTTTTACAGCACAATAAACCACTCCCAAGCCTGATAAAAAGTATATAGATATATTTAGAAAGCTTATGAGGAAATTATTACTCTAGTTTTGTTTTACTTGGATCGCTTGCCTGTGTACTTAATAAAGGATTTTCGACTGGAAACAGACTGCCTGCCTTGCTTGGATTATTTTCGAATACGTAGTAATGTTGTACAAGTATATATTTTCTATTATTATATTTTGTTTTGACTTAAGACGAGTTTAAGTTCACTACTTCTACTACTATTGTTTGATCTGATTAATATACAGGGATTAACTAGAAATATATATATATATATATATATATATATATATATATATATATATATATATATATATATATATATATATATATATATATATATATATATATATATATATATATATATACATATATAAACTGAAAATCTTCCACACAGAGAAGTTTCTTACACTGTTTTAAATACTTAATCCCATGCACAGGTCCCCTCAAGTTATCTGTGATATGATCCAAGTATTTCTCATTAGGGGGAATATATAATTATAGACAATGGGAAGGGTAAGGTGACTTTAACCAAATGAGATTAATTTGAGCATGAAAAGGGAAACTGGCTAGGCTTTAAATAGTCTGCAAGGGAGCTAGCCAAGTACATACCTATGAACCTATGAAACTGCAAGTCGGAATGCAATACAATCACTGCTAAAACAGTCAAATGATGTCTCTGTCACACTACTTAACTAAATGTAAAATGCTGGTAGATGGGAAGGAGTTGAAGGGATCATTACATTTTGAGATCATGGGCACACTTATTTTGTTTAGGAACGTTCTGCATAAAATATAAGACAAGGGAGAGGTGGAAGTAATATGTGTTCATTGAGATAGGAAAGAGTATCCTATAGCATGTAAAACTTTAGACGAGCTCACATCCCAAAGCCATGTTATAATATGTAAGGACTTTCCTCATTTCAAGACACTGTGAAAATTGTAGGTAGAGGGAGCACAGTTAGATACTCGTGGCGTAAAATGGGGGGTATCCGCAACAGTTTGACACATTGCTAAGAGCACACAGTATTAAATATACTCCTAGTTAGAATGCAGAGGACAACATCAGCCTAAGAACACAGAGTTCTGAACAAGTTCCAAGCAGTGAATGTATTTTGGAGGGTAACAGTAGCCTGGCATGCTGTTAAATTACTTATTGATTGATTGATTGATTGATTGATTGATTGATTGATTGATTGATTGATAGTAGTTTACTGGAAAAGTCCAACTGGGTAATAATCCATTTTCAGTGAAGGCCTAGGGAGAAAAGCTCCAACATATTACATGAAAGTAGAATAATAGAATATAGTAAATATAAAATTTTTTTATAGATTGTCATTTTTACAAGTATAATATAAAATAAGAGAGGTGTAAAAGTGTTACATTTACAAGTATAATGCAGAGTAACTAAAGAAATAGTAAGGCTATTCAGTGAGAGAACTAAGCTTAATTTGTTTAGAAATAGAAGTGTTGAAGAGATAGCTCAAAGCAAAGGTGAGATACTATAGGGAAAATGCAAGAATTCAAAAGAGATAAAGACAGAAAGTGGTAAGATGAGAAAGAGATTATTAATAAGATGGCAAAGAGGGTCAGAGATGACGCAGTGTAGACTGGTTAGTAAAGAAAGGAATGTGTGTATATAAAAAAGAGAACGTATGTTTATAAAGTTAAAGAAAAAGGATACTTACAAAGTACAAATGGGTATTTGATGGATGTGTACTTTGGTAACATAACAAGTGAGTAAGATTTCAATAGTAGAACAGGAGATGGTAGTAAATTAGGGGAAGGAGACAGTAAGTCAGAAAAATGAAAAATGATTATAGCTATAGAAAGGTAAGAAAGTAGAGTAAGATATAAAAGTTCAGTTAGAAGTTGAAGGCAGGGTGAAAGTGAAAAACAAATTATAGGATGGAAAAAGAGATAGGAATGTTTTTAAAGATGTTTTGGACATATGGTGGTTGGGTGATGACCTGATTATTATAGGGAGCTAGTGGCAGACTTTGCTACTATGCAAGAGTGTTTGGAGTGTTCTGCAGATTTTTTTTTTTGGATTGAGTATGATGAGAAGTTATTTATCATTTGGTCTAAAGGGATGTTGGGTATAATTCTGGAGAATTGTACTGAGATCTGGGAAAGCTGAAGGATTGTTTTTTTTTTTTTTTTGTGTGCTGTGATTAACAGGATGCATGTAAGATGGGGACGTACTTCTAACCAGTTTAGTCATTTTAGTGCAGTACAAAATGTGGCTTTGATTGTTTTTATTTGTAGCAAAACATGCAATCTTATTCTGCTTAAGCTTAGCTTTTACAGAGTTTTGGAGGTTTGAAAGGAGGGGTGCTCCATATAAAACTGATGGTAGCACATAAGTGTTAGCTATGATGAATTTAGTATTAGTTGTGAAGATTTTTGTTATGTAAAACATGCCTAATTTGTGGCATTTTTTTCTATTGTATTTAGAATATGTAGGTCAGATTTTAGGTTGTCATCTCTGCTCATGCATGCCAATTAATTTAGTATGAGATACTACTTCAGCATCAGTGTTTGGCGAAATGATTTTGAAATTACTTTTGCCACAGCTATGTGAGTTGGAAAAAAATAGTAATTTACCTTTTTATGGCTGAGCTGTAATTTAGCATGTTGGAACTAGCTTTCAGTGGAGTTAATGGCTTTTTGTGTTATTTGTTGAATCATCATCATCATCATCATCCCCCTTTTTCCCATTTACATGGGGTCGGGGTATCGTATTAACTGTCGCCAACTCTCTCGATTCAGTACCACTCTCCTGCCTTCTTCAACACTCATGCCTGACTGTCGCAGATCTTCTTTCACACAATCCATCCACCTCTTTGCTGGACACCCTCGCTTCCTCTTACCTTCTTCCTGTCTGTCCCAAATCTCTCTCACTAGATTGTCTTCTGCTTTTCTACACATGTGCCCATACCATCGTAATCTGTTCTCTTTGATCTTTTCTGCAATTGGAGCTACTTTGGCTTCTGCTCTTATGTCCTCATTTCTTTGCCTGTCCCGCAGTGTGCATCATACCACCTTTCTCAGGCACTTCATTTCCATCACCTCTAGCTTCTTCAACTGTTCTGCTTTTACTGCCCAGGTTTCTTTACCATACAGTAGTACTGGTCGCACCACTGTCTTGTACACCTTACTTTTCAGCTTCTTTGGCATTCTTCTGTCATAGACTACACCTGATACTCTATGCCAGTTGGCTGCAGCCCCTCTGATTCTAGCTTTGACCTCTTCATTCAGACTACCCTTCTCCTCAACCACCCCTCCCAGATACTTGAAGCTGTTTACCTGTTCCAGTATCTTCCCATCTATCTCTATTCTCAGCTTCTTCTGATTTCCCCAATCTGCTGCCATTACCACTGTCTTATCTGTGCTTAGTTTCATCCCATGTGCCTTCAGATTTGCATTCCATTCTCCTATCCTTTGCTGAAGTTCTAGACCAGAGTCTGCCTGTACTGCCACATCATCTGCATACAGCAGCTTTGTTACTCTGACCCCTCCAACCTGTTTGCTGATGTAGTCCATTACCAGTATGAACAGCAGTGGGCTCAGAGCTGAACCCTGGTGTACACCCACTCCCACTGGGAACCCCTTAGTGAGGCCAAACACTGTTCGTACTTGTGTCACTGGGTCCTTGTACATAGCCTCTACTAATTCTACCAATGTTTCCGGGACTTCAAACCACCGCAGTACTGCCCAGATCAGCTTTCTTGGGACCTTGTCATATGCTTTCACCAAGTCTAGGAAAGCCCAGTTTGACTCTCTCCTCATCTCTAGTTTCTTCTCAAGTATCTGTCTCATTGCAAACATCGGGTCAGTTGTGCTGCATCCTGATCTGAATCCGAACTGTTCATCTCCCATCTTCCATTCTACTATTCTGCGTATCCGTTTATCAATCACCCTCTCCAGAACTTTCATGCAATGTGGTAGGAGTTTGATGCCTCTGTACTATCCACAGTTGTGGATGTCCCCTTTGTTCTTGTACACTGGCATGAGTATGCTTATTCTCCAGTCATCTGGGATACGCCTTTCTCTCCACACTGAAATTAATACTCTCAGGAGCCATTTCTCTCCTAGCTCACCCAGCATCTTTATCATATCTGCTGTGACCTCATCTGAGCCTGCTGCTTTCCCTGACTTAATTTTTCTTAGTGCTGTTGATAGTAGCCAACACATGGTTCAGAAAGAGAGAGAGTCACAAGATCACATACAAGAGTAGCCAACATGCAACTCAGGTAGTCTTCCTCCTAGTAAGGAAAAGGCACTGGGGTAGAATCCATGATTGCAAAATCATCCCCAGTGAAACAGTTGGTTCACAGCATAAACCAGTAGTTGCCACAATCAGCTGCAAGCAGTGGTCATAGAAGGCTTTAAGGTCAACAGAGACCAGGCTGAAGACCTGGAAGTTGACTGGAGAGAAAGTACAGCAGTTCAAGGAATTACTCAGGGCTCTAGCACCCCAAGAAGAGGAGGAACTAGGTGGAGTTGAAGAAGAGTGGCAGTGCCTAAAAACAGCATGTGTTAGGACTACAGAAAAGATATGTGGCTGAGCCAGGTATGGAAATAAGTTACATAAGGAAAGCTGGTGGTGGAATGCAGAAGTGCAGGAAGTAATCAAAAGAAAGAAGGAGTGCAGGAAAAAGTGGGAGATTGAAAAGACTGACCAAGCTAGGAAGGACTACTGGTTGGCTAACAAAGAAACTAAGAAAGAAGTTGCAATAGCAAAGAATAGGGCATCAGAGGCACTCCATCAGCTTCTGGAAAGTGACTCATTAAGGGGCACAAAGAAACTATACCAGGTTGCAAGGCAAAGACAGAAAGATAAAGAAGATAGTCAGACACCCTTCATAAGGGATTCCAGCAACAATCTGCTTACCAGCCCACAGGACATCAAAGGCAGATGGAAGGAGTATTTCCAGCAGCTTCTGAATGAAGAAAACCCCACAGAAGCGGTACTGCCCCAGAAACAGCCTACAATGAGAGCAGAAGAGGAGCCCAGCTTAGAAGAAGTAAGAGCAGCACTAAGGAAAATGAAGACAGGGAAAGCAGCAGGCTCTATTTGTTGAAGATGGGTTATATTATCAGATGATCAAATGAAAGAAGTGTCATTTATATTTTGTATGACAGAGGCTTGTTGTAAGGAAGTATAGCGATTGATCATGGATATATTATACAGCAGGGGAGCAAGAATAGAGCTAGTTACTGGCAGGAAAGGGGATAGGATGCTGAACCTTCTGGAATATTGTATTCTGTTACACAAGTAGCTTCTGAACCAGTTGAGAAGCTCAAGGAAGACACTTCATATATGTTTTTCTGTGTGAAGTAGTGTCGAAGGCCTTAGATAGTTTTAGAAATAAATAAGATACAAATTTGCTATTGTCATTTGCTTTGTTGATGGTATGTAGGAAATATATGAGGCCAGTGGAGCACTGTGTTGCTGTACAGAAACCATGTTGTGCAGGTGTCAAGAGTTATTGTTGAAGGAGGTATTGAAGAAACTGCTTGTGGTAATTTTGTTTCTATTATTTTTGAGAGCAGGGATAGGATAGCAATGGGTATAAATTAAGAAATTTCTGCTGAGGTCCTCTTTTATGTAATGGGCTTGTATGTGTCTTTTTCTTGAGGGAAGAGACACATGATTTTTGTACTGACCTATTTACAAGGACTGATACTGGATACCTAAAAGTACTGGCTGCTGTCTTGAGAAATTCAGGTGGGGGGTTAGCAGCTGATGGCAAACTTGCCTTCAAATTGTAATTTTTTTTTTTTTTACATATGAAGTAAGGAGAGTTTTGAAGTTGAAAGGTGGTATAGTAGTGGGGGGGTTGGGTAGGGCTACTATGGACAATAGGGCTGCTTTTAGTAATGACAGCAATGCTGTCAATTTGAAGTGCAGTGAGAATAGACAAAGGATTTGGATTGTTTTTTTGTCTTTGAATGGATTACATCTTTGATGGTGGGCCAGAATTTTCTGGGGTTATATCAATGGCTATTCTGCACATTATTGCAATACTGTTTTTGGTCTCTGTTTACCTGCATTTTTGAAAATTTTGGCATTCTCTAAACTCTTGCAAAACTTTTGTTGTTTTGTTTGTTCACTATTTTCTCAGGTCTTATCTCTGTTATATGTGAGATTTTCAGTATTTTTAGATATCTAGGGCATACGTCTCAACTGTCAAGACTTTTGCCTCATATTTATGATCTGTTTGTCATAAAATGAGTGAGTTTTTGGCAAATCATTGAGAACTGAAGTGATTAAATAATAATAATACATATTTGAGTTTCAGACTTCATATACTACTAAAAGTACATTCTAATGCATAACCTGTTACTTTAGCAAATTTCTAAGTTTATAAGAGCAGTAGTTAAAATCTGTCCCTGTTTCAGGCCTTTGTCCAACCATTATTTTGGCTTTGTCTAAATTTCTTGCACCAAGAGGTTGAGAAGTATGATCCAGGGGGCATTGTTGGTTTGAACTCTTTAACTTCTAAGGAGTGATGAATACTTAAAAATATTTAACAACATTATATTTAAAGTGAGGTCTGCTTCATCCAAAATGGAGGATTTTTAGATTAGAACAGATGATGGATTCTAGTGCTGATTTGAAGGTCCCTGGGCTGACATTTGTGAGATTATGTCATTTGTACTTGTGTTGTTTAACATGAAGGGTTATTAATCTATGAGTGCAAATGGGAAGGTGAGAACTAAAGAAGTATATAAGAGTTCATGACGAAGTGCATTTGTAGAAATCAGCAACCATTCTGGGATGGAGCTTTTTTCATAAGTTGTATAATATCTAGCACTTCAAGTGATTATATGTTTAAGACTACATAGGGTAATACTGCAACTGTAAAATTAGAGGTAATGTTTTGCAAGTCAGTATTTGTGTTTGCCAATATAATTGTTTCATTAGGAACAGTATTAGATATCCAATGTAGGCTATCTTCCATGCATGAAAAGAGTAACAAGTTTTATATGTGAATGTCTATATGAAGATAAAGATGGAAGCATTACAAATAAATACTATAAAAAAGGCCTGGAATTTATAGTTAAAGTGAAAGTAAAATTATATCCAATGTTAATACTAAAACCAGAAGCATAAAAAAATTTGAAAGGGCTTCTTTGAATTATTTATTTGAAAGTGCCAAAAATTTTGAGTTCTTAACTGAATTTATAAAAACACTTAACTATTTATGCAAAGGCACTGTTTACAATAACTAGCAAATACTTTATCTAGTTAGAAGTTCATTTTGTAACACAAGTAGATTCTCCACTGCTTCTAATTATATTTGTGTTAGTTATTGAACCATCGACATTATTATTAAGAGGGATTAAAAAGACATTTGTCATAAATAAAAATAAGTAAGCTGGACAAGGGAAAGAATAAATAAAACATCTATATGTTAAATTTTTTCAGGAGTTAAATCTAAAATTCCATCTAAAATAAACAATAAATTGTAATACAGGTAACTATTTAAGAGAGTAGTGTATCAGATATGGTCAAAAATGTTTTGTTGTTAAAATATTATATCCACTGATAAAATATTGGGTATAAATAAATAAAAATACTGATAAAGATAATTAGTAAATATAATTTCCAAATAAGTATAACTAAAGTTTTATTCTAAGTGAAGCAGGCCTTTAATCATGAACTTATAATGAAAAAAATTATCAACAATGAGAATAGCTGATGCCATTGTTCGCCAGCATTAAATATATCTTTATTTCATAAAAAATCTTATTACAGCAACACATTGTATATATACAGGAGTATTTTAAAACATATTACATTCAGCTTATTTTATTAAATTAACATGTTGATTATATTTGCAATAATTCTGAGATAAAGGGTATAGAAATATAGAATGAATAATTCATTGAATACAGTTGATAAAATGAGAAGATTATTGAGTCTGAATGAAAATAATGTTTAATTTACAGAATTATGTTAAATATAACACATTTAATTAGCATACATATTACTGGTTTGAATGATAGAGTTGTCCAATATGAAGAAGAAGGAGGAATAAGCATAAAATAAGCACAGTTTTGATATTTAAAAAAGTGAAAGGAAAATTTAACTCAAATTACAGTATCTATTTTTAAAGTGAATAAGTGAATCTAATAATTAATTGGAAATATATTTCTTGAATAATTCATAGACTTTGCAATCCAATGATGCTAGTGAAAATGACAATTATTTGCTAAATATCTTCTTAAAGTACATCTTCTCATCAAAATCATGTTTTGGTTGACATATATGTATATCATTCTGGGCACTAAGTACAACATAAACCAGTTATTGAATTATTGTATAATGACCAGATTTAGAGATATAACACATGTGTGGTTGGAAACTGCTGCCATCTATTTGAAGAATATAATAAATTGTTATTTTGGTCTGGTAATGCCATCTTAGACAATACAACATTATTCTGTATATCAGTTTCAGAGATGCGATGTTTGCTCTGAGAGTGTTGATGGAGAAGTACAGAGAAGGTCAGAAGGAGTTGCATTGTGTCTTTGTGGATTTAGAGAAAGCATATGACAGGGTGCCTAGAGAGGAGTTGCGGTATTGTATGAGGAAGTCGGGAGTGTCAGAGAAGTACGTAAGAGTGGTACAGGATATGTATGAGGGTAGTGTGACAGCAGTGAGGTCTGCGGTGGGAGTGAGGGATGCATTTAAGGTGGAGGTGGGATTACATCAATGATCAGCTCTGAGACCTTTCTTATTTGCAATGGTGATGGACAGGTTGACAGACGAGATCAGACAAGAGTCCCCGTGGACTATGATGTTTGCAGATGACACTGTGATCTGTAGTGAGAGTAGGGAACAGGTGGAGGAGACCCTGGAGAGGTGGAAATATGCTCTAGAGAGAAGAGGAATGAAGGTCAGCAGCACTAAGACAGAATATATGTGTATGAATGAGAGGGAGGACAGAGGAATGGTGAGGATGCAGGGAGTAGAGGTGGTGAAGGTGAATGAGTTTAAGTACTTGGGATCAACAGTTCAGAGTAATGGTGAGTGTGGAAGAGAGGTGAAGAAGAGAGTACAGGCAGGATGGAGTGGGTGGAGAAGAGTGTCAGGAGTGATTTGTGACAGACTAGTACCAGTAAGAGTGAAAGGGAAGGTCTACAAGAGGGTAGTGAGACCAGCTATGTTATACGGGTTGGAGACAGTGGCATTGACAAAAAGGCAGGAGTCAGAGCTTGACGTGGCAGAGTTGAAGATGTTAAGATTTGTACTGGGTGTGACGAGGATGGACAGGATTAGGAATAAGCATATTAGAGGGTCAGCCCAGGTTGGAAGGTTTGGAGACAAAGCCAGAGAGGCAATATTACGTTGGTTTTGACATGTGCTGAGGAAGGATGCAGAGTATATTGGGAAAAAGATGCTAAGGTTGAAGTTGCCAGGTAACAGGAAAAGAGGAAGGCCTAAGATAAGGTTTATGGATGTGGTGAGAGAGGATATGCAGGTGGTTGGTGTGACAGATGCAGAGGACAGGAAGAAATGGAAACAGTTGATCTGCTGTGGTGACCCCTAACGGTAGCAGCTGAAAGAAGAAGAAGAAGTTTCAGAACATTTCATTTTTAAAATATTGTATTGTGTTACAGTCTCTGGAAAATATACAATTACCTGATAAAACAGACCCTCTGTGGATTAATTCATAGTAAAAACGAGTCAACAGATTTTTTTTTCTTAAAAAAAAAAGATTTCTTCAGCTGTAAGTAGAAAGAGCATTCACAGAAATGTTTATATCAAAGTGAGTACATATTTGGATAAGTTTAGATATGTAATATAAGACTAAGTTAATCTATTTAAACAGTTGTACAATTTGAATATTATAATATGGAAACATCTAATTCTTTGAGGTATACATAATGCAACTTCTTTAAAAAAATGTTATATTGATCAATATAACACAAGTTATATACTACTTTTAAAACTAATACTATCTATTTGCATTTATATTATACCTGGTTGGAATCCTATTTTCCTCTTAATTTTTATTTCCACACTCTAATTCACTCCTATTTATTTCAATTGTTTTAATAAAATGCAATTAATTAAAAAAAGAATGGGGCTTAGATGAATAATAATTTTTGACATAGAAACTAAAATCTATTTTTGCATTTACTAGGGCACTTTCTTTAATACAGAGATATGGCCCAACTGAGTAGAAGCATATTACCACAGCTGGCACAGTATTGTTGAATGTAAGTAAAGTAAAATTGTGTCACTACAGTGAAGGATAAAAACTAGTTTAACAAACTCAGAAAATAAAATCTATAAATATTGTAAAAACTCAGAGGGAAAATAAATACAGGTGGATAAGCACTTTTGGCATTGGCTTCTTCAGATCCTGTTTTGTTAGCAGAATTTCCTGGTTTTAAAAGGTAGTGTTCTGTCAATCTCACAGTTATCTTAGAAGTCTCTGCCCCTTAAGTAGAAGCTTTAAGGAGACTTATCCCGTTCAAGCCAGGCAACTTGATAGCCTGTAATTCAGCAAACCATCCAGTTTCAATAATTTCTGTTCTGTTAAATAAATCTCCTCTTAAACTTTCTTCAATTACTTCCAAAGCCATAAAAGAAAACATATGATCAGGGTATTTGGCAATATGTCGAGACAAAGCACTAGTTCTGTTGTGTAATATAATGTCACTCAAGTGATGCAGAATTCATTCCTTGAAGGATCTGTTGGTCTTGCCAACATAAAATCCATTATACAGACAGCAGGTGGCAACATATATAACATTTTAGTGTTATAATCGACATACACTCTGAGCCTGTATGTTTTCAAGGTAATTGGATGCTTAAATAAATTACTAGAATTTTTGGAGACACAAGCTCTGTATTTTCTACAGGAAAATGTACCACATCTCAAAGTAATAAGACTAACTCCAGATACATGTTTTTCTTGGCACAGTATCCTCTTTAAGTCCTTCTTATTCTTGAAGCAGAATCTAGGCTCCTTGCCAACTATACATCTAATGTTATCATCAGCTATTAGTATCTTCCTATTTATCCTGAAAACCTCACACACTTGTTGAACATCATTAATAAATGTAAGCAAAAATCTAAATCCCTCAATTTCAGTTTTTTTCAATAGGGTTTGGTTCATCTTCCTTATGTATCTCTCCACCCAAAAAATAAGACTGACCTCTCATGTTTTTTAAACACATATTATCAAGGAATCATTTCTGGATTTCCCTCTTCTTATATCTATGTCTGTGGAAGCATTCTATCTTTATATTTGTTCTCATTGGTACAAAGTCTAAATGTTCTATGAAGCTGGCCTTTAATGACATGGATAAACATGTCTAGAATGCATGCTAGTCCAATGTAAGAAATGTTTTTCCAGCAATTTGTCCTATGTATTTGAGTACTGAGACTGCCATCAATTCCATATGGTAGTGTGACATTTAAAAAATCTATCTACTCTCTAGAACTACAAACTTCAAATTCAAGGAAAAATGTAGTATTGCCAAGATATTCTATAAAATCAGAGAGCTGTTCTTCATTCCCTGTCCATAGGAGGGATATATCATCCACAAATCTCCCGTAGTATGCTCTATATGTCTTCATGTATTTAGATTACTAAGGACATGGTCAGTCTCCCACTGAGCCATAACAAGGTTGGAATTAACTATTAACACATGAAGTGACCATCTCAACACCCCATTTCTGCTAATAATGTTCATTCCCATAGAAGAAAATATTGTTCTCTAGAGTGATGTCTAGTAACAAACAAATTTGTGAAATGGTTGTAGTATCAAAAATGTTCCCTTGTTTTAGAAACTGCCATATGGCCTCAAAACCAAAGTCATGAGGAATGACCATAAAAAGACTTTTGATGTCCATTGTTACCATTGTCAGATTAGTTTTCTCATTCAAGGACTGAAAACAATGAAATACCTTCTGTACAAATTGGGGAGTGTCCTTCAATATAGTTGCGGCTCTAGGGAGTGCTGATTTTAATTTCTGTTCTACAAAAATAAATGCTGGCTCTGTTATCCTACCTCTTCCAGAAACTATAGGATGCATTGGTGGATTGCATCTGTCCTCGTGGATATTCAGCAGGTCATTAATAATCAGAGTCAGTGGATGTGCTGACATTAAATAATCATATAAGTCCTATGTTATTACTCTGGTCATTAACAAATCATAGAGAGTATCATTCACTTTATTGATCAGCCTGTTCACCTCCCATTTAGAAATGTTCATATATGTCTTCTTATCACTTAGCATATCCATTATTGTTATAATCTGTCCTGTCTAGAACAACAATAGCTCCCCCTTTATCGATTGGTTTTACTTTGTTCAGTATTATTGAAGGTAGACATCCTGAGGCAGGTCTACTTCACTTACCCGACATCTCATATAATCGACATGCAAAACACCAAGCTGAAAATACCGACATTGCACAACACCAACACCACACATACCCGACACACACAATACCGACATGTCAAAACCCCGACACACCTCCGTAAAACATGCACACAACACACACAAACATACAAAAAAAAAACACTCAACATAAAACTACCTAGTATCCCTCACTCAATTCCTGCACACCATCTACATTAAACTAAACCCTTACCACTAAAACAAAACACACTACAAATAAAAAATCTAAAACACTTACCTTCACATTTCACATTCTTGCGGGTGGGGGGGGCGACCCCCCATACCCCCGTAACTTAAATATACCTACTCTGAGATCACACTACAACATCCATAAGAGCAGATTTCCCCACTGAAGTTGGACTGTCAACCATTCAGAAGTCGGCATTCTGATGTGTCGGTCATTTGACACGTCAAGGTTTTCAGCTCAGTGTTTTGTGTGTCAGTCTACTAAGATTTCAGTAATCTCAAGTAGACCCCCTGAGGCATAAGAGATAAATACATTCCATGCAGGTTTAGGTAGTAGGCTTGTTGCAGTGTAGCTGTACAATAGGACAAGAACTTCACTTCAAAGAAGCAAAATGAAACAAGTGTCTGAAGAACAGGCCCCCAATCCACCTCATGAGTTAATTTATTTATTGAAGTTTAATAAGTGGTATAACAGGCTGATACCAGTGGACCCGTTTTATTCAACACCCATAAGGTATGAAAATTTACATAAAGGTTACATGCAGGTTACAATAGTTTATAGATATGCACATTCAAAGTAGTACATAGAGAAACTAAGAATAGTAAACTTATACAACCTTAAGCCATAACTGTGACATTCTTAAGTTGAAACTGAAGACCCAATACCAATTTGCAGTTGCAGAATAAGAGAAAACTTACTATGGCTTCATGATTCTTTCCACCCTGCAAAATTGTAATAGTGCATTGGATAAGAATGTATCCGAAAATATACAGAAAACACAACTTCATGAGATAAGGATAAAGTAAATTATGCATCTGTTATGCACCTCTACTGGCTCATAACTGTTCTTTTTATCTTTATGGGAATCCAAAATCCTTTTCAAAATAAGCAATCTAAAAAGTTCTGCTAGTGGATTTCTGGGTGACTTTCTGATATGCTAGAAAATACTGAAGTGCCTATCATCTAGCAAAGGAAGCTTTTGTTGTTAAATGTGTAGTGGTATGTATAAATTTATTAAATGAATAGAAAAAATGTGATCCCTTTGAACTATACCAAGTTGAATGTTGTATAGACTTCCATTGTGTTATTGTCTGTGTTTGTAGATCTTCTGTGCTGAACAATAATTCCTAAACTGCAGTGATCTATACTATTGCTGGATCCACATTTATGACAATACAGAAACCGGTAATGAGATAATTTACTTTATTCTTTAGTAAGAAATGTAAATGAAGGGTATTCATTATTTTATCACTTCATGTATTTGCCCATTCATGTTCCCAGTACAAATGAAGTTGAATGGAAGCCTATAATCAATAGAAAATTCCAATATAAGTCTCTGTTTATAAAAGTTGTGCAGAAAGCAAAAAAAAATGTTAAGTTAAGGATAAAAAGGTTAAGTTTAAGTGCATAGAAAAAAATATCTTTGAATATTCCTAACCTACCAATATTTGAAACTGACAATGACACATATATTATAAGCTAACTCGGTAAGAAGATTGTGGCTAGCTTTCAGAACTATGCAAATAATACTTGCATAACTAGAAATGTCAGAGTAAGTGTTTAATGACCACACTTGGCAAGAGATTAAGCCTATGACTTACAGAAAGCCTTAACAGGAGTGCATAATAGATTTAGAGATGTATCAAAAAAGTCAGACAACCACTCAGAAGATATAAACTTAATACTCTACGTTGTGGACAACAGTTAGAAACTGAGAGCTCACTGATGTTAACAGATGTGTAAAGACATAGATGATACAGTTTTTTAGTATTGAAGGGATAAATAGGAAAACACTTTTCAAGCCAGAAATGGCCCTACATAAAATTTTAGAGTGTGCCAGATTACCTGGCATTTCAGCAAAAGAGAGGTAAAGAAGACTGTGGAATACAGTGACTAAGAAGATACTATAAAGAAGTAGCAAGAGCCAGATTGATAGAGTGTGTGGGAAAATAAAAAGAGACGTAAAAGAGTTCAAAATGAGCTGAAGGAACTACACCACACTTAGCAAAATTAATGAGCAAATAATACTCCTGAAAAGGAAGATAAGGTTGTACCTCCAGAACATGCGTCAGTAGATATATTCCATCAGTATAATTAAACATAGATAAAACTGTGATGAATAACAAGCACTTTTTTTTCAGAAATAAGAGAAGACATGTCCTCCAGAAAACCAACAATGGCATCAGTTTGGCAAAAAGATCAGACCAAACATCAGCAGCTAAACACAGAAGGTCTTATCAATTACCCTCAAATTTAGCATCACCTGGAATACATAAATGACTATGACCTGTGCATTCATCTTTATCTAGACTTAACTTTTTTCAATGTAGTAGTAGTATCCTTTTCCAGTTCAGGTGCCACTATTTAAAACAATAATGGCACGTGTAATCTGCCTATGTAAAAGTACCATAAAATGTAACTTCCTTGAAAACCACCACAGAAATTGTTACATATCTATTCTTTAGCAATTCATACTGCTGTATTAGGTACCAGACAAAGAGTGTACTACTAAAAGCACTCTTTACTTGACTGACAGCGTGTCTCCTAGGTAACCGTTAATTAAACAGAGAACAGAGTAATCATTATATAATTATATAAGGAAGGATAGAGTGATGACTTTTGTACTTAATTTAATATTTTCTTGCATAATGTTTGCTTGGTTTTCATATAAAAGTTGACTTGATATCTCTTTGATTCTGTGATAACTGATTTTGATTATTCTTTTATTTTAGAATTTTTTATTCATCTCCTGCTAAAAATGAATTTCTTAAATGACTATACCGTTAATGATTTTCCAATGTGCATGTGTCTTGTACAGTGTACAAAATACTACTCATATTTTAAGGTGGCACATGATAACACTGGTGACCTGTGTTCCTCATGTCAAAAGCTGGATAATTTCCTTACCGTTGTTAGCAGTATCTTTTGATGTACAGATGATGATTGCATGTGTGTGATTGGTACAGCTTGAAAACCTGTTGTTACATATACTAATGGCTGGACTTATAAGATAAATAACATTAGGCAAAGTACAAACAGAAGACATTTTGGAAAGGGATTATCTATTGACAGTAAATATCAGTCAACCCCTATTAAACATGATACTACTGATAATAGCTTTGGAATATGAGATACAAATCTTCAACAGTCTGAAGATCTGAAGCATGTAAAAGAGAATAAAAAAGAAAAAAAGGAAGTAGTTCACAACAAATAGTATGGAAGAAAAGGAAATTGATCAATGTCTATAATGCAAAGAGAATAAATACTAAAGAGGACACTGCTTTGCTGTGCAGTACACAGATTACAGGGAATGATAACACTGTTCAATCAGAAAGCCTTCAATCTATAGAAAAAGGGCATCATTTTTCCAACAGAGAGGGCAGACAAATAAGGTAAAGGGCAGGTGAAAAGGAAAACATCACAACTGAACTTTGCAGGATTAAAGAAGATTGCTGTTAGAAAAAGGAGTAAAAAGACTGAAGCTGACAACATGGCTCAAGATAGGGAAGTACAAAGTCAACGGGATGAGAGTTGTATGCCTGCGAATGTAGTTAGCATAACAGTGCAATTAGTAGGACTAATGGTGATGAAGATCATTCTTTTGTAACAACTGATAGAGTGGATATTACTGAATTAGAAGTTGGAGATTCTTCAGATCTGCTCAGAAATGTTAAACTTGTAATGTAAGATTCAATTATTAGAGGGACTAATACTATCATTTGTAGAGAACATAATGAGCATTGAATAGTGTTATGCTTGCCAGGGGCAAAAATATAAGATGTGAGAAAGGCCTTAGAATGCCTTAATGTTTAGATGTATGGAGATGTTTTTATTTGTGTTAATAAAAAATGATCTCATCTACAAGGACTCTCTGACTCTTATTAGGGAATTTTCAACCTCCTTAGATAACATAGATTGTACAGCTGTTATGACATATTTTTCATTACATATAAAATGGAGAGTCAAGTTAGTGTGCATATAAATAATGGCCCATTTTAAAAAATTGAAACATGTAAAGCACCCAAGCCTAATTTTGGGCACACATGCGATTAGACAGGATGGAGTGCACTACTCAAGACAAAAGAAGATAAATTTTCAGCAGATATATTGCAATATTTAACTAAAACAAGCCAGAATTTTTTTCCAGGTGATAAATTTATCAGTTTAAAAATAGTAAAATTTGATGTATCCCTGATGGTCGTTAATGCTAGTAGCATTAGTAATAAAGTTTTTATTGGAAAACATGCTACATTCCCATAAGATGGATGTTGTTTGTGAAACATGGCTAAATAACAATGACTGGAAACTATTTCTATCAGGGTGTACATGTTTTTACTACATTGTAACAAAACGTCAGATATAGGTGTTATGTTAGGGATTAAATACTGTTATGAGACTTGTAACTATTACATGTTCAGTAATAACACCAATAACTGTAACTATGACTGTGGAACATATAGCAATTGTCGGAGTGTATAGATCACCAAAGTCAAGTGCTAATGGCCTAGAGGAATTTATATATTTCTTGCATGAAATATAGGCGTGAAACTAACAGTGACTGTGGACTTAAATCTACCAGAAGCAGACTGGAATAATATTTATTCAAAAACACTAGTAAGGAAATTATTTATCATATGTTCAGGAATAAAAACTGCTTCAGATTGTAAAAAAGCCTACCAATGAATGGAACATAGTAGACACTGTTTGTGTTCCAAAGGAAACAGTATTACTTCATGTCAAGTATTGCAACCATTGATGTGCAGTGAGCATGATACAAAAGGGTTAAATTGCTGCTAGATAATTCTGCCAAAATGAAATATAAACCATTGCACAGAAGATAAATAACAGACAACATAGAAGCAAAACATCACTATGTAAAACTAATTGGTATAATGCATTCAGTGGAAAAAACTGCAGAATGAATGTGGCCAGTTAGGCAAGAGAAATTGCTTGAATGCAAAAAAAAACAGAAATATGTTTAACATTGTCATCTAGGCACACAATATCAAGGTGATATATTTCATAAGAATAAGAACAAGATACTTGATTAAGGTGAGAGACAAAAAAAAATGTAAGAAATGGAAAAGAGGTCAAACTATAACATTGAAAACTGAAATAAACAAGCTGGGCAGACATTATAGGTTCAAAGGTTCATAGGTAGGTACTAGGCTATTGGCCCTAGGGCCTATACAAGCCTAGCCAAAAATGTACCCTGGCTTTCGCCACCCAAGAAAATTATTTTCCTGTGCCCCTGTCAAGCAGAACCACAGAAGTGATCCCCGGGGTGAATTTCCTATTACCCATCCAATCATCAAGATTTTTCTTGAAGAGTGCTAATGAGGAGCTCTGTTTGACATAGATATGTAGTCTGTTCCAGAGTATGGGAAGTCTCTGGGACAGGAATCTATCCCTCCAGCATGTTCTGTTTATTGTGGTGACAAGGTGTAGGTCCCTAGAGTTTGTAGCTCGGAGGGATTGGGATTTCTTTAAGTGGAGCATGTCCAATAGCTCTGGGTTTGACATAGCTTTGTATGTTAGGCAGAGATCGCTTCTGAGTAGGTGATATGCGACGGAGTAAAGCTGGAGTTTTTTGAGACGGTCTGCATAAGGCATCTGTTTGAGGCCAGTAATCCTCTTTGTGAGGTATTTTTGTGGCTTTTCCAGTTGTTGTAGATGTCTTGTGAGGTACATACCAAAAGGGGCATTGTACTCTATAATAAGTCTAATGAGTGATGAGTAGACTGGAACAATGACCTCTTTTTTTCTGGATGAGAAACCTTTTGTTATGAGGTGTGCCATGTAGAAGGATTTCCTGACCACTTTGGCGATGTGATTATCAAAGGAGAGACTACTGTCCACCTGTGTCCCAAGGTCTCTTATCACACTTTCGGTGTTAAGTAGACTACCGCCTATGTGGTAGTTCATGGGAACAGAATATTTACCAAAGGGGATGACAATGCACTTTTGGCATTGAGCTTGAGACCATGTCTTTGACACCAGGCATCTGTCTCAGTGAGGCCCTTTTGTAGGATGTCCACATCATTAGGAGTTTCAATTATGGCTCCTAGTTTGCAGTCATCTGCAAATTTAGTTAGCCAAAGACCTTCTGTGTTAGCCTGTACTTCAGAGAAGTAGATACCAAACAGGAGAGGACCCAGGACTAAACCCTGTGGTACTCCACTTGTCACTGGTCTGAAGTCTGATTTGTAGTCTGCTACTTTCACAGTGTGGATTCTTTCAGTAAGCCAGTTGGCAACCCATCTTGTGACATAGGGATTTATACCTAGTTTAGTGAGTTTATCTATAATTCCAGAGTGGTGGATGGTGCTGAATGCCTTGGCGAGATCTAGATAGGCTGTGTGAACCACCTTACCGTCATCCATGGCCTTGGTGACTACTTCAAAGATGTCTATCAGGTTTAGGAGACATGGTCTGCCTTTTACAAACCCAAACTGTGTGGGGTCCAGGGTTTGGAGATCTCCAAAGTCTTTGTTTATGAGTTCCATGATGATACGTTCCATGGCCTTGCAGACAAGGCTCATCAGTCTAATGGGTCGGTAGTTCCCGGGGTCTGTTGTGGCTCCCCCCCCCTTTGTGGAGTGGGATAACTGTTGCGGTGCGCCATTCAATGGGCACAAATCCTGAGGTGAGGCTATGATTGAACATGGTACTTAGGTGGGGCGCCAGTTCATTCTGTAGTTCATGTAGAAGGCAGCCTGGGATGTTGTCAGGTCCCATGGATGCTGTGTTCTTGGCTTTGGAGAGTGAAGTTTTAACCTGTGCAGCCGTGATTACAGGAACTTTGCATTCTTCTGGTATAAAGATGGGCCCTTTAGGGGGTGAGAATCATAGTATGAGACAAGATCAGTTTAAGAAAATTTATATAAAGGTATTAAGCATAATAAGAAACCATTTTATAGATACATAATATTTGTTAACAGTAAAGATAAATGTATAAACCATGTGTAGATTCTAAAATTTATTTCAAACATAACTAATGATAGATATATTTATAAAATCTTATTCAAAGCAGTTTGGTACCACAAAGGGTATAATACATTGTTCTAACAACATATTCTGAAATTAAACTAGATAATGTTGAAAGAGAACTATACAAACTGGACCAAAACAAAGCACAGTGAAGAGACGGAATTAGTTATAATGATCTGAAAACACTATGGCATGAACTTAGAGTACCATTATATCTGTTATTCACTAAGTCATTTTAATATGGTGAGATTCCTCAAAATTGGAAACATGCATTGGTTATACCTATCTTTAAGGGAAAGGGGAATAGGACAAACTGAGTCATACAGAGCCATACATTTCTCATGTTGTGGAAAATAAGGAAGAAGGTTACCATGAAAAGAAAAGAAAGACTAATAGGGAGTTCAGAAAAGGATTTATGAACATCAACACACAATCAAGATGAAAAACACAGACAATGCATTAGCCAAATTTGGTATTCAATGAAAGAGTTTTAAAAAGGTTTAGTTTTATATTATCAGTGGGAGTGGTAAGCACTAGGTAGCCTGTCTACTACAATAGGAGTGCTTCTTGGCCCAGAAATTGTAGTTTATTGACTATTTGGGAAGTTTGTCAATCTCTTTCAACTTTCTGGTTTAAAAGACCAGATTTGTGCTTGTTTCCCATCTTTCCTGACACTTGATTGCCCAGCAGGGCAAGGCTCTTTATTCACCCCTCACCAACCAAGCGACTAAGCAGCTCACCCTACTATTCAGGAAACCCTCTCCTCCAACCACAAAACACTAACATATGTGAGAGATGCATTTATACAGCCAAACTGGAGGCTAAGCTCTCTCCACCAAAGACTGGAACAGACAGTCAGGAGGAGAAGGTTAACACTTGCACCACACCTCCAGCCACACATAGACCTACTAAACCAGCACTGACAAAAAATACACATAAATACACAAAATCATACTCAGAGGCTCTAAATAAAAACCTGCAAAAAGCATCAGAGACCTCCAAAGCAGACACCCAAACAACCTGCACCTCCCGTCACAAACCAGATAACACATAAAACACAAAATCAGTGTGCCACACAATCACAGCCCCTAAGGCGAAATAACATACCTAACTCACTAGTAATAGGTGACTCTATAGTCAGGCACATTGACGTCCCACTCACTAGGCTGGACAAGGAGAAGGTTACTGTTAGCTGCCTGTCGGGAGCCAGAATCTGCCACATAACACAAGCACTCAGGTCACTCTAGAACAAGTACAAATATGACTCTGACATTGTTCATGTTGGTGTGAAGGACCTGAGATGTACCTCCCTGGACTACATGAAAAGAGACATGGAAGAGCTCTCATGTAGCCCAGGCAGGTATGACCTTGAAAAAGCACCACAGCAGGATTCACAAAACACGATTTATTGTAGAAAATCTATCTCTCTGACGTCTCGGCCTTAGCCTTCCAGGAGTATAGAACAAATGAAAAACCCTGTCCTTATATACAAGTTAAATCACATAATTAAAACAATTAAACAATCAAGTCATTTAAAAAGTTTTCTACATAAGCAGCATTTTCCAATTAAAATCCTCATTTAACCCATTTGGATATAAGGTTTTAAACTTCAGTATATAAACTGTTTCTTTATACAGTAACAACTGTTTAATTTTTAACGGATCAAAATTATTATCAAATACTTGTTCTAAAATTGATGCTTGTAACAATTTTTCATCACTGTTATGCATTTCACAAAAATGTCGAGCAACAGGACTTTCAATTTTATTATTAATTATGTCCCTAACATGTTCAAGGAGTCTCACTTTAAAAGCTCTCTTGGTTTCCCCTATATAAAATTTATGACAGGGGCATTTTAAGGCATAAATAACCCTCTCTGTGTTGCAACTAAAATAATTATTTACCCTGAAGGGCATATCATTTATACACTCAAAACTAAAGGTTACAAAACTACATGCCTTGCATTTACCACACTGATAGGTCCCTTTATGTCTAATATTTTCTGTTACTATTTCTGTAGGGAAACTAAACCTGCTTCGTACTAAGAAGTCTTTAATGTTCCTTCCCCTTCTGTATGAAAATTTTAAATTAGCATTTAACCATGATTTAACATTGTCCAGGGTACTAAAACATTTCCAAAACATAGAAACAATTTTAATTAGTTCCGATGTGTAACTTCCATAGGTAGTACCAAAGTACATGGCCTCAAGTTGTATTTGTTTATTTTGACTTATAAAAGGAGCAAATTTCCTCTCCTGTGATCTATTCTTTTTATTATCACTATGGGAACTCTCACATAGTTTATTAAAACTTTCATCCAGAATAGATCTATTGTACCCTCTTGACAAAAAGGAGTTATACAAAAAAATCTAGTTCTTTTCTAAATACTGTTGTTTCATTACATAATCTAAATATCCTCAACATTTCTCCGTAAGGTAGAGAGTGTTTAGTATGTGGGGCATGTCCGCTATTACCATGTACATATAACGTAGGACCTTCGAATTTCCTGTTAACTGAAGTTACTAATTTATAACCACTAGAGATGTCAAGAATCACATCTAAAAATGGTATACGAGTACCCATAATTAGACCATCAAAGTCCAAAGAAAACCTATTGGACTTCAAATCTGAAATAAATTGTATGGCCAAAGACTGACCCCCTTCCACCAAAAAAATTAAATCATCTACATATCTATAGTATCTAATGACATGTTGTTGAAAAAAATTATGTTTATAAATATATTCCAACTCAAAAAATCCCATTGCCAAATTGGCATACATGGGGGCAAAAGAGGCCCCCATGGCTGTTCCTCGTTTCTGATGATAAAGAATATGGTTAAATTCAAAAAAATTATTAGTTAAGGAAAAATACAATAACTCAATAATGAATTCTGAAACAGGAGACTGGCCCAAAAACAATCTCAACGCCTCCACTCCAAATTCGTGACTAATATTTGTATATAGACTTTTGACGTCCACTGTCAGCCAGTACATATTTTTATTCCATTTAATGTTATTAATTTTGTTCAAAAAATCAAACACATCTGTTAAAAACGATGGTAGTTTTTTAACATATGCTGACAAATAGTCATGTAAAAATATACCCACATTTCGCAAAAAATATTTGCGACCTGACACTATAGGACGGCCAGAGGGTTTAATATAATTTTTATGAATTTTGGGCAGGCAATAAAAATATGCCATGCCACAGCCCTCTGTCTGAAATTTGTTCTTGACATCCTTCAACTCAAAATACCCTAATCTAAAGCCCTTTTGTATCAATTCTTTATACTGTAATATAGCTGCATGATATTTCTCTATCTCACATGTTTCATATATATTATTGTCATTAAGATGTCGCATACACATATCAAAATAATCATTAGTATTTAGAACAACTAGTTTGTTACCCTTGTCGGCAGGTTTAAAAACAATGTTATTGTTCTTACTTAGATCCATTAAGATCTTCCACTCTTGACAAGACATATTATATTCAATATTATTCTTATTTAACATAAATTCTTGATAGCCTATTTCTAAGGAATGATTCACTATTCTAATGAAGTTAGACACTTCATAATTCATAACTCTAGGAATAAAATTACTTTTTGAGGGTACCTTCTCAGTATTAAGTTTAACATAGGCATTAGCTTGTTCATCAGACATACATGAATAAAAACTCTCCTCTAAACTTGACACATTGGAGTCTGAAACATCATTCTGACTTTCAGTATTTAAACTAAAAAAGTATTTTAAATACAATTTCCTACTAAATCTATACACATCCAATTGCATATCATGCAGTCTAGAAACGACTGTAGGAATAAATTTCAGACCCAAATTTAACACTGAGAGTTCATTGTTATTAAATTCATAGTTTGACAAATTTACAACATAACTGTCCAAAATATTAAATACCACACTACCATCTGCCCCTTTTGTAGCCTCCTCGCCTGGTCGGCTCTGATGTAGTGTATTCAGTATATTCTCTTTGGCGTTTCTGCCGTGAATTGTCTCTCTGTGTTTGCGGATGTTCTGCACGAAAATTCTGTCGTAGATGCTCCGGATGTTCAGCCGGTGGAAGATGTGGAAAATCCGTATCAGCCCCATCATCTTCAAAAGATGTGTAGCCATTTTCTGACGCTGACGCCGATGAATTCAAGGAACGTGTCCTGTCCGTTTCCTGTTGAAACCTCACATGTTTACGCCCCCTATTTCGATTGGTTCTTGACACAAACGCTCTATTCAATTCATAGTCTCGTAGATCTCTTATTAACTTGCCTTTTTTTCTTTCAATAAGTGTTAGTTCATAGTCTTTCAATTTGTCATTCATCTGTATTAAGAACTCATCCAGAAAAGATGTAGAAACACATTTAGATATGTCGCTACACATTTTTTTAATGTCAACACACAGTTCTTTTTGTTTTAAACGATCCCGTTCTATCAGAATATGCAACCATTCTGTAGTACAATTATGAGCTGCAGATACCCATCTTTTATGGAACACAATATCCGAATCTTTAGAGAGGTCGAAGGGTGTGGTAGGATCTTTAAACACCCTTAACCCTCTCGGTGTTATTTCAGTGTCTATATATCTTTGTAGACCGCAAATGTTAAAGAAAGTAGCAGTTTCTTTAATCATTTTTTTCTCTAGATTTTCTATTAGCAGTTTGTGTTCTACATTATCCAGCAAGAGATTCTTTCTGCCCACACTGCAAAAGGGATTCGGGAAGCGTTTTTTTCGATCATCTTCCCATTTATCCCATAATGTACTACTTTTATCCAAGCCAGTTCTATTCATTAACTGCCGCTCACCTCTGTCCGTGACATTACTGACAAAATTGTCTAATGAAAGCTGACTACCATCCATGGTGTCACGCAGCACCCGTGGAAACTGTGCTAGCGAATCCGTAGACATGAACCAGTAGCAACAACAACAGCACCAAGGAAAAGTTGAAAAAGCACCACAGCAGGATTCACAAAACACGATTTATTGTAGAAAATCTATCTCTCTGACGTCTCGGCCTTAGCCTTCCAGGAGTATAGAACAAATGAAAAACCCTGTCCTTATATACAAGTTAAATCACATAATTAAAACAATTAAACAATCAAGTCATTTAAAAAGTTTTCTACATAAGCAGCATTTTCCAATTAAAATCCTCATTTAACCCATTTGGATATAAGGTTTTAAACTTCAGTATATAAACTGTTTCTTTATACAGTAACAACTGTTTAATTTTTAACGGATCAAAATTATTATCAAATACTTGTTCTAAAATTGATGCTTGTAACAATTTTTCATCACTGTTATGCATTTCACAAAAATGTCGAGCAACAGGACTTTCAATTTTATTATTAATTATGTCCTTGACCTTGACCCTGAGTAGTATCCTGCCCTCACCAAGAATTATAACTCAGTATAAAGAAAATATTATCAATTTCAACAATTGGCTAAGCTTCTGGTGTCATTCAAAGGGGATCCAGTGTCTGTCAGCTTGGGACGACATGCTCGACAAGCCACATTGCTTCACAAGAGACAGCTTGCACCTTTCACCCCTAGGCTTTTGTATACTGGCCAAGGCTCTTGCTGCCCCCATAGTGCCTTTTTTTTGGCAAGGCTCAAAAGTCAAACCCATCTTTGTAAACAGCACAATTAAGAAAAAACAGAGGGTTATGCTACTCAACGCCAGGAGTTTAAATCTCAAAATGCACATGCTCAAAGCACTCCTCAGTATGGAGAATGTCGACATCTGTGCAGTAACTGAAACCTGGTTCAAGGCATCAGAGAGCACCCCAGCACTACCAGGCTACAACTCATACCACACGTTTCGGCCACAGGACACAGACCAAAACACAAAAGGAGGGTGTGTATCCATATTCATCAAGGATACCTACACCTTCAGGTTTGTGGCACAGCATGATACTTCTGAGATCATCCATGTGCAACTAACATCATGCAAATCTGCAATGCAAATTGCTGCCTGCTACAGATCACCCTCCATGACCCAGGACCACCACTCCGCCTTTCTGGAGACACTGGAAAACATGAAGGTCATACAGAACACCGTGATATTGGGCGATTTCAATTACCCTACCATTAACTGGGAAAATTACTCGAGTACAAACTCCCAGGCCCAGCACTTCCTGGAATACATCAACTCAAATGCCCTGGATCAGCTAGTAAACTCCCCTGCCAGAGGTGAAAACATATTGGACCTGTCATCACTAACATGGGCGACAGGTGTTCCACACTGGAGGTCAACCTGTAACTGGTTAGATCAGACCATAAACTAATCACTCTGGATTTCCACACCCCATCACCACCCCCAACTAAGGAAACCACAGTAAAATCTACCTTACTTGGACAGAGGTGGTAAGTTTTACATTTGCCACGCTAAAGGATAACGCTGCCCAAGATGTAGAAACCTTTACAAATGCACTCTATGAGCACCTACAAGGATGCGTGGATCATGCCATCCCTAGCAAAACCAAGACTCACTCCTCTGTGAGAGGGAAACCAGTCTGGTTGACTCCTGTCATAAACAGGCTATACAACAGAAGGAGGAAACAAGTTCAGAAAAAAAGCAAATCCCAAGGAGGAAAGACATCCCTGATCAGTATCAGTAAGAAACTAAGGTTCCTCATAAAATCCTCCAATGCTAACTTTGAAAGAAAAATAGCCAAGGATTCAAAAGATAACCACAAAGTCTTCTTTAGCTATGTTAAGAATCTAAGTGGCAACTCGCAGATATGCACTGAGCTAGTGCAAAATAGCACAAAATATACTGAGCCAACATCCTGGCAGATAGATTCAGTGCAAACTTCACCCCCCTCTCACCCCCAAAATGGCCCACAACAATACCAGAAAAGTGTAGTGTCCCGGAAATCACAATTGCACAGATGAAAACAGCTCTTTCAAAAGCCAAAAACACAATGTCATTGGGACCAGATGGTGTCTCAGGCTGCATCTTGCACAAACTACAGAATGAACTAACCCTCCACCTAAACACGCTGTTCAATCTCAGCCTCTCCACAGGCTACGTGCCCATAAAATGGCACACGACAATGGTTATTCCTCTCCGTAAAGGATGGGTCACAACTGACCCTGGTAACTATCGCACCATAAGCCTGACTACCCTGATCTTCAAGGCTATTGAGTGCATCATCATGGAACTCGATAACAAAGACATTGGGAACCTCCAAACACTTGACCCAACCCAGTTCAGCTTTAAGGGCAGATCATGCCTACTAAACCTGGTTGACTTCTTCGAGGCAGTCACCAAGGCCATAGACGAGGGAAAGGTGGTTTACACAGCCTACGTTGACTTCGCCAAGGCTTTCAACATAATTCCCCACTTGGGTACTACAGAAAAACTCACCAGCCTGAACATAAACCACTATGTCATGAGATGGGTTGCCAACTGGCTTACAGACAGAACTCACATGGTAAGAACAGTAGGCTCCAGGTCCGACTCTAAACCAGTCACAAGTGGTGTCCAGCAAGGCTTGGTCCTGGTACCCCTACTGTTTGGCATATACTTCTAAGAAGTACAGGCAAACAGAGGAGGACTACGGCTAACCAAGTTAACCGATGACTGCAAACTGGGAGCCATAACTGACTCTCCGGCTGACACGGACATCCTCCAAAAGGGACTTACTGAGACAGACACCTGGTGTCAAAGTCATGGCGTCAAGCTAAATACCAAAAAATGCATAGTCATCCTGTTTTGGAAAAACAAAACACCCATGAATTACCATATAGGTGGCAGCCTCCTTAATACAGAAGAGGTAATAAGAGATCTGGGGACCCAGGTAGATAGTAATCTCTCCTTTGACAATCATATTGCCAAAGTAGTTAGGACATCCTTCTGTGTGGCCCATCTAATTACTAAAGGGTTCACATCTAGAAATAAAGAGGTTATAGTGCCTCTCTACTCATCACTCATCAGACCCATCATAGAGTACAATTCCCCATTTGGGATGTACCTCACAAGACACTTCCAACAGCTGGAAAGACCACAAAAGTACCTCACCAAGAGGATTACTGGCCTCAAACATATGTCCTATGCAGTCCGACTGAAAAAAACTCTGGCTGTACTCAGTGGCATATCGCTTACTTAGAGGTGATCTCTGCCTGACTTATAAAGCCATGTCCAACTCAGAATTGATGGACATGCTCCACCTAAAGAAATCCAAGTCACTGCAAGCCACGCGCTCTAGTGAGCTAAACCTTGCCACAACAATAAATAGAACATGCTGGACGGATATATTCCTGTCATATAGACTTCCCATGCTTTGGAACAAAATTCCTAACTACATTAGGCAGAGCCCTTCACTAACACTCTTCAAGAGAAACCTTGACGAGTGGATGGGTAGCAGAAAATACACCCCTGGGATCACTTCATTGGCTCTGCTTGACAGAGGCTCAGTTAATCAATGGGGCGGCGAAAGCCGACACACTCTGGCTAGGCTTATAAATTCTCTCGGGCAGATAGCCTAGTACCTACCTATGAACCTATGAACCACATTTCCCTGGTGACAAAGAGGGAGAGCTTGAATACAGGGAATTAAAGTGGCAAATTAAGCTATACGCATATTGTATACCAAGACTGAACAGTAGCATTAATTATAAAGTGGTGCCTAATAGAAAGCAGTGTTATGAAAAATGTAAATAGTATTTATTCATGTATGGTTTGATTTCAGATTTAATTTCGAGATACTGCTTTAATAGCTTAATTGATTAATTGTCTTGCCTTGTGATTGGATGGGTACCTTTTAGAATAGTATTTAAGGCTGTAGGGACTTTTAGTATTTATTCTGATGATGACCTTTTGAGGTGAAAAGTAGTCAAACAATTGGACTTTTATCTTCCTTTTAGTTCCTTTGGTGGTGTTTTTTTATTATTCTGAGTTCTTTTCATGACTTACCATTGAGACTTATTATTGTTTTTTACTCAAATTATTGTGAGAACTTGAAAGGTTGGGACTTGAAATCATCTATCAGTATGCATATGCTGAAAATAGATCTATAAGCATCTATGACATGATATTTTATATCAATACAATAACAACTTTAAATGAAAAACTGCGCTGTGATGTAATTTATATAGATTTAACTTGGTTATTTGATAGAAGCACAGGAGAACAGCAAGGCTACCACAACCATGTACAAAAAAAAAAAAAAAATTAATAAATCCTGGATAAGCGCTTTTGCATTATAGAATACTTCATCAGATCCAAACAACAAACTAATGCATAAAAACAGTACTGAGAATTTATATAATACATTGACAAATCAATAGGAGGCTGAAAACTCTCAGCCAATGGTATCACAGAACCACTTTCCTCCTTCTTTTCCTTAAAGCAGGTTTACTCAATGAAGAAAATATTTATAAAAGGATAGATAGAGTTGAACTGGAGAGACTCAAAAAATATGTGCAGGATGTTTTGTATGATATGTTAATGTGCTGAACTATTGATGAACAATTGTACCATTTTTTTGTTGCCGAACAGTCCATTATACCGGTCATCAGAGGGTTACCTAAGATACATAAGGACTCAATTAACCTGCCTCTGAGACTTATAGTGGCAGGAACAGGCTGGATGACTGAACCCCTCTCTACTTTTGTAGAGGAGAAGTTGAAGGTGATTCTGTGTTCTATTACCACAGTGCTAAGGGATACTAATCAATTTATGACTGACCTTTTGAAATACATTGAACAGAGCGATGGTAATGGGGTTGTTTCTACAAGCCTCTTTGTAACCTTGTATGTTAAAAACTTATTTACAAGTACACCCAATGACTATGGTATACAGGCAGTGAGGGAGATGTTAATACAAAGGAGTGGGTACACTGACAATAATATCATGGTTTTGTGTACGTTTTTGGAATTAATTCTAGAACACAATGTTTTTATGTTTGGCAGAGAGTTGTTGTTACAGCAATGGGGGGTTGCAATGGGCAGCCCCTGCACTAACTCTTGTGCCAACCTTGTTATGCACTATTGGGAAGAGAATCATGTCTTTAATCATCCTGTGTTCTCTAGCCACATCAAACTGTATCACTGTTTTGTGGATGATGTATTTGTATTATGGGATGGGGATGAAATTGAGTTGCAAAAGTTTCTTAATTATGTAAAAGGTACCACTGACTTTTAATCTTTTACCTATACAGCATCAGACCCAAGCATAGATTTTTTAGATATTAGATTGAATAAGGTTGTACATGGACAGATTGACACGACAATATTTAGGAAAGGATGCTGGAGAAATAGTCTCCTATTACATGAAAGCATGCATCCCAGGCATATATTCCCTATTGTCACCCTGAGTTAGTTTACCAGAGTCTCCAGACTATGTACTGAATCGGAAGACTTTATCATAAATATGGATTTGTTATCTGACCAGTTTAAAGTTAGGGGATATAACACAAGTGACATAGGGTGAGCAAGGGAAAGAGTTATGGTAACTAGGGAGACTACAGCCAGACCTTATTTCTTCACCAAACAACATCAAGGATGTCAGGGGAATAGGAAAAGAAAGTATGTGAATAATAATTTAAGATTTTAAACTAAATTTACCAATGATACCTACTTAGTTTGTGATATTATTCACAAAAAACTGGAATTTATTAACAGTAGACAATAAAACTGCAGGTATTGTTGGGTCCAGACCAAAATCTGGGTTTAGTAATTCTAAAAATTTGAAACAATTATTATTTGATAAAGGGCTATGCTTAGACAGGCCCCTTTCTCAAAGGCTAGGTATGCTTCCCTGTCTAAGATGTAAAGTGTGCCAGGTCATTACTAAATAACAGATGTTTCAGCATCAAATATTTGATTATACATTTGAACCAATGTTCTATGCTGACTGCCAAACCTTAAATGTGGTGTATTTAGCTACATGTAAGGCATGCACCGTTTTTATGTAGGTAAGATGGGGCAGAAACTAAAAGATAGAATTTTAAGACATTTATATGATGTTAAGGTTTTTAATATTAGGAATGCTCTAGCTAAACATGCCGAGGAAAATCCAGGACACAGCTTCTCATATAGAGTTTTACAATGTGCAAGAAACAACCCTAGGGGTAATCTAAATGATTATGTAGAGTATTTAGAGTTACAATGGATACTCAAGTTACAGGCAAACAAGTACCCTGGGTTGAATGCTAATTTCTGCCTTAAACCTGCTTTAAGGAAAAGGAGGAGGAAAGTGGTTCTGTGATAGCATTGGCCGAGAGTTCTCAGCCTCCTGTTGATTGGTCTATGAATTATTTAAATTCTTAGTACTGTTTTTATGCATTTGTTTGTTGTTTGGGTCTGATGAAGCATTCTATAATGAGAAAGCGCTTATCCAGGATTTATTCAAAATTTTGTTTTATATGGTCGTGGTAGCCTTGCTGTTCTTCTATGCTTCTTTGTTTCATTGTGTGTCCAGCACAGGCCTTTGCGTGTTTTTGAGCCTCTTTTGCAACTACTCATTATTTGATAGGGTTATACATAAAAAATGATCAATAAATTAGAACATCTAAGTATTGATGTCATCTTGATAAGATGGATTGCTGCATGGCTTACAAATAGGACATGGCAAATATCATACAACAATTGGACAGGTAAAATTCTAGTTTACAGTCAGGGTATCCCACTGGGCTCTGTCCTAGGCCCATGTTGGTTAGTTTGTATCTTTCAGACCTATTGTTTTCATCTGAGGTGCTCTACCGTCTTTATGGGTAAATTGATGATGTGTTACAGATAGGGCATGTCTGCAAAATAACTTGACTAACTTGACCATTTGGGCACAGGAGAATAATATGCTGAGAAGTACATCAAAAACTAAGCATATAAGATTTGGGAGATATAAGTTGAAATGTGAATATTTAAAACAGGACCTGGTTAAATAGGTAGACCCAGTTTTTAGTTTTTCTAATCATGGGAACCAATTCATTATTGATTGTTATAGAATTGTAGGTTGCATAAAAGGATTTATAAAATCTAGAAAATCAGCTATGATGAAATCATTATTGTTAGTTATATTACAGCCAAACTTGAACTTTCAAATAACAATATGGAAACCTTATAAGAAAACAAGCGTGAGTAAATTGGAAGGAATGCAGCAGAAATATACCAGTGGCATGTATGGATCAGAAAGTTTAAAGTATTATGAAAAACTAAAATATCTGAACTTGTACATTGTCTCACACAGATATTTAAGAGGAGACCTTCTTCAGGTATATAGGGCATTTAGAGTTAACTACCTCTGGAAATGTTTGGAGCTGTCAAAAAGTAGTGGAGAGTCATCAGGCAACCTGTGTAGAAGATTAGGGCGGGATGAAAAGTACACTAATTGGTTCTCTGAGAGAGTGGCTGATGCATGGATTAGAATGCCAAAGTAGATTAAAATTAGCACTAGTTAATATATTGGGAACATCCTGGACACTTATTATGGGAATAACTATTTTGGTATATTGGCAGGCTAGAAGGGCTTTAATGCCCATACCTGAAATATGCATGTATGAATGTATATGCCTAAACCATAAATTGTGAACCACATTTTGCATATGTTTTCATGAACAAATGATTCATTCAGTCTTTTAAGTCTCTTTTCCACACATATATGCAGTTAATAGATACCACATGACCCCTGAACACTTAAATGAATACAGAAACCAACCAGTTTCTGTCTTTACTGAATTTCCTGTAAACCATTAGAAAAGAAATAATAACTGATCAGTGTACATCAAGAAACTTTTCTGAAAGTAATGGGTCAGTTGAATCAATTTGTGGGCTGCACTTGTAAGCAAGATCTAGACAGATAAAAATATCCATAGCACAATGGGTCTGATGTCAATGGCAGTTAAACACATCAAGCAATGATACAACTGAATACTGACATAAAGCTCTATTTTGAAAAATAAAACACACCTTACAATTATGGGTCTATATTACGCAGTTGAAGCAATTAAATGTTGAATACCCTTTCATCGACACATATGTATCAAACCTGCAGTTAAGCGAATGGCCACATCACTGATTTTTTCCAAGGGAAAAAAATTGGTAGGCCAACTATGCATGACACGCTATCACAAAGATTATGAAGTGGGCCCCCACACACCCCCTAAGTAAATATACCAACTCCGAGATCACACTACAGTAGGAAAAAGGGCAGATTTAAAACAATGGCCAACCATTTTTTTTTCCTTTGAAACAAAATAGATGATGCGGCCTTTTGCTTGACTGTACGTTCAACACATATTTGACAATGAAAGGGTATTCAACATTTAGCTCCTTTGAGTATGTAATAATGACCCACAATTATCACCCTCATAGGTTAGATCATGAATGCATAAAAAAAATGTCTGGATGACTTCCAAGCACCTGTCTCAAGTCCCCTGGAACAGCAGTTACATTTGAATAATAATAGATTTTTCTGGACAGATATAGCAGAGCAAATAATGCCTGAACAACTGTCAGATCTGAAAGACCAAATAATTAAAGCATCCCATAAATGTTGAAATTGCTTTCAGCCAAACTCGAAGCAAAAGTTAAAAAAAAAAAAAAAAAAAAAAGCAATATTCAAATGCTGTGAGTTTTTGTAGGGGAGTGATAATGCTATTATAAGTGTTAACTTCACTTCCACCCCTTCAGTGAATGTTCCCTTTCAATCTGTTTTCTAAGGAGATGCTATTTAATTCTGCAACCAGCAGAACTGTCAGTGAGAGATTCCTCTGTAAGAAGGTAAGAATTGCATTTCTTGTAGTCAGGCACTAACACCTCAGAAAGATTGGCATATAAAATGTACAAAATGTTTTGGTTACATCCAAAGTGAGCAGATTAGCTGTCATCCTCTGGGTGAAAAACAGAAGAAAAGGGCAAGTTCGTTGATGACACAATGAAAAGGGTATTGGATTCAGCCCAGTGGCTTGAAGGGATACAGGTTTATCAGTGGGAACTTCTGAAGGGGCAGAACAATCCTGTTGCAAAAGTGCAATATTATTTGAGACATGAGGAAAAAATATAACTAATGGCCAAAAATTCCACAAACAGAGGATCTTCTTTTGGACAGACATTAATTAAGTGGTTGTCCAAACCACGGAAATATTAATGCTTTGTTTGACCTGCGTAATATAAGGTGCCTTTGCAGTAATGAAAATGAATAACAACAATGAAGTGAATAGCAGCATCGCCTTCCTGTTGCAAATCACCTAAAATCTTTCACTTTCTACTCCACATATTGCTTAATAGAAAAAGAGTTAAAAATATCAACCCCAAACTGAAGGAAGTTTGCAGACTAAAATCCTAAATAACGAAGTCAATCTCTGAGGAAAAGTTAGCATTATGCTGAAATATATTTTGATTCCAGAACAAATGAATTAAAAAAGTATCAATAAACAGCTCAGATTCACAAATGAATAATTAAATGTATATCTGTTGGAAAGAAATGCAGATCCAAAAGACAAAATCTGAAAAAATTTGCCAAGTTTTTTTCCAAAAGTTTTTGCTTACAAGAAATACAAGGAGTAAAACTTTTTAAGTTTCTCAACCCGATTTTGGAGTTGCAGAAATGACTCATGCATCTAAGTTGCTCTGTTGTTTGTATATGACTGTACTTGTACAACCAGCCACACAGAGGCAGACAGTGAAGAGTCAGAGAATTATAGATTCCTAGATTCATAGGTTGGTCCTAGGCTATCCGCCCTATGGCCTATACAAGCCTAGCCATAACAATTCCCTGGCTATTTCTTCCCTGGACCCCTGTCTAGCAGGGTGAATGACATGATCCCCGGTGTAAATTTTCCTATCTCCCGTCCAATCATCAAGATTCCTTTTGAAGAGGGCCATGGAGGCTATCTGCTTGACATGTATGGACAGTCTATTCCAGAGTATGGCAAGTCTCTGGGTCAGGAACCTATCCCTCCAGCATGTTTGTTAATTGTGATGACAAGGTTTAGGTCCCTGGAACATGTGACTCTGATGGATTGGGATTTCTTTAAGTGTAGCATGTCCAACAGCTCTGGGTTTGACATGGCCTTGTATGTTAAGCAGAGATTGCCTCTGAGTAGACGATATGCGACAGAGTATAGCTGGAGTTTTTTTAGTCGGTCAGCATAGGGTATCTACTTTAGGCCTGTGATTCTTTTAGTGAGGTGTTTCTGTGGCCTTACCATTTGTTGCAGATATCTTGTGAGGTACATACCAAATGGGGCATTGTACTCTATGATGGGTCTAATGAGGGATAAGTACAGTGGGACAATGACCTCCATTTGTCTGGATGAAAAGCCCTTAATGATGAGGTGTGCCACATAGAAGGATTTTCTGACTGTTGTGGTGATGTGGTTATCGAAGGTGAGACCACTGTCCACCTGTGTTTTTAAGTCTCTTATCACACTTTTGGTGTTTAGTGTACTGACACCTATGTGGTAATTCATGGGTACATGTTTTTTCCCAAAGGGGATAACTATACACTTCTTGGCATTGAGCTTGAGCCCATGGCTCTGGCACCAAGCATCTGTTTCTGTAAGGCCCTTTTGTAGAATATCCACATCATTTGGGGATTCAGTAATGGCTTCCAGTTTGCAGTCATCTGTGAACTTGTTAGCCAGAGTCCCTCAGTGTTGGCCTGTACTTCAGAGAAGTAGATGCCAAACAAGAGCGGTCCCAGGACTGAACCCTGATATACTCCACTTGTCACTTGTCTAGAGCTGGATTAGGAGTCGGCTACTTTTACAGTATGGGTTCTGTCAGTAAGCCAGTTGGCAACCCATCGAGTGACGTAGGGATTTATGTTTAACCTCAAGTGATTAAAGAGAAACTTGCAGCATGTCTGAAGGTTCTAAATCAGAGTGTGCTTCAGGAGAAGATTGTTTTTATCTTGTAGGGGCCTTAGAATAAACTAATTGTGAAAAATGGGTCAGGGACAGTTGTCATCTTAATTAAAACCTCATCCAGAGAAACACAAGAATCAAAGATTGTGATAGAAATAAACTGAGTCAGAAATAGTAGGTTAATTAGGTACTTTAGTATTGCAGCTTACAACTATGATCATACTTCTTAACTTTCTCTGATTTTGCGAGCTGTATCTGATGATTTCTCACATTTTTGCTTTATCCCTTGAACATTTTCTGATAGGATTTTCTGATAGATTACTGAGCATTGTTGTCAATCGATAATGTCATGCATTAAAGTTTTATACTTCTTATTGTTCAGAAAATGCAGTTTGATGCAAAATCTATTGTTCTAATCATAATTTTAAGTGTTATTTCACCATATTTTAAAAATGTGCCTGATTATGGACCTTTGCCATCTTATTTTTGGCTTTACCCAATCTTTTTGAGCAAAGAAGCTGAAAAGTATGGCCATGGCTATTACCATCTTGAAGAAAAAAGGAATACTTGTATTGATGCTGGGACATTTTTCCCTTAACAGTAATTTTGTTGTTAGTGAATGATCAAGAGCATGAATTGAAGATAGCTATTGGTATGTGACAAACCATTAATAAAATCCATGCAATAATGGTTCATTTATTAGATATGATCTGAATTATGCGACTGTTATCCACTGACTGATAGGATGTTTATTTTTTCTCTTTAAGGTTTTAAATTCCTGTCTCAGTGGCTTTCTAAGTACATGTCATTGCAGTAATTAAAGTATTACTCATTCATAACGAGGGGTGTACATTGATAAATTGTTCTTACTGTAGTTTCTATTTATATGACTTAAACGCACAACTCATCTAAATAATACCCTACTGTCTTTGTTTGCCAAGTCGCCCTGCTGAACCCCTTTTAATGAGCTGCAATGACTTATGCAATCTCCACTTCCACAAGCACATCTGGCACTTTAGCACAAATGAGGTTTGGTAACAAACCAAGTTGTCCTGGGACATCTTCAAGAGGGGTTAGGGTGATATATTAGTGGGAATTAGTTGGGATGGAGATGTGAAAGGGTTAAATGGGGGGAGGGATGATTGGGAGGAAATGAGATAAGGGTGGGGAGGGGCTTAAGGGATTTAGACAAGTGTAGCTGGGTAAGCAATCACATTTTGGAGTGAACTTGCTACGGCATGTTTTCGTCCGTGACGACCGGTGGGTAGTGTTGGTCAGGTAGGCCTTAGAACAGTTAACTAAGGAAGAGGTGAGTAATGTTCTATAACAAATTGGGTAGTAGTACTTGGGGCTGGGCTAACAAGGAGAACTGAGGTAAGGATGGTTTAATCACGGGAAAATTCCTTTTGGGGATTGCAGTTGGTGGAGGTGATGGATTCTATTGAACTGGTGATGCCTGTGCTAGTGGGTGAAGTATCCTTCGATAAAGGTACAGCTTGCCAGGAAAGAACAGTTTAGGCACTTGAGTAAGGTACCATTAAAGGCAAACCTTTGTGAAAGTCATGCTCAAGCAGATTGGTGGTACCGTTCATAGCAGAGGCTCTGCTATTTGATTTAATTTGGCTTACTAACCTTGTAGTGCAACAAGTGACCTGTTCCTGGGTCTTGAGGGCTGGATTTCATTTGATATATTTACATTTAAATTTCCACTTCCATTGAAGGAGTGTGGGTTTCATGGTATGTGCAGTCCTGTTATTCCCAGCTCTGTGCTGGCCTTTTCGAACTATGTTTGCTTGCTTTCACGGACTTGAGATGCACCCAGGAACCAGTAGGGATGGTGCGCATGCTCTGTCTACTAGGGGCTTTCATGTTAAAAAAAAAAAGAAGACAAGCAAAGGTGAATATATTGAGTAAATACATCAAGGAAATGATTCTCTTGACTAATGTCCACTGGGATTAGCAATCAAGACTGAAGGTTTATGGCAGGTACGTTGTGAAGGTGCTCATCTTGTAACATTTGTTTATGGTAGTATGATTTTAATTTTATAGTTGCAGCTTCAGTGTCTCCTGACTTTATTTGGAACATATGTGGTATGTCAGGTTATAGAATCAAAGTCTTGGGTAGTTTATATAAGTTGGTGTCAGCCTTTCAGTTTGATTCGTACTTCATAGGTTCAGCTCACAAACTGATTGCCTCTTACAGTGCTGTTCTTCATTGTAGCGGTTGCGATGTGGGATGTTTAGTTGTCAGCTTTGATATGTCTGCATTGCATGTGGCTTTCTGGTGTTTCCTGTTAAGATATGGGCTTAGGCTTTATGAAGGGGGAAAAGGAGAATGTATATGGTGAGTGGGTTTTGTGTTGGGAGTGGGTCATAAAGGTTAGTTTTCTTCCATGTTGCCGTGCTTTCACAGGCACCAATGATTAGAAGGGTGGGGAGTTGGTGTGCTTTCTTCTTTGACAGGGCAAAGAAATGGGTGGAAGCAATAATGCCACTCTCTAATATGCCACTCTGGATTATGGGTTATGTGTTGCAGTTGTGATTGTATATTGTTGTTACTAAGTAATGTATTCAGAATACACTGTGCTTATAAGTCATGTAACATAATAGACCTGTCGTTGCATTTGCTTTGTGGTCATCTTCTAAGAATGGGTCTGTAGAGTAAAATGTTGATTACCATTTAAAGTGAACAAGTAGATGTGTTTTCTATATAATAATCATCCAAGTGATAAAATTAAAAAAAAAATAAAAAACTTCTTTTGGGGTTTTGGAGCAGTCATGAGTGTGGTTGCCGTGCATGAGCAGTTAAAGTGGGAGCTGCTCTGTGTTTGCCGAGGGTGTATGTGGGGGTTGCATGTCTTGGATCCAAGCATACCTCTCAGCTGTGAAAAATTTTTAACAAGGTGTCCACATTCTTCTCATAGATTGGTATGTGTTCACAAAATGGAGGTTTTCTGGCAATTTAATAGCAAATTATTAAAGACTTCAGTTAGAAAATAATAAATGATACTAGAGTTTATGATGTCATGTCATTTAGGAAATTCATGCTAATACAATATTTGAGATAAGATTGCATACAATTTAGGAAATTTGGCTAATACAATAACTGTTATTCAATCAACCTCGTATGCGCGTGGTGGCGAGGATAGAGTGATGCCCTATGACAGTTTTCGTGGGCTTCAGGCTGTCCCTTGCAGTCTTGGTGATTGGTGGGTGAAGTAAAGCATGGCAAGCAGTCTTCAGTCATGAACAATAAAAAAAAAAAAAAAAAAAAGCTTACCAGCTTGATATGAGGAGGGGCGGTATCTTCCAAATGCGACCATAGCTACTAATGGTACAGAGTTTCAACCACAGGTACTGAGAGTGCAGAGTATAAGGGGGGAATCAGTTGTCTCTGAAAGGGCTCAAGGGGTGTGAATACTATGAGCAAGTAGCTCAGCTGGCCAGTTAAATGTTCCTTAAAAAAATATTGCTATGCATGAAATGACAATTAAAGTCAGTTGGTACAGGTAACCGTAATGTCACATATATGAAAGATGGAAAATAGCATGGTTTTAATAGTTGAATAGGACTTTGTGAGTTTATAGATATGAAGTGACCATAGTTTGGTACTATATAAGCTCAGAGAAGGCAGCACGTTTTATAACTATGTTGATCCGATTTTACTTGGCATGGTTCACAATGATTTTGAAGGCCAAGTTATACTATGATTTGACAGATTGTGACTCCTAGGATAAAATTGCTAAATAATGACAACCATCTGTGTTCCTATTCCTGAGGTATGAATCGTACCCTGGGTGTTGAAAGTGATGGTTGGTTTATTATTGAGGATAGAAGTTACTTAACTATGTCACACTTTCAGCGTCAAGAATTGTGTGTTAAGGAGAATAAAATAATCAGTTCAGCTTAGGGTTTTGTTGTTCATTTCTTTCCCTATGCTGCAGGTTAGCATGGTTTTGGGTATTGTCTGGTTCCACCAGAGGCTGATAGTGTTCCATTGATTGATGCAAACATGGGTACATCGCATTTCTTTGCTTTGTGGTTGGATGTTCCTGTTTAATAGGTCGTGGTCTAGCATTAGGGCTTTTGCTTTGCTGTATTAAAGATGGGAAAAGGGGAGAGGTGCATGGTTCTGTGCTTTGAAGTAAAGTGAGTTTTGTAACAGGTCCATGTTTCGGTTCATGGTTCTGTGCTTTGACTTAGAGGGAGTTTTGCCGCATGTCTATATTTTGGGGCTTCTGTCATAGCATTGTGGATGGTAGAGGCTACTCATTTAAACTTGAGATTAACAAGTCATGGCAGACTTTGCAGGATACTGGTGTTACACTATTACATATTTGTAAGTGGTTGTTCTGTATTCTAGCCGCAGTACCTGACAAGTTTATTTTTCCAGAAGTAGGTTGGTATCAGGGGTAAGATAGAGGACTTACAGACACAAGGGGCAGGGTTTTGATTTTGACAGGGTGAATTGGCTAGGTTAAAAGAGTTCACTGGGGCAGTTAGCTCAGGGCTACTTTATGTACCCATGCCCAGGTTTCCTCTAACTGCATTGTCTGAAACCTTTATTGCAATACTTTTCAGAGGGGGAAATGGCTGCTGAGACCTGGGACTCCCCTTTGGTCGTGGGGTTTTTGTTCTACCCTTTATACCTTTGTGCACAGTTTTGCTTTAAAGTTTGACAGTTTTCCCTTTCTTTTGCAGGTGAGACATGCAGTAGGGGTACTGGTCAAGGACCTAGAGGAAGCAAACCCAGAGAGTGATGCAGGCAGTTACAGTGGAGCCTCCCTGGTCACAAAAGTTGTGCGTGATGAGGTCACAGATGGGGCGTGCACTGTGTGCAACACTCAGTAGCTTAAGGATGGGTATCTGAAAGGTAAGGGATTTTACGGGGGTGGAGGTCTGTTGCCAGAGTGGCAAACAATAACGTCACAGGTAATCTGACTTTATTCAGTTTTGTTAAGGCATATCAGTATTGGTGCAGCTGGAGTAGTGTAGGGGCAGGTGAGGAGGAGGTATGCTGGGGGGCTGGGTAAAGCAAACTTGGCGATTGCTTATAGTGCAAGGTTACATGTGGGAAATGAGCTTTGTGGAGAAAGCTAAGGGCAATCAGTGGATTAAGGTTGTTCAACTTTTGGGCTTCCTGAGTTGCATGTCATTCAGTTTTTTTTGGGTTTATGCATTGGTGTTCTGTTATAACAGGGTGGCACCTTTTGGTGCATTTCAGAGGGATGTCCTTTTAGCAGACGGTTAGATTTATTCATGGGGGGTTGCATTAGCTTACAAATGGGAGGGAAGGAGTTGGTGGGGGGAATAATATAGGGGGTTGGTTGTGGCTGGGTAGGGTAAAGCATTGCCAGACTAGTTGCTTGTGTGGCAGGTGCCTTTGGGAAAGAATTTGATGGGGAGAAATGTAATTGTCAGGTGGAATCAAGGGATGGTGGTTCAGTTGGACAAGTAAGATTTATTTGAGAATAGTATAGTTGCACGAGTGACCCGGAAGGATGACTGGTGGGATGTTGAATATTTGAACTTTAATCTATGAATCAATGCACTTTGGGATGAGGTAAGCTGTTGGTGGTAACTAAGGTTGTCACATCTTGTGTGTCAAGAGAAATTACAGTTTTCTTTGTTTTGCAGATCGCAATGGGGTTGCAGACAGAAGAACTGCAGAGTGGTACAGTTAGTGGCTCAGTCGATGGCCAGAGTGAAGGAGGCCAGTTACAGTTTAAGTCACAGTCAGCACAGTGGTGTATATTGAGGCTGAGAGGGCAGTGCACAGAGAGTACTGGTCAGTGGCAGGAATGAGGTAAAATTGCAAGGTAATGGATTTTGCTGGGGGGTGCTTTGGTTGCTGGAGTGGAGCACAACATGATCACTTGTAATCCCCTTTGTTTGGGTCATTAAGGCAAGTTAGAATGCTGTGATCAAGTAGCGTGGGAGCTGATTATTGCATTGGAATGTGGGGCAAGTTAGGAAGAGGTAGGTGGGTGTCAGGGTAACACTGTGGGGGATGGATTATGGGGTGTGGGGAGTCCATAGGAGGAGTAGTGTCACAACATTCATAGGAGCACAGGAACTTATTAGGCTAAGTCCTATGGCTCTTGCAAGCCAGGTGAGTTCAACCCTTGCTTTCAGGTGGTTGGAATCTTGGGGTGATTATAGTTACTCACCAGTTGTTTAAACCATATTTGGAGGAAGGGCCAATGACGTGTTGTTCTTTGACAGGACGCCGGAGTTTGTTCCTAATGTGTGGTATCTTTGGGGTGACAAATTTGTCCCTTGAGTAGGTAGTGTGATTACCATTTGGTAATGAGTGAATTCAGGGTGTTTAAGGTTGGGCACATAGAGTACTTCATTGCTGGACATAGGCGAGTTTTCAGAAACTATGTCAAGGGGTTTTGACTTTCTGGCACTTAGTGTCAGGTGATTAAAGTTTGGAGTTAGACTATTCCCTGCAATAATCGGGTCACTGTACATCCAGATCTGTGTAGCTTGGTGGGCTAATGTGATATGCTATAGTTGACAGGGTACTGGGTTCGAGACTTGCTAAGGTTTTTTCTTTGACTGGGTGCAGATTTGTGTTCAAGGGGTTACAGTTCTGTGGCTCTTGTTATGGCTATAGGTTATTATTCTGAAAAGGTCAAGCCTTGGTTAGTGACTTGAAGGAAGTGGACTAAAAGAGAATGTATGTTCGTGGAGCGGATGTTCCAGTGGTACAGTGGGGTCATGGTTAATCCTACTTTATTTAGTTTCATTATGGCATATTTCAGTGCTGGTATGTCAAGGCATGGGGCTGATGACGTGGTTCTGATGTACTTTACAGATGATTGGTACAGCAAATGATGTTTGGCTTAACCCTTTCCTTTATGGGAGGTAGTTGGTTGAACAATTTTGGGTAGAAAGGATGGGGAACAGCCTGGTCAGGCTGGTTGTAGGAGAAGAGGGACAGGCTTGGCCTCTTCTGTTCCCCCTCTGGTGTCTGGATGTTCATTTCAAGGATCTGAGGAAAGGAAAATGAGCAGCTGGAGGAAGTTTGCTGAAGAGATAAACAAGCTGAGGTAAGGATGCTGCTTATTTGGTGGAAGGTAATTCAATGAATGGTATGAAGTGAGATGGGACTGCTTCATAAGTAAAGTAAGTGAGTACAGATATGGATGCTGCTTACTGGGTAAATGGGATATGAGGTGAGTCTTGGCTGCTGCTTCATAAGTAAAGTAAGTGAGCAAAGGTATGGATGCTGCTTACTGAGACAGGGTGAGTAGGTACGCTGCCCTGACTAACATTACAAGGATGTTTATGCTGTGTTTATAACCAACTATATTGTGTCTAGTTGTAATTAATAATTTGATAAAAGCTATGTTATGGAAGTTTTAATAATGGTCATCAAATGTAATTCGGTGTGATGTGTTTATTGAAGGGGACCGGGACAAATGAGGTTTGGTAACAAACCAAGTTGACCTGGGACATCTTCAAGAGGGGTTAGGGTGATATATTAGTGGGACATAGTTGGGTTGGGGAGGTGAAAGGGTTAAATGGTGGGAAAGACAATTGGGAAGAAATGAGATAAGGGTGGGAGGGGCTTAAGGGGTTTAGACAAGTGTAGCTGGGTAAGCAATCACATTTTGCAGCGAACTTGCTACCCACCCACCCTCCCATTTTTGTTGGTGGATTGGTGGGGATTGGGGTTATTTTATCAGTCAGGGTAGGCGGAGAAGAGGGACATGCTTGCCCTCTTCTATTCCCCCTCTGGGGTCTGGATGTTCATTTCAAGGATTTGGAGGAAAGGAAAATGAGCAGCTGGAGGAAGTTTGCTGAATAGATAAACAAGCTGAGGTAAGGATGCTGCTTATTTGGTGGAAGGTAATTCAATGAATGGTGTATGAAGTGAGATGGGATGCTGCTTCATAAGTAAAGTAAGCGGGTGCACGTATAGACGTTGCTTACTGGGTAAACGGGATATGAAGTGAGTCTTGGATGCTGCTTCATAACTAAAGTAAGTGAGCAAAGGTATGGACATTGCTTACTGGGACAGGGTGAGTAGGTACGCTGCCCTGATTAACATTACAAGGATGTTTATGCTGTGTTTAGAACCAACTATATTGTTCTAGTTGTAATTAATTATTTGGTGATCAAAGCTATGTTATGGAAGTTTTAATAAAGGTCGTCAAATGTCATTCAGTGTGATGTGTTTATTGAAGGTGACCCGGACAAATAGATTAAGGCTATGACCTGTTAACAATCTTCTTCACTAGTCTTGAGTTTGATTCCTACAGTCTCTACTTGCCTGTTGTGTGGTGCTAAACAAGTCACTTAAACAGTGCTGTTAAACCTCTACTAACAATTTGCTTTGACATACAACAGCATCCTGATTATCAAAAATACATTACAAATCGAGAACTGCTACGCTGCTTCAGTAATAGTGCTAAAGACTGTAGCATGATAGGGTTGTTCATTGCCAGTCTTCCAGTTGCTGATTTATTGTTTAAGTGCTGAAGCTGAAGGTCATTCATTTTTGAACATGAGCATCTAATCTGATGCTAGGTTATGTCAGGTTTGAAATATGAGCCAAGGGAGAGAACAAAGGAGCTAATGAAGGTGACATTCAGAAAATCCTGACTGCCACGAGGACAAAACAAATATGGCATCCGAGTTTGTAAACGCTATTAAAAACATCTAGAAATTATGATGTTTCCGTAATGATGAGGTATCTCTGATTGATGTCATATAGGCCTTGGATAACTTGGGTTATGTTGAACAGTGAAGTTGCTCTTTGCATAACATTATTCTTACAAGACGCGTTGACATTTTGTAGGATATAACATGCTTGAGTGCTTAACGCTACTAAGAGGGTGATCAAGCACTCCAACCCTACTATATATAGATGATGTGTAACGCGGTGCTGCAACTTAGTT
>NC_056741.1:683750675-683805675 GCF_019279795.1 Protopterus annectens | reverse complement strand
TGTAAAGAATCTGAACATTTCTGGTTTGATTGCCCCAAACTGAGAACACAAAGAGTAGACAAAGATTAATGTTTAGAATAAAGACAAAAGAAGAAGCTATTATTGAAGATACTATTCAATGAGAATGGTTTGTGAGAGGGGAATAAGAGAGAAAGATTAAAGAATGAAGATATGTTTAGAAAAGCAAGAATAAGATATAAGAAGAAAGCTGTTTCACAATTTTAAAGAGTGGAGAAGAAAAAGGGGGTGGACACTGATGAAGAACAAGAACAAATTAAAAAAAAGTCAGTAGGAGAAGGAAAAATAAAAACTGGAAGCAAGAAAACAACAGAACAAAGAAAACAATGATGTGGTGATTTTTTTGCATTAAAATAAATAATATTAAAATGTTTTTTTTTAATTATCAGTGGTTGAATGGTATAAAAACAAAAAATTGATGCATTCAGTTTGTTGGATACAAGATGCAATAAAGATGAAAAAAGAAGAGAACTGGAAGAAAGTTTAGTTTGTCAGTAGGAAATTATTCATGGACATGAATTTTTATATAGAATGATGAGATAAAAATATCACATACTGCAATAATAGTAACAGGGAGCTTAGTACTATATGACACTGAAATGAAGAAAAATTGCACCAAGTTAGTCAAAATTTGTACATATGTTAATATGAAGGACAGAAAAAAATTAAAATGTAAAAGATTTTGTATTTTTGAATTGTCTGTTGTGATAGTACAGGATGTTAACTGCAATCTGAGAAAGAAAAAAGTAGAAATAGCTCAAGATATTAAGATGCTAAAAGAGGTTAAAAGATGTGAAGATTAAAAAAACAGGAAACAATTATCAATATAGAAAAGATACACTTTAAGATTGAGACTGATTACATAATATACTAAAAAATCAAGAAAGAATGAGTTGGGTTCATTTTTAAACCATACAATAATATGGGCGAGATTAGGAGAAGATAAAAAAATAAATAACAAAGGAAGGGAAATGAAGTTAACAGGATAAGTAGAGATTTCACAATAAATGAAGAATCAAGAAGAGAAAGAGAAAGATAGATACAATAGCATATCACAACAAGACATTTTATAAATCATGGACATATTGGTAGTGGTATATAAAAAGTATAAAAAGTCTATATAGAAATGGAAAGGAGGATGAACAAAATAAGAAGGATCATAGATAACTAATACAGAGATATGAAAAATAAATGCAACAAGGTAATGAGAAAATAAAGGAGTCAGGAAAATATGTATTATATGAGGAATAGAGATAAAGTCAAAATGTTACATAGAGATTCTTTTTAAATGGAAAAAAGAGATGGTTTCACCTTACTTAAGGGAAAGAAGTTAAAAAGAGAAGGAAAGGTAGAAGTAATACTGGATTAAAAAAAGTGAAGTAAGAAGTAAACAGAAAGAGATTATGGAAGTAATGGAAAACTGTAATAATAGGAATGAGAAAGAAGAAAACAAGGAGATGTGAACTTAAAAGAATATCAGAAAATGTAAGGAAATTTCCAGAAGAAGAGACAGGAATAGAAGAACTAGATAAAGTGGTCAAATATGGAAAAAAATATATAAAATAAATAAATAAAATAAAAACAGCAGAAGGATTGGATGGATTAGGGTATGGTGATTAGAAAGAGATGAATGAATATGCAAAATATTGACTGGATGGATGAAGAAAGACAGAGATAAGAAGAAATTATGTGGAGTGAAAATAAAATTTATATGGAGGAGGAATGAATGAAAAGATGTAAAGAATAAAAGACCAATAACACCAGGTAAAAGAGATTATAAAGTATTTATGAGAATATTACAGCTTCTTCTTCTTTCAGCTTTTCCCGGTTAGGGGTTGCCACAGCGGATCACCTGTCTGCTCATGATTGGCAGCGGAGTTTTACGGTGTCGAGTTGCCAGTCTGGCACCCAACCTTCCACAGAAGGCACAAACACACACACACACACACACACACACACACACACACACACACACACACACACACACACACACACATGCACACACACACGCAATCACACCTAGCACCAATTTAGATTGTCCAATCCACCTGCAACATGTCTTTGGAATGTGGGTTGAAACCGGAGCACCCGGAGGAAACCCACATGACCAGAGGGAGGACATGCAGACTCCGCACAGAAGGCACCCCAGCTGAGGATCAAACCAGAGAACCCCTTGTTCTGAGGTGGCAACGCTAACTGCTACACCACCGTGGCCACCCTTATGAGAATATTATAGCAAAGAATGCAAATTGTTTTGGATGAGGTTGTAGGGTTGGTATTTATGAAACAAAAAAAAAAGAAATGAAACAAATGTCATTAATAGTGAAAGCAGTGGATGAGATGATACTGAAGTTAAATTGAAATCAGTCATGAAGCCGTGATAATAATTTTAGAAGCTTATGGCATAAGAGAAGGAGCAATTAATGTAATAATGAAATATGAAAGAATCAGGGTGAGAAGTATGGTAAATGGTTAGATAGGACAAGAGATTAAAGTTAGGAGAGGAGCAAAGTAAGGTTAACCAATGGATGTGCATTTGTTTTAGTTATGAATGCAATAAAATAAATGTGTATTTGTGAGACTGAAGAAACAGATGGGAAATGGGAGATGGAAAAAGGGCTGTTAGTAACGTGTTTTCTATATATGGCTCATTTGGTCCTCATAGTAAAAAATAAGGGATGGCTAAATGGAGGTTTAATAATAAGAAGAAATATATTAGAAAAACCTGGCTTACTGTTAAATTAGATGAAGTGTAAAAGATTTGGTGAAATAAAAAGATTAAACTCTATGGGCAAGATTCCATAAAGATCACAGAATTCATCACATTACACTGATCTTGGCAAGAAACTTGCGGATAACATTGTAATATGCTAATATACACAAGAAACTCAGAATACCTCAGTGCACAACAGAGTACTGCAGTTCCAACATTGCACTAGAGAAATGCACAAGTAATCCTTAAGTATAAGAAATAGTTGTCCAATAACATTGTACATTACCAAACAAATAAAACGATATCACAAACCAAGAATTCTGATAATTGTTGAGAAAGACAACAAAATCTGTACAGTAACTTTATGGACAACTACAGCATGTCACTGAATGCCAAGTATTATAGCAATAACCCACGCCTGGGTGTGGGTAATGCTGGACCACGTGACCAAACAATACCAACCATGGGTAAATCCAGCATTACGCACACCCAGAAGTGGGTTATTGCTATTATACAATGACATTATTTAAGAAAAAAAAAATGAATTTTCTTAAATAATGGCATTGTATAATGCCTCCTTGCTGCCCTTCCGCAGCTGTCTGGTATTCTGCGGCAGTTCTGATGTACTGCGCATGCGTATGCCTACACAGTACATCAGAGCTGTGGGCAAAAGCAATGGAGAAAGCAAGATCTTCGTTGCGTTTTACGAACTGTTTTGCTATGTTAAATGGGTTTAACATAGCGAGACAGCTTTAAAAAAAGCAACAGAGCCGTTGCTTTTTTTAAACCTGTCTCGCTATGTTAAACCCATTTAACATAGCAAAACAGTTTGTAAAAAGCAACGGAGGAAGCAAGATCTCCGTTGCTTTTTACAAACTGTCTCGCTATGTTAAATGAGTTTAACATAGAGAGACAGCATTAAAAAAAGCAACGGAGAATCTCAGTTGCTTTTTTAATGCTGTCTCGCTATATTAAATGAGTTTAACATAGTGAGACAGTGTGAAGCAACGGAGATCTTGCGTTCTCCGTTGCTCTAGAAAAAAAAAGAAAAAAGAGTTTTAGTAATGGAAAAAGTCCGGGCGACCAGACCTTTTCAAATTACTATAACTCTGATTTACAATGTGCACGCTGACCAATCAGCGTGCACGTTTTTTGAATATTAAAGGGGATCATTGTATAATGCAAAGTAATCCACATGGCAATCGTAACATAAATTTTCAGGAGTACACACAGAAATGTATTAGACAATCACAAATATTTCTGTATGCCATCCACTAACTTAGAATATGTGCTCCAAAGCTGCAAGGCTATATGTAATACACACACACACACACATATATATATATATATATATATATATATATATATATAAAATATATATATATATATATATATATATATATATATATATATATATATATATATATATATATATATATATATATATATATATATATATAAAAAATATATATATATATATATATATATATATATATATATATATATATATATATATATATAGCACTCTTTGCATTAAAATTAGAGACATCTATGGATATCTACATAATATATGTATCATAAAAAATATTGACTTCAATTTACAGATTCCAGTGAAGTTCTTAAATTCCTTAATAAAAATATTAAAGGTGAAAGACACTCTTGGCCACTTTGCCATAGCTAATAGCTGCTAATGATGGGTTTGGAGGCTGTGTGGGGTGACACAAGTAATGTACACACCCAAGGAAAGCATGGGATAGAAAAGAAGACGTGGGGTATAGCTGAAGAAGAGGGACAGACAATGGGAATGTTGGAACGGGAAAATCTAAGGGAATGTCAGATGGCATGGACAATTTTTTTTTTTTGGTGGGAAAATGCCGCCTTTTTTATTTTTTAAAGAATTGAAGGAAAGGTAAACATAGGAAGAGAGAGGAGGTGAAGGTAAGCACAGCAGGTATACCATGATGGTAAACACACAGGTTTATACATAGAACAAATAGCACAACACAAGACAGACAAAAGTGAGGAAAAAACATTATGAACAGGTTAGCTACACAGGCAGTACACTGCACAAAATGGGCACTGGAAAGTTGTCAAACAGGGTGGGGATGCATACAAGCCATGGTGAAACATGAAAAAATTCTACCTATGCACTATGTTGCAGAATGTATGACAGTGTATGACCAGTGGTGCATGTATGTTCTATGGTAATAAAGTGAGATCACAGTACACATTGGACAAATGTACATGTATCCAATTAGTCTGTCAACAGTGGAGGTGTTAGCCAAACCACATCACAGAGGAGCAAATGTAGGTCAAGCAATGGTAAATATCTCCAGTGAACAGAAACAAACCTGAGGCCATTCATGTGAAAGGCAAACAAGCAAGCATAGTGTCAAACAGAAGTACTTCAGAAGATCAGCTAAGACTGCTATATACACAAGTAGCTGTACACAACCAAATGTGTGTGTTTGTTAAACACATATGTCTTGTCAAGGGCAACATGCAGGTGTATGTATGTGTATATGTGTCATTGGTATAAATGGAATGTACAAGAAATCAAGGTCAATAAATATAAATGAACCAATGACAGGTAATAATATGTTAATCTAACAGGGCAGAATATTGAATATAGCATGTTGTGCACATGAATGTGATAAAATACAGTGGGTAACACACAGACTGAAAACAAGGATGTATTCCATGCATTACCCAGAGGCTTCTGTGCACTTGTCCCACACTGTAAAATGTCCAAACATTTGGCACATGTTCACCATTTCAAATTAATAACTGGCAATGGACAGCAGTTTTAACAAAGGGAAACATACACACAATAATAAATACTAGGGACATATTAAAGTGGTAAGGAGGTAGACAACCTAGGAAAACATCATGATAAAACAGGATACAGTAAGGTGACCAATGCAAATGCATGTGTAAAGCACAAAGCATGTTATAGAAGACACACAGACATCCATTTAAACAAATGGAAAATGCATGTGAAATGGACAGATGGACTGCTGATATACACAAAATTGGAAATGTATAAATCACACACATACAGTAATGTGCAATCATGTCACATAAACATGTATAGGTAAGCAAGTTAAAAATATCAGTGAGATACACACATACTGTCATGCAAATGTCAAATAAAGAAACACATTTGTACGTCAACCACATTGCTCCTTATGAAGCAGAGGGCATCTAAGTTGCCACATAGTCTCCAAATTTTCCACCTTGAGCTTTAAATCACCCCCTCTTTCATTGCATTTCACCCTGTCTAAATTTTTTTTGAAATTGGCACAGTTTAAACTATGCCTATGCAATGCATTGTGGGTATCTTTAATTCTGATGGCCCTGATATGTTCAGCTATTTTCTCCCTGGTGAAAGTGCTTAGTCGTTGGGATTCTGTGCTGTGTCATATAAAACCAGTGTTTCCACGTATAAGTTTGGATTTTTTATTTTATTTTCTTGGTTTTTGCTTCGCTTGAAGTGTTGTTTGGTTTGATTTTTGTTTGTTCCTGACTTGCGTGGTGTGCCTCTTTATCGGACACTTACAGAGCACTTTTTAGTGCTTTATTCACTTTGGAATATACATATTTTTCACTATGGAAGTTATTATTGCTGAATTAACTTCCTCTGTGCAGAAGCTGACAGCACTCATTTCCAAAGGACGAGTGGGAGAAGTGGCTTTATCTGTGAGCCCTAGCAATACCACTCTTACCAGTAAACAAGCTGAGCTGTATACTCTGCACACGCCTCCATTGGATGGAAGGAGAACATCCAGCCAATCAAATCAGCAGCAACCTTGTCAAGGGCGGGATTTTGGAGCGTGGTTACATTTGCCAGCGGCAAGTTTCTTGGACTTGAATGAGGAGAGAAACGAGCAGCCCTCTTTGAACAAACAGATGGAAATATTTGAAAAGTCGGTGAGGAAGTTCAGACGTTTGCAGTTGGACAGTGCTTTTCTCAACAAATCTTTGGCCTTGAAGCAGGTTCCAAAGGGTCTCCGTATTTGGAAACTGCCAATGGGTATAGAGGTTAGTTCTCCTACCTACAATGAACTTACTGAATTATTCAACAACATGGGTCTTAACATGCTCAAGATCATTATTAAACATAATTCCGACAAGTTGGTGGCTTTAGAAGATGAATTAAACACCATTCATTATAGCATTGTCAGTGACTTGTTATTTAATGATTATTCAAACAAGTACAATCAAATATTAAAGATGGTGAAAATTTTGTGACAAACAAAATAAATACTAAATGTAAAAAACTCATAAAAGACCTCAATGACTATAAACACGATTGTGCTTATCCCATTGGTGTGAATGGTACCAAAAATGGTCTTGGTATTACTTGGGGACCAACACCTACAGAGACCTTTGATAATTTTGAGGTTTCTGACTTTAATAATGAGCATTTGTTTGAAGAGAACAATGGACCGAGAAGGTCCAAGAGATTAAAGAACAGGAGGAAGGGGGGCCCACACTACAACAACAAATTTTCCAATAGTGGGAACTAGTACAACCAAGGATACCACTACCAGAGCAACAGGGGGCGACGGTCGAATTAGACATAACTTTTGGTAGTGCAAATATATATTCTGGTGATGAGGAGGTTGACTGTAATTCCTTTGTTGAGCATGCTTTAATGAATGAAGCTCTGCATTATGATATACTTACGAAGGACAAATTTATGGTGTATAACTACACCTCATTGACTTTAACTAATTCTCATCACAGTTCATTGAGCAAGGGTACTACCTTTGTGCCTGATTTTTCTTGGACATTGCTGATGTGTTGATTAATTTAAAATTGTACATTAGACAGCTTAATTTAAAGTTGTTTTTTAAGGGGAATGTTTTAACTAAAAAAAAAGTTTTGATGCACAGAAGCAGTTTGTTCATTGCACCTCAGAATGTGGATTTGTCAGTGTTTGAAAGGCTATGTGACGTTGAATTAAGAAGAATTTTAAATAGTGTCAATAGTAAAAAAGTACATGACAATTTGTCTACTGAGGAGAGGAAAGCACTTTTGAGTTTGGCTAAAAATCATGAATTGCGGTTGATGAAACCAGACAAAGGTGGAGGCATGGTCGTTATGTCTCAATATGACTATGTCTTCAGGATGTGTGAAATATTAAATGATCAACTAACCTACATTAGAGTTAGTATCAATGAGGTTAATAGGGCTTATTCAAAAATAGCTTTATTCTTGTTAGACGCATTATTTCAAGGTACCTTGAATGAGGATGAATACAAGTATCTATCTGTTCCACATCCAGATATACTGGTTATGTTTGGTATACCCAAGACACATAGGTCTATTTCTAACCTTCCCTTTAGGCCTATTGTGGCAGCCAGAGGGTCCAAAACTAAACCATTGGCAGCCTTTGTTGACTCATATACTAAAACAGTGTTGGGTGAATTTGGGCACATTTTAAGAGACTCTGACATTGCTTGGAAGGACTTAGGAGTGTGGACTTATCAGTGTCATTTTCTTTCCTCACCATTGATGTGATCAATCTTTTTACTACAATACCCCACAAAGAGGGTTTGGACTTCTTTAGGGAAGGTCTATTGAATAGTAAAGCCTGTAACAGGACTAAAATCAATTTATTGGTTGATTTAATGGAAATTGTCCTAAGGAACGATTTCTTGCTCTTCGAAGGGGAAATTTATCAACAAACAGCCGGAGTAGCTATGGGAGCAAAATGTGCCCCAGTTTTTGCCATCTTAGTACTCCTGTTTTGGGAAGAAAGTTTTGTTTTCACCTCTAGGTTTATGTCCAAAATTATGATATATAACAGATGTTTGGACAATATTCTCATTTTATAGAAGGGAAATGATCAAGAAGCCAATGAGTTCCTTGAGTTTGTCAATAGTACCACTACTTTTTTCAGGTTTATTCACTCCTGGCATCTAAGTGAAATTAATTTCTTGGACATTAATCTCACATTTTATGGTACAGTTTTGGAAAGGAGTATCCACAGAAAGAAAACCTTTTCCATTTCAATGCTCCGTTATAGCAGCTGTCACCCTAACCATCAGAAGAAGAGTATCATCAAGGGGCAGATTGTTAGGCTGTCCAGGTTGGTGAGTAACCCTGACATATTCAAACAAGAGCTGTTCCAACTTTTGGGTATGTTCCTAGATAGAAATAGATCAAATTAATTTTGAGGCTTAAGCATGAAATTTTGAAGAAAAGGAACACCCTTTACCAACCTGTTCTTGGTAAAGGGCTTCCTGTGAAGCCTCTTCAGGATTCAGTTGATGTTTCTGCTGTAATGGTTATTAGGTATAATCATCTTGCTCAGGGCATTCTTTCAGTGTTCAACAATGCATGGCATTTGCGTCTCACAGGTACATGTAAGGAGATCTTAGGACCCAAACCAAGGATAATGTATAGTCGAGGGAGGAATGTAAAAGATATTATGGAAAATCCCTCCAGGGAGGAATGTAAAAGATATTATGGAAAATCCCTCCAGGAAATACTTGATTTCTAGAATGTACAAATGTGGAGCATGCAGGGCATGTAAGTACATCAATGATGGCCCTTATGTGTCTGTCACTGTATACAGTCGTACATTAGCTTGTCCGGGCAGGTGTTGTTGCAACCCTAATATGTTAGTGTATGTGGCAACCTGCACCAGTTGCACAAATTTTTACGTTGGTAAAACTGTACGTAAACTGAGGGAGAGAATAGCTGAACATGTCAGGGCCATCAGAATTAAAGATGCCTACAACGTATTGTATAGGCATAGTTTAACTGTGCCAGTTTCAAAAAATGTATTTTTTTTTGTTATAGACAGGGTGAAATGCAATGAAAGAGGGGGTGATTTAAATCTCAAGGTGGAAAATTTGGAGACTATGTGGCAACTTCGATTAAATGCCACTCATCAACTGGGACTTAATGACAGTATTGCTATTCTCCCTATGCTTAAGACTAAAGCAACCAGGATATGAATGTTATTCACATTTTTTTGTACACAAAAAGGTCTTATACATTTTCAAGATCTATGTTCGAGTTTAATTTAAGTATAGGTTTAATTTTTTAATATCTTTTTTTATATATTTTAGACTTTGAGTAGATAATATTTTGTACTACAGTTTGTCATCTGTTTGTTTAAATTTAAATGTGCTGTGATGATGTCATTGAATGTTGATTGGCTGGATAATAGAGTTTTATGTTATTTAAATGTTGTTTGTACTACCCAACAGTACTCTGATGAAGCCTTTGTTATGGTGAAAGCGCTTAGTCATTGGGATTCTGTGCTCTGTCCTATTAAACCAGTGTTTCCACGTATAAGTTTGGATTTTTTATTTTATTTTACAAAACATTTTGCAGATTGTTATTCTGAAATACCTTAGTTTAGCATAATACTCAGTTGACATTGTAACATTCAGGTATTAACATATTTGAACAAGGATTGGAAGACATGAGCTTCAAACCTATAGGCGCAAAAGACAGCCAACCACTAAACTTGAGGTCTACCTGCCTATCTAACCCATCTCAAGTACCAAAAAATGTTTTCCAGGCATTGAAACGAGTTAATGTTATGATATCACCCTGATGGGGGATGGTTACTAAGAATGATCTTGGCTTAGGATTGCAGACTGTGAACATGTGCTGTTTATATAGCTAAACTGTTTTCAAATTACATTCCTGTCAGCACTGTGTTCAGAGAAATTAACAGTAATTGATAACGCATTCCTCATACAGTGTGACAGTGCCTTGTGTAAACAGAGCCATAGATGTTGGTGTACATTATGGACACATAAAGGTATTTGAGAACCATTATTCCTTGAAATTGCACATCACTAGTTAAATACATACATCTTCCCTGCCCCTCATTGCAACAGTTAGTGGAGCCATTACAGCCTATCAAAATTATAGTTTGAAACTGTTGAGCAATTGACTTCAGTATTTTATGACAAAACAGTGCTACACAGCATTTTAAACAAAATACAATATTAACCCACTAAATTCCTCAGACATATAACAGCATTTACCAAGATATACTGGTAATGCTGTTAAATAGCTGATGTTAACTGAATGTCATGGAATACGGATAAATAAGTAATAATTCAATGAATAACTGAGTTATTCACAACAACTCTCAAATTATAAATGAATATCGGTAAGTATAAAATGCTTTGTTAAAAGAATGCTATGGGTATATGACATCAGTGTTACAGTTTAAGATACGAGTCCCCTTTCAAGACTTGAACACACAGTGCACAAAATGCAAACATGCTGGCCAGTGTCCTTACAAGCAGAGCTAGCACTCAACACCTGCCACTTATTAACAATCAGGTAATGATCTTTAAACACTGTTATTCAACAACTGATGTTGTTAGGCAGCTACGGATTATGGTGTTATAGCTAGAAAAACTAGATCAGTGAGTCGTTACCATGTACAAAGTAAAATGCAATAGAAACTATTGCAATAGTTTTTAAAAAAATGTTATGGGGTTGTGGGTGAAGTTAACCAAGATAATCCCCCAGATTTACTAATCTTTCATGTAATACTAGATTAGTCTTACACGGAAGCGCCACTGTAAGAGTATGATGGCAGCGCGCCATGCATATTAATGAGGGTGCACTGCCTCAACTCTAAAGCTTACACGGAGTGTGGATGAGTGTAGGGGGCATGTCGGACTGCTGAGCAGTCCAAAAATCCATGCCCCTGCAATGAAGAAATGCCGCAATTTCGAGTTACATGTGCGAGTTCGCTCACATGTGTAAAATGTAACACTACACTCCCCCATGTTAAACAACTGACAAAATTAAAAATAAAGAGTTTTTTTTTCATCTGATATAGCTGCCCGTATTTGTGCAGATTTGCGCGGGTTTGCCCATTGCTTAGCTACAGTTAGCAGCTTAGACACCAAAAGAGGATAATAAGAAAAATATATGCAAATTAAGCAAAATAGCGATAGCGTAGTGGTTAGAGACTACTGCACATTCCATTTTCTGTTGGAAATCTGTATTCAAAAATATTTCCTGACATTTTTTATGTGTAAGTTTTGTAAAAAGCATTGGAATATTAAATGTAGTAGTGAACGAATTATATATGTATATGAAGGTGAAATGGTTATGCATTTTGAGGCATGAGTACCCTATTTTAAGCAATATAAATCACTGCTAAGCACATTTTACCATTATTGAGCATATTTAAATACAATTGTGCATAGCTGCGCACTGTGCTGACCAGCGCAATGTCAGGCAACGTCGAGCAACGTCGAGCAATGTTGGGAAAAGTCGGGCAAAGATGAGCAAAGATGGTTAAACATGCTCACACCTCCTTTAGTGTACCTTAACTAGTCAGGTCTGCCCAGTAGGAAAATAAAAAGCAGTGACAGGGCTCGAACTCAGGATACTGTGCATTATAGTCACAGTACTTAACCACTAAGCCATGACAGCATTTCATAAACATGCACTTTCAACAGACACATATCTATCAAAGGAATTTTAAACATTGCCAACATCAGCTAAGCAGGCGTGCCTACAGCTGAGTTTTTTCCAAAACTGGCCAATCACAAATAAGTGCAGGTAATGAGGCATATTTAAGCTCCACAGGTGGGAATACTTGCTATAACTGGTTGTAGCTTCCTTCTGCAGTCAGCATGGCCAGTGTTGGAGAAGCCACTCGATTTAGAGCACAACGCTGGGGCATCCAGGAGTCCAAAGTAATGGTTTGGCTCCTTGTCCACAATCATGAGGAAAGACTCCTGTGGGGCCAGTACCAGGGTACCCAATATAAAATGGAGGCCTGGAACAGTCTTGCCCATGATCTCACCAGTGCCACTCATGTTCCTTGAACTGGTGAGCAGGTCAGGCACCATTATTCTGACCGGAAGCGATTTAGGGAGGATCAACTGGACCAGTGGATCCAGGAATCCAGTACAATGCCTAATGCCCCAGTACTGAATAAGTAGCCATTGTGTTAAGTAGTTAAGAATTGCTATGCTTGTCTATACTGTGGATAAGTATGTCTTAATATCACTGCATTTACTTCAAAGCTGCAGGTGTCTGGGCTATGAATTAGCAAGCCCATGAAGATAGGCTGCAAAGGCTGCATCATCAGGTAGGTTAGTAATTATTCTGCATGTACTGTTATGTAACATAAATGAGAGAGCCTTCAAAAAGTCTTTTAACCCAATAAATAAAGGTGTAATAATCCTTTAATAAATGTATGATTCATGGAGTGCATCTGTGTCATTTTGTTTGATATGTTGTTGTACTGTTGCATTCTACAAATAGTAGTGTTGCATTAAGCAGTGTCAATCCACACTTGGGTAGGCCCATATAATGTGGATGAAGGGAGTGCCAGTAGTCTGTATGCATATGTACAGCCCTCAACAGTTGGTTCATGGCCAACATGTACAGGTTAATCTGGCACATGAGTAGCTTGGTATTGTGTGCCCCAGAAATGTCAGTGTGCTGCCAGAAATGTAGGGAGCTGTTATCATATAACTGATACTTTCACCTGAACATATCTAGATAATTATATGAAAGTAGATCTGTCAGTGTGCCATCTTAGCAGTAGTGTGTGTGAGCAACTCTCAAAATATGTTGCAGTAACATCTGCATCTTGGACAGTTTGTATGTAAGATACAGCTCATGTATATAATGATCTAGCAAAATCCATTTGCACAATATAAAGACATTGGGTAGTGTAATAATACATGTAAGGGACATATAACTGCAGTTAATAGGAATGTAGTGAAAACTAGAAGGATATATAAGTTGTTAATTGAGCTATCTTTTCCCACCCTACTGTATGTGCATAAAAAATGCAATTCCACACCTCAATCGGTATGTCTAATCTCAAAACACTTGTTGGGACATATGTCCTATATTTGCATTAATTTCTATGCATGTGCCCTGTTAAAATACCACAATATCGGTGGCCTGTTGCCATCAAAAAAAAACCTGCATGCTGCTGTAATGTTCACTATTGTTCTATATATGCATGTGTTATGCTTGCTTTTCAACTGTTGAAAATCTGGTGTGTTTGGTTATTGGGAATACTTCTGCATGCTGTTATAACTAATTGGGAATGCTGTTGTCTGTTACTAACCCATATCTTTGTTAAACTCTCCAAAATATAGTTTGTATGGGAAGCCCGGTCCCAGCGGACCCACCTGTCCCATCTCAGCTGGCCATGGCACCTGGCACCAGCAGATCTGGTGACCAGCCTGGGACCTCCTCCTCCATTGGCCCTGTGCCACCTTCAGATGGAAGCACTGCAGGAGATAGGGCTCAGCCCCCCTGTGCAAGCGTGGGCGGAGGGGCACCTATCACCCTTCGAACGGTCTGGGCTGCGGTGCCTAGAGAGATTGAATGTTCTGTTGCAGAACCTCTATGCCAGCTTGAGGCCCGAGTGGCACAACTCCGGGGTCAGCCTGCCCCTCCTACACAGCCCCCAGCACAGCCACCCTCTGGGCCGTGAAGGAGCAGTGGTGACTGCCCATGTGTGGAGACCTCAGTCCCACTGTTTCCATCTGGGGGCTTATGGGCTTGCAATTTCCAAACATCTCTCCCATTCAAAGGTGTTCACCCCCCACATGTGTCATATACTGCCCCTGTATGCGTCTTGTTTGTCTTGTCTGTTTACCTTCCCAACCTACCTCCCCAAATATACCCACTTTCCCTACCCCACATTCCACTCTCACCTGAAAAAAAAAGGGCAATCTGGTCCCCCAAAAAAATTATGCCCCTTACATAGCTGCCCATTTTGCACACATGTCCACTGGACACATGAAATGTTATTTAATTGGCATTACAACATACTTTGTTGTCCTCACCCCTCTCTCAGGGGTTGAAGGGTTCATATCTACCTCCAAATGTATTGCATATGCACAGCTGTTGCTGTTGAAGAAATGGGCAGCTATGGACCTTCCCTACACCCATCCTGCACATCCTGAGCTATTTTCCATACTGTCTTTCCCTCTTTGTGCCCCTTTTTCACCACTTTACTATCGCCCCATTTTTCTTTCTTTCAAAGAAATTAGCGCAGGGGTGAACGCAAGTAAGCACTATTAAGCAGTAATTAGTGGGTTTGCGTGGGTTTATACTTGTTTGCACTTAGCAAAGCAATGCGCAGCAATTTGCAAACCTGCGCAAACCCGCTTACAACTGCTTAAAAGTGCCTTAGTCACTCTGTATGTGAGGGCCCTTGTTCTTCTCAGGAGCAAAATAAAATACCTCTTTAAGGCCAAACCCCGGACCTTGCACACACTTCACAACGTGTTGGTGCTTAAATAATTATATCATGCATCAGAATGAGTGAATGCAAAGGAAAAATAGGAATACCATGCCACACAACTTGTTCTGTGGATGTTGACCAACAGTTGTGTGATTACATTACATGACTGATAAGAGAAGCAGCCATTCTAGCAGGAAATAATGTTACACCATCACTTTACAACCCCACACAGTATCACAGCAGGACAGACACTGGCATATCTGTTTAGGGCAGAGGCCATACCTCCCAACTGTCCCTAATTTTCAGGGATGTCCCTGATATTGACACAAATTTTAGCTCTGTCCCTCTGAATCCCTCCTAAAACTACTGACTTTGGCCAGAAAGGTGGTGAATTACACTTAATGAACAATGACAATAATTAAGAGTTAGACAGTTATTTTACTTCAGAAAGGTGTATTAATTCATATGCTCTGATTCTATTAATGTCTCAACTTAATGGCACTAATATTTTAAAGGTGTCCCTGATTGTCCCTGACCTTTTATTGACTTTTTACTGAGTCTTTTCAAATATGTACCTGATTGGTTGAGAGGTCTGGCAGAGGCAGAAACACAGAGGCATATCAGCCTTTCTGCTGTTACACACTATGCAAATAGCTTTGGAAGGAGTTTTGGAAGCATATCCTTAAGTAGGAATACAACACTGAAATACAAATGGATGTTGCCATGTACTGGTAGCAACCAACTGTAAAAATGCCATTGCTCTATTGCTAAAAAGACCTGTGTGATGCACAGACAAAAAATAACAGGCTATTCTCTGGCTATCATGTGTATAGGTCCACAGTTAGGAGTTTCGCAGACAGACTACTTGCCTTGATAAACTAACATGTACACAGCAACGCTGTAAGTCCAGCAAGATAAAATCCACACAATACTACTTACGCTCTCTGTACTTTTGCACCCTATGCAAATGTTGAATATACCTGTGTGTGCAAGGTCTACCAAGGATGTAGGTAAGCATACTCACAGTACTGAAATGTGTCCAGTTTTTCTGAGCAGCTTGTGCTAATGTCAACACTAAAAAAGCACAAACTGTTTAGAACTGAGTAAATGAATATTCACAGTGTAGCAGTTCACAAACAATTCTTGTGCCAAAGGAATACATCTCAATGACTAGCTTTGTATGGCAGTTAATTGTAAAAGTTGAAAAGAAAGTACATCTTTCCATGTATCTTGGGGTAGTATTTTGAGGGGTGAGTACATTTCTACACTGACAAGTGGGTACTGGAAGCAGCAACATTAGGTCTGAGTTCAAAATGTAAATCTCTGGCTACACCCCTGGCTTCTGATACAAGAACTATATACCAACCTTCTGTCTTAAACGATGATGTCCACACCAAACAAGGATGATCTCCAGCTTGGAAAGCTGAAAGGGCCATGCCTACATGAGTCAGCAATTTATAGTATTGGGTTGCTATGACAGTGATTACTGCAATTACTACACAGCAGGCTGCATGCAATTAGCAAATGGTGGCCACTAATTGGTGCAGAGGCCATCACATGCTCATGTGCAAATTCCTATAAAAGCAGGCTGCAATCTCTGCCAACAAACTCAATCACTCTATTGCAGAGACTGACAGAGAGATAGAGAAAAAAACAGATAAAGAGAGAGAGAGAGAGAGAGAGAGAGAGAAAGAGAAAAGGAAAAAGAAATATTCCCAAATTATACAAAGGAAAGTATGTGACACATATGTATTTACTGGCATGTAGTAGATGTTATTAAAGAATAGTCTACATAATGTGAAACATTCATATGTGGCAGCAGTACTTCTTTATGCACAGATGTTCTGCTTAACTACTGCTATGGACAATACTGCGTGTAGCTGTGGGCAATGGGACATACCTGTGAAATGTCTAGCTCAGCATTAAATTTCAAAGATCTGATCCATGTTATCTGTGTTCTGTACAGTAGTGTGGCCAATGGCTGTTGGGAGGATTAGCTCTGACATTATATAAACATGGGTGTGACAGAACAACACATGCATAGTAGTCATATTAAAGTGTAGCTTAGCATTGGCAACTGCAGTAGCAGTCTAGTATGCTTATCCAGCATCTGTTGCCATATATACGCCCCCTAATGTTAGTGTGTGTTCATATGTAACACCTGTTTGTGTTGCAGCAAGGCCCAACAGTTCAGCTGTGAGGTCCAGGGACTTACAACAGTGTGGACCTTGTGTGTGTATGCCATACACATACAGAGAAATATATATGTGTCATATATATTCACATCTGTATATGTGCATAAAGCAGGGGACATATTGCAAATGTTTGTGAAGGGGGAAGATATATATATATGTTGGTGAAGATTAGTAAGCGCATATTTGTATGTAGGTTTTAGTGTGTGACAAACAAGACAGCATACAGTGCTGGTATATGACATGTGGTGGTTAAACACTGTGGGTAGTGTGTTCAGTTTGCAATTTTGAAGCCAGTAAGGCCTGCTAAAGCTACCTGGGCTGTGAATACCTTCAATGCATTTATCCCAAGACTGTGCGATTTTATTACATTACTGTACACCTTACATCCTTTTTATAATTGATATTCTCACTATGAAAGGTGAAATGTATATGTGCCTACATATATATGTATATGTAGACAAATGGATGTGTATATGTATATATACACACACATATATATATATATATATATATATATATATATATATATATATATATATATATGGTTTACTGTCATGTTATCGACGACTACATACCCGGCATCCCTTCGGTCGTCACTCACAATGTCGACTGAGCATAATCCTGCACATCAAGAATATCGAAGTCCTATAGTCGCCATGCACTGAAATCCGACATTACGAACGGCGCAGATGTGAATGGGACACAAACCGATGACGACAAAACTGTTGCGACGATGATGTCGGTGTCGCACAAACAACGTCGTCCACAACTTGCGGAAGTAAAGTAGACACGATAACAGCGTCGTCGATAATGAGGACTGTCCGTGACTGGAAATATATAGCACGAGTTGTAGAGTGTAAAAGGGGGGCCATTATCTGACATCGGCGATAGCAAGGACATACGTCTGCACGTTTGGACTGGTGATTAAACATATCATATTAGGACGTAGTTTCCTGATATGTACCTATACGCCAGTAACATATACAATGCAAGTACAGGTAATATGCAATAGTAGTATATGTCAGTGTTACACAATAACAGACATGATGTAATATTATACTGATATAGAAATGGTATAGCGTATGTAGTGAGGTGTGGAAGAGGTGTAGATTACTGTTTGTACTATCCGAAGTTGTAGACGATTGCAGTCGGTATGACTTTGGACAATGGCATCTACGGTGCAATACATTGTCCTGTAGAAAGGGTATGGTTAGTCATGTAGAAGTTAGGTGTACAGTGCTCCTGTCTCGACATTGTCATAAGCAGGTCATGATAAGTAGCCTTACGCACTGCTATCCATGTCAGCTATAGGCAGGGAAGTCTGTAGGTCACCCTTGACACCAGTATAGAGTCATTAGGAATACCTGGTAGCAATACCCTATACTTGTACAGTACGGTGTATACTGTGTAGCAGAATGTGATATTCTGTAATAGAAATGTATAGCTGTAGTTGTTTTATGTAATTGTAGATACTGAATGGACTACATAGTACAGTAACGTCACATATAAAGCATGACTGATCGCATTTCTGTATAGTACCAACCTATGTAATGGTTGGTATCTATTTGACGTACTATGCATATATGGAAGACAGGGTTCTGTAACATAGCCGTAATGCTGGTAATGTGTAGTAATACAGTTACTGTCATTAATTCTTAGGTGAGCTTACGTACGATGTCTGATCAAGCAGCAGTGAGTTCTCCTGGTGTGATTGGTTCCCTATATGGCACTATTACATCTCAGAAAGGCCGAGCAATACTATGTATTGATGGTTATCAATACTACTTGGAAAAGAGTAACTCAGAGAAGAAGTACTGGTGTTGCACTGAGAAAGCAAAACAGAGATGTAAGGGTCGTTGCATAACAGAGAAATGTGCTGATGATGAGAGGTTGCTTAAAAGTATTGGTCATTTTCATGCACCAGATGTTGTTCGGGTAGAGCAGAGTAGGATACGTGAAGCAATTAAAAGGCATGCTGGACAAACTATGGAGGACCCTTGCAGAATTGTATCAGAGGGTTTGGCAACCACGTCCACAGACGTAGTTACCACACTGACAAATACTGATGCCCTGAAGCAGACTGTACGTAGGGTAAGGTGTAGGAATAGTACAACCCCACACTTACAGTTGGCGAGTTTGAAGGATTTAAGGCCAGAGCTTATACCATTGAAGCAGGGTACTTTTATTGTGAAACACAGTGCATTCCAGAGCCATAATACTGATGTTGTACTCCTTACCACAGAGAGTAATCTCGGCCTACTCTGCCGTTCGGAATACATACTTGTTGACGGTACTTTTCCAATCAGTACTAGGGAGTGTAAACAGATATACTCTGTCCATTGTAGCTTGGATTGTTCAAGCAACAACAAAGTAGTGCCTGTAGTCTACGCTATCTTACCATCAAAGTGCGAGGAATGCTATGATCAGTTCTGGAACACATTACTTACATTATGTGCAGAGTTCCACCTTAATCTGACATGAGTCATGGTACTAAGTGACTTTGAAAAGGGTGCTGTGAATAGTATTGTGAAACATCTTCCTAATAGTACTGCAAAGGGATGCTGGTTTCATTTGTGCCAAATAATATGGCGACAGATACAGAAGCTAAACTTGATGCAGATATATGGTACAGACACACAGTTTGCGCTGTTATGTAAACAGGTGCCTTCACTTGCTTTCATACGTACAGAACATCTCTTGGAGACGTTCACGGAAATTGAACAGGCTCTAGGTGAACGGGGTGCCCCCTTATGTGAGTTCTTTAAAAATAACTATATTCTAGGGAGGCCGCAGCGTTATGGGATGAGGGGTTCTACGTCAGACAGACAACCACCTCTATTTGATGTGCCGTTTTGGAATCAGTCCAAAACGTGTACATTGGGCTACCCTAGGAGCCAGAATGCAGTGGAAGGATGGCATCGTCGGCTTAGGTCTCTATTAGGTAAGAAGGAGCTTTATATCACTGATGTCTTACATGCTATTACACTGGAGCAAAACCATTTAGAGGATCTCAAACAGAAGTACCTGTGCTGTGTTCCAGCATCTCCGAAGAAATGTAGGCTTACTGATAAGGAATGTATGATACAACGTCTGCTTGCTAAGCATGACAAAATGACACCATTAGGATTTGTACAGTCAATGGCTCACCATTGCTCCTTTTGAAATGTCCCCTCTGACACTATATAGTTCGTCTATGCTCCCTAAACCGCATTCTAGGATAGGTTCGGGGACATACTTCGACCTTCTACTATTGGGATCTTCTGTGTTATTACCTACTAACTATTAATTCCTGTACTTTACTATATTTGTGTGGCACAGCTATATGTGTAGTGTGCAATTGGTGTTCACTCAACTGTACACAGCATCATATCTGGATGGCAGACAGTAGTATTACACAGATACGTTCTGTTATGTACATATTCTACTGTTGGAGCATTGGATATCACGTCATCCTCCTGCTTATATCAGTTGAGGGACTGGGAATACGTTTACTGTGGAAGTACCCCTCATGGACTATGTTACAGCAAGTAATGTTGAGTAATGTCGCTATTGCAGCTGTCGTACGTTGTTTTTAGTGGATGTAATGACTATGGGACATACTGCGGTATCGTTATGGATACCGCATATCACAAACTGGGAAAGTGTTCATGGATTTAATGTTGCTATGATACACTGTGGATGGTCCTGCTCTTGGATAACGTAGCAGTTGTTTATTGTGGATTTGCTGTTTGTTCGTTCTTGTGTAGCTCGATATGTGGATGGGTATCGCTATATTGCTACTGGGGTTGTGTTTGCGGTTCCGTTCCTGTTACAGTACACATGGAGTTTGCTATTTGCCTCTATTTCACGCTGTTTCGGTTATTTCACGTTGATCGACCGGGAATGTCGCGATTCGACGTTTTCGACATTTCAGTCCGATTTACGGCCATTTACACTTTCGGAAACATGTCATTTCGATGTTTTATTTTGGTGAATGCTAACTTATTTATTTTCATTTTCGAAATGATGATAGTAAACCTATATATATATATATATATATATATATATATATATATATATATATATATACATATATATATATATATATATATATATATATATATATACATATACATATATATATGTATAAATAAATATATATATATATATATATATATATATATATATATATATATATATATATTTATATATACTCATACACACCTGCATCTACTTGTTGCAATAGATTCTCTGTACTGTTGACTGACTGTGATGGTCAATATGTTCATGAATACGTCAAAGATATGTATCTGTGGGATAGCTTAGTGGGAAACGGTTTATGTTATGGTATTATGGGTCCTTGCTTTGATCCTAGCAAAAGCTGTGTATTCTGTTGCTAGGCAGAACAAGTGTTATTGCATACAGTGTGATTAAGTCCCTTGGTTTTAACTAGGGTGTGTCATTGGAGGCTAAAGCACCACTTCTATTATTATTGATTGGTACTGATGTTGAATGCAAATCCTGTGTGTATTGCAGTACTACTTGAAGCTCTGGGCCTGTACAGCAAAGTATGGTGTATGTCCACATTGCTTACATCCACTGATTTGTGTGGTCCCTGTATTCATCACAGATTACATTTCTCAAGATTAAGGTTGTGTAAGTACTGAGACACAGTACTGTCTAGTACACCCTGAAAGCTTATCTGGGTTGTCATACCTTTGTGTCCTGTAATTATGTCTAATGCGTGTGTGGGCATGTCTGTAACATGTCCTTTGACATATGTGTGGTAAAACATATAACTGCATATTTAGCAACATTCATGGTGTACTATAGCAGTATGTGACCTATATTCCCAATTGTGCACATATTTTGAACACGGGTTTGGCATTAACAAGTTGTGTGGTATAATAGTAATGCATTTACTGGAACTTATACTGATTGTGATGGATGATATATTTCTTTACACATCAGCTTGATGTATATCTGCTGTGGCTAGGTGGTGCATCATGTTGCATACAGTATGCCAGGTACTCTTGTATAGTCTTATATAGTGATTTTATTTTGTTGCTGTGCAGAACATAGTTCATTAGAGAGAGAGTGAGCAAGGCACTTTCAAGCAGTTGTGGGGTGAGCAGTGATAAGTGGCAGTTATAGTGTTTCACTCTCGGTTAGCTTAGAGGTTGCTATTTATGGCAGTTCAGTAATATCTTTACTGTATAATGTTAAATGTGCCATATGACTTGCTCAGACATATTTTTGTATTTATGTCTTCCAGGGATCATGGCCCACTGCAGGAACCCAAGTTACAGTAGTGCTGAAGATGATATCATTACTAGAAGTATGATTCAGCACTACTGTCTCATGTTCTCACAAACCAGCCAGGACCAGCAGGAGCATACTGCAATGTGGCAAGATGTGGTCCACAGGGTCAATGAGGTAGGCCTGCATAACTGGACATATGAGCAGGTACGCCACCACTGCAGTGATTTTCTCAGACATGTCCGTCAGAGTGCCGCTGAGGTGCATAGACAACAGCTTGCAACAGGAGGTGGTGTTAATATCCATCTCCCCTCACCAGAGTGGAGGAGCTGCTCATGAGCCTGGAGACACCTGCCCAACAACAACAGCAGCAGACATAGACCATGATGGAGGTTGGAGCCACCAAGCAAGCACACATAGAGCATGCAGGTAACATGGCATATCTGTAGACTACTGTTATATCTATTGGTAGATCATGCATATGTGAAATGTGGAGTGTGTCGTTCAAAGATATGGAGCCTGTTGTTGTGCAATACTGATCATTTGGAACATAATCTGTAGCCCTGTGAATGTAAACTGTTGTTGTACTGTAAGATTGCAAACACACAGTAGCAATGCCACAGTTGTGGCCACTGATAAACTGTCTCATCTCTATGTAGGTCCCTCTGGGGTGACATCAAGGCAGTGGACAGATGCTGATGAGTGTGTTCTACATTTCTTATTGTAAAAAAAAGTGCATGTCATAGTTAAGGTGTAGGCCATGTACACATGTAACACACCTACTCATAATGCATGCTGTGTGGCTAAAGTATAGTGACTATTGGATAGGCACAGTTGATACTCAACATGCACATAACGTACACATCTATGTCATACACAGAGCATTTTAACATGCTACACATAAAGGATTCCCAAACCCTCTGTAAAGACACACTCCAGTTTCCAAAATCTCATCCACACATGACACATAATATACCTGAGGGGTAGAGGCCTATCCTGGGGCATTTAAACACTCTGCAACAGACTACACATTCATGTCAGGGAATGCTCCTTATTGGCCTCCTTACAAAGTCACATAACAACTGGTTGTGAAATGGTGAATTTAGCCAATGTAGTACAGTTCTGACACAGCATGATTAGTGCTGGTTTGTGAAACATTTGTAGCCTTGAGTGCCCACCTGATGCTTCATGATGATGGCGTATGGTACTATACCCCATCCAATTATTGTAACCACAGTACTACACATAGCTGTCATTGTTACACGCCATAATGATGCGTGTGTGCACACATATGCACCTCTAAACAGTATGCATACCAATCACCATTTGCACAACTGACACATATATGTCTTGTGATGCTATTGAGTGGCTAGGTCATATGACACATATTGGGTATGTGTAGTGTTTAAATATGCAGTTGTGTTTTAGCATGCCATGTCGTGGATGAGACTGGCATGTCCACAATATGGTCTACCCTCACCATAAGTACTGTACATTGGGTATGTGGTCAAATGGTATTCCATCAATTATCCATGCACCACTGATGATGTTATGTGAATACTCATCATGCATGTGCTAAAAATTTGTCCACAATTATTTGCTAAAGACACAGAGGCTGTAATCAGCATTGGATACCTATCTGACACACAGATACACATCCAGCAATGGTATGTACACCTGTGAGTTATGGTGCACAGTACATTACAGGGTTATGAATACCTGCACAGCAATGTTGTGTCCATGTATGCATTGTGTTCCAGGGGGAGGGCCATCACCTAATAACAAAACACATGCATCAAAGCCATGTATACTGTTAGTAACAAGGAATGACTGTACTTGCACTGCATGCTGTTGATCAACACATGTCCTGCATGCTGACATGTGTGATATGACTGTTTTGTTTGTGATACTATACCGCACCATCACCTGCTATTGTGTATGTTCTGTGATTGCTGGTGTTGTGTGTGTCTGCTTTAGGGAGGAGTGCAGTTTTGTGTGTGTGCATGTGTGCATTTGCACATGTGTGCATGTACGCACGTGCGCATGTGTGCATGTGTGCATGTGTGCATGTGCGCATGTGCGCATGTGTGCCTATGGTCTGAAGTCATGTTAAGGTCTTAAAGTGTGTTTCCTGTTTTCCTCTCACAGGTGGCGAGGTGGGGCTGGTTCAGTACAGCAGGGAACCTGATGTCACTGAGACAGACAGTGATGATGAGGATAGGTGTGTTGAGGCACAGGCAGGTTTGTCAGGGTCTGTTGTTGGGCCACCAATTGACAGTACACAAGTCTCCACCCCATCCATGCACACAGTCATACTCCCTGTATATCCATCACCATTGTCCTTAGCTGAGGGACAGTGTACGGTTGGCACTGGCCAGGACAGTGTGGTATCTATGGTACATGTATCAGGAAACAGCAGCCATAGCCAGATGTCTGGCATGGTACCACATAGACAGATGCCCATGGGTTCCCATCAGAGCACTACTGGTCATCATGTCCCTGTCAGACGTGCCACACCTCTTTCTACCACACGCATGTTGCATGCCATCATGGAGGCACAGACATGAATGGAGCGGTACACCAGACAGGGGCTAAGGGCACAGAGAGCTCATTACACCTCTGTAAATGACAGTATCTGTGACCTAGCAGGTGCAATACATAACTACACTGAGGTCATTGATAGACGTTGGGATGAGACATTGGATGTCCTCCACAATGTCATGTCCATGTGTCAGGACAGTGCGGGATGGTTGAGACGTCAACATGGACGTATGCCAGCAACATCAGCTGATGGAGGTCGCCGTGGACATCCAGCAAGTCACAGCCGTTCCAGTAGTGCCAGTACCAGGCCCAGCAATGTTGGGGGGGGCTGTCCATAGACCATCCTAGCAGACCACGTGCACGTGGCTCTGACCAGTCCCAGCAGGGACCTGGATCCAGTGGACATATGTCAACCTCTTTGGATAGTACCCAATCGAGATTAGTACCTGATACTGTCTGTAGCACCCCTGCCAGGCACAGGTTCCGTATCCATGGCCAGAGACGGTGATCTGGAAAGCCTGCCAGGTACAGTCTGTAGCTGTCTCACAAATCCCCGTATATGGCAAGCACATGGTGGAACTGTGTGCATGCAGACACACACATCTAAACCAGAAACCTAGGGCAAACACATACCCGCACACATGACATCAACATTGGCCCATAACAGTACTCATGGCCCTCACACACTCACACAAACATGTTGATTGTATGGCTCAGTGTAGGCCTGTGACAAACCAACAACACACCCTCTGCATACAATGAAACCTGTGCCACCTCCTGTCATCTGTAACATTGATGCAGGAACAGGCTAATGTGGTGCTGATGCACAGGGTGACTTTAATAAAGTATAGCAATGGTTAGATGTGTAGCATGTTGTCAGCAGTAAAGTGTAATGATATCCTTGAAGGTGTAGCTGAGCAGGCATGATGCATTAAAGCTGTAATTAGCAATGTTGTATTGTTTTCACCAGTGTTTAGTCCAATTGTGTTTTGTTTGCCCATGTGCCACTTGGCTGATGTGTGTAGTTGTGTCAGCATGCGTTATACAGCGGACAGTAAGTGTGGGGTGTGTGCAACACAGGTTTGCCAGTGTCCATTTGTGAACATGGTGGAGATGCACTGTCTGCATGTACATGCATATTGGACACATGGGCAGGGTGACATGCCATGGGCTGGCCAGTGTTAACACTACATAGCTTCTATTGATGGCCAATATGCATTGTTACACACATTTTGGAATTTGAGTATGTATGTTTGTGTATGACACGGGTTGACACTGTGCTGTGGGTGATGCTGTTTTTGCTATCTGCCATTGGTTTGCATTATTAAGGTTAACACTGTCCCAGCTGCATAATCCTTTAGGAATGCACACTGTTCACCTACAGGGTTGCATGGACCGTGCTATCACAAACACAAGAAATTCTCACTTATATAGTAAAAGTGCATTAGTCTCATGTACCCCTGCCATAAGCTAAATATATAATAGAAGGTGTGAAGTTGTACCAAAAAAGAGTTACATACCAAGAAGGGATAACCTCTCTGGTCAGTATCATTGGGAAAATACAATCCCTCAATAAACATACAAGGCAAGCTTCAAAATACAAAATGGCAAGGATTCCAAAGATAACACTAAAGCTTTCTTTAGTGTTGTTTATAATCTACAGGGGAAATCTCAGATCAGGTCACAGTTAATGTAAAAGGTCACAAAGTACACTTATCTGACTGACTTTACCAATTTCTTGTTAGACAGTTTGAATGCGGATTTCACCACCCTGTCATTACACAAGGGCCACATTTCCAGATCTGAGGAATGTAAAACCTGATGATTCACAGACACTCTAGTTAAAACATCTCTTTACCAAAGTCCAAACCATAGTGGCAATGGTACTGGACAGTGTCCCTGGCTGTGTCATACACAAGCTGCCATATGAAGTAACCACTCACCTAAACACTCTGTCCAGATGCAGCCTTTATACAGGTTACATACTTTTGGAATGATGCACGGTAATGGTGTTCACAGTCCACAAAGGTTGAGCTACAACATCTTCTTCTTCTTCTTTTTCTTCTTCTCCTTTAGGATGCTCCCATTAGGGATTGTCACAGTAGATCATCTGTTTCCATTTCTTCCTGCCCTCTGCATCTTGCGCTGTCACACCATCCACCTGCGTGTCCTCTCTCACCACAGCCATAAACATCATCTTAGGCATTCCTCTTTTCCTGTTACCTGGCGGCTTCATCCTTAGCATCTATTTCACAAAATACTCTGCATCCCTCCTCAGCACATGTACAAACCAACATAATCCTGCCTATCTGGCTTGGTCTACTAACCTTCAAACTTGGGCTGACCTTCTAATATACCTATTCCTAAACCTGTCCACCCCCGTCACACCCAGTGCAAATGTTAACATAAATTGATTAAGGGTAGAACTACAACAGATCCTGGAAACTCTCACCCTATAAGCCAGACAATTATCTGGAAAGCTATGGAGCACAGCATTATGGAACTCATTAACAGATACATTATGAACCTGCAAACACTGCACCATACCCAGGTTTTCTAAAGGCCAGATCATGGCTCCTACACCTAGTGGACTTCAATCCAGTTAACAAAGCTATAGGTGAGGGAGTGGAGGTCCACACAGCCAAGCTATAGCTCTCCAGCAATTCATACCCATCCCACATTCTGGTATTATACATAGCCTCAACAGACTGACCATAAAAGATTGTTAGATGATAGATTGACAACTGACACACAGATGTAGGACACACAGTAACATTTGCAGCCTCTATGTACAATTAAGTGGTATTCACCTGCACTCAGTCCTGGGACCACTCCTGTTTGGCATATAGCTTTCTTAGGTACAAGCAAACACAGTAGGGATATGTCTGCCCACGTTTGATGAAAATGCATACTGCGGGCTATACTTCATTCTCCAGATGACACACACATCCTCCAAAAGGGTATCATGCAGACAGATACCTGGTGTCAAACTCATGCTGTAAAGCTATAAGCCTAAGAAAGCATAGTTATCCACTTTTAGAAAGCAAAGTATCCCCAGAGTACCACATAGGTATTAGCCCCCAAAACATGGAACAGGCACTAATGCACACACAGAGCCACATGTTTAGTTATCTCTCCTTTGATAATCACATTACCAAAGGGTTTTGGAAATCCCTCTGTGGGGCACATAAACAATAAAGGGTTTGCATGCAGATCCACAGAGGTTGTTCCACACCTATAATGATTAGTCATCCCCGCCAGACCCTGCTTGCTCCGGAACAGGATTCACACATACACCAAGCATAAACCCACACTCACACTCTTCAATTGAAACTGTGATGAGTGGATGTGAAACAGAAGATGTAGCCCAGGGATCAATGCAGTGGCTAAGCTTGTCACAAGCATACAGAAGTGACCTAAGGTCTGGAAAGTGCCAGCACGCTCTGGCAAAGATAACAGATGCATCCATGGAGAAAGCAGAGTACCCACCTATGAAATAATTGAGGTCACATGTATGTATATGGCTTTGCCCCACAGCTACCTTACATGTGTAATGCACATACAGTTGTGATTGTGATATGTCATACACTAGAAAAATCAAAACCCATGCCACATTGACCAATGGTGTCACACACTCGGAACACACGCGCGCACGCGCGGATGGCAAGTGCGAGATTCAAACTTCTTTCTAAGCATATTATGATAATGCAGCAGTATGCATTTACACAATGTGCTATATACATTAATGGGATCTCATCTTTCCACAGATATATTTGTAGGATGGTGACATCATCAGACTTGTCAAAGATGAGTATACCACTTTTAAGGGGTGTGATTATTCTCCAAAAAGGTTGCCCTTTCCAAGGGAGACACACACAGCTGGCAAGTGCATGATTCAAACCCCTACCTAACTCCATTATGGTACTACAGCAGTATGTAGTTACACAACGCGCTACACACATCACTGGGAATTTTTCTTTCCACAGGTATATTTGTAGGATGGTGACATCACCAGACTTGGCAAGGATGAGTATACCACTTTTAAGGGGTGTGAGTATTCTCCAAAAAGGTTGCTTCTCCCCACGGAGACACACACACAGTTGGCAAGTGCATGATTCAAACTCCTATCTAACAACATTATGATACTACAGCAGTACACATTTACATGACACGCTACACACATTACTGAGATTTCATCTTTCCACTGGCATATTTGTAGGCTGGCGACATCATCAGACTTGACAAAGATGAGTATATCACTTTTAAGAGGTGTGAGTAGTCTCCAAAAAGGTTGCTCTTTCCCCAGAGAGACACACACACACAATTGGTAAGTGCAGGCTTCAAACCCCTACCTAACTACATAAAGAAACTACTGTAGTACATATTAACACCACACACTGTACACATTACTGGGATTTTGCCTTTCCACAGGTATATTTGTAGGATGGTGACATCATCAGACTTGACAAAGATGAGTATACCACTTTTAAGTGGTGTGAGTAGTCTCCAAAAAGGTTGCACCCTCCCCAGGGAGAGACAGACACACACACAAACACACACACACACACACACACACACACACACACACACACACACACACACACACACACACACATTTGGCAAGTGCGGGGTTCTTAATCCAAACTAAGTACGTCTTTACACTTCAGCAAGCAATATGGAGTTACAGGGTGCAATACAGACATTACTTGCTGACAGTTTGCCCAAAGGTTTTTTCACATTTGCTAACCTTAGCAGGCTTATCATACTAGGTGTATTGTGAGTGTATTGTATGCATAGGCCATGACCATATCATATATGAGTTGATGCACCAAATGCTGGCACACACAGGGTCAAACCAGTGGCTAAGCTCTGTCAACCCAATACTGGACAATACAGTCAAGAGGAGTAGGATCATACAACCACAACACCAACAGTCTCACATAGATCTACAATATAAGCACCAGCAAAACACACACATAAATACACATTACCATACTCGGAGAATACAAATAAATCTGAAAAAGAGAGTGTCCTTCTAAGCAGACAAGCAAGCAACATGAGCCTCCAAGCACACACCAGAAATCATATAATACACCAAAGCAGTGTGCCTCACAACAGGCCCTAATGCAAAACAACATACCCAACACACTAGTAATAGGTGACTTCATAGTCAGGAACACAGATGTTCCACTCACTCGGCTGGACAAGGGGAAGATTACTGTCAGTTGTCTGTCAGGTGTTATGATCCGCCACATAACACAAGCACTTACATCACTCCAGAACATGTATATATATGACGTGTTCTTTGTACATATTAGTCTGAATGATCTGAGACATACCTCCCAGGACAACATTCCAAGAGATATATAGTAGCTCTATGATCATGTAGCCCAGGCAGGTATGACCCTGACCTTGAGTAGCATCTTACCTTCACCTACATGATACTGCAATATAACAGAAAGACAATAAACTTCAACAATTGGCTGAGCTTCTGATGTCATTCAAAGGGGTTCCAGTCTCTGTCTGCCTGTGATGACATGATAGACAAGCCTCATTGCTTTGCTACAGATGGTTTGCATCTGTTGGCCCTATGCTTCTGAATACTGGCCAAGGCTCTTGCTGTCCCCATATTACCTTTTTTAGGCAAGGCTCAAAGATTCATAGGTTCATAGGCTCATAGGTAGGTGCTAGGCTATCAGCCCTGGGGCCTATACAAGCCCATCCAAAAAGGTACCCTGGCTTTTGCCACCCAAGAAATTTATTTTCCTGTGCTACTGTCGAGCAGAGACACAGAAGTGATCCCCGGGGTGAATTTCCTATTTCCCATCCATTCATCAAGATTTTTCTTGAAGAGTGCAAATGAGGAGGTTTGTTTGATATAGATAGGTAGTTTATTCCAGAGTATGTGAAGTCTCTGGGACAGGAATCTATCCCTCTAGCATGTTCTGTTTATTGTGGTGACAAGGTTTAGGTCCCTAGAGCATGTAGCTCGGAGGGATTGGGATTTCTTTAATAGGAGCATGTCCAACAGCTCCGGGTTTGACATAGCTTTGTATGTTAGGCAGAGATCACATCTGAGTAGGCGATATGCGACAGAGTAAAGCTGGAGTTTTTTGAGACGGTCTGTATAGGGCATGTGTTTGAGGCTGGTAATCTTCTTTGTGAGGTATTTCTGTGGCCTTTCCAGTTGTTGTAGATGTCTTGTGAGGTACATACCAAAAGGGGCGTTGTACTCTATAATGGATCTAATGAGTGATGAGTAGAGGGGAACAATGACCTCTTTTTTTCTGCATGAGAAACCTTTTGTGATGAGGTGTGCCATGTAGAAGGATTTGCTGACTGCTGTGGCGATGTTGTTATCAAAGGAGAGACTACTGTCCACCTGTGTCCCAAGGTCTCTTATCACACTTTCGGTGTTAAGTACACTGCCGCTATGTTGTAGTTCATGGGTACAGAGCTTTTCCAAAGGGGATGACAATGCACTTTTTGGCATTGAGCTTGAGGCCATGGCTTTGACACAAGGCATCTGTCTCAGTGAGGCCCTTTTGTAGGATGTCCACATCGTTAGTAGTTTTGATTATGGCTCCTAGTTTGCAGTCATCTGCGAACTTCATTAGGAAAAGACCTTCTGTGTTAGTGTACTTCAGGGAAGTAGATACCAAACAGGACAGGACACAGGACTGAACCCTGTGGTACTCCACTTGTCACTGGTCTGAAGTCGGATTTGGAGTCTGGTACTTTCACATTGTGGGTTTTGTCAGTGAGCCAGTTGGCAACCCATCTTGTGACATAGGGATTTATTCCTAGTTTAGTGAGTTTATCTATAACTCCAGAGTGGGGGATGGTGTTGAAAGCCTTGGCAAGATCTAGATAGGCTGTGTGAACCACCTTACCATTATCTACGGCTTTGGTGACTGCTTCAAAGAAGTCTATCAGGTTTAGGAGACATGATCTGCCTTTTACAAACCCAAACTGGTTGGGGTCCAGAGTTTGAAGATCATCATTGTCTTTGTTTATAAGTTCCATGATGATACGTTCCATGACCTTGTAGACCAGGCTCATCAGGCTAATGTGGTGCTAATTCCCGGGGTCCGTGGTGGCTCCCCCCCTTGTGTAGTGGGATAACCATCACTGTGCACCAGTCAGCAGGCACAAAGCCTGAGGTGAGGCTATAATTGAACATGGTACTTAGGTGTGGTGCCAGTTCGTTCTGTATTTCTTGTTGAACGCAGTCTGGGATGTTGTCTAGTCCCATGGATGCTGTGTTCCTGGCTTTGGAGAGTGTGGTTTTTCCCTGTGCAGCCGTGATTACAGGAACTTTGCATTCTTCTGATATAGAGATGGGCTCTTACATGGGTGAGAGAAGGGTAAAGTTAGCACTGAATCTATCTATATTTATTTTCTTGCTGGGCAGACCTGACCGGTTAAGGAACAGTAAAGCAGGTGTGAGCGTGTTTACCCAACTTTGCTCGACTTTGCCCAACATTGCCCAACTTTGCCTGACATTGCGCTGGTTAGCGCGGTGGGCAGCTACTCCCAATTGTATTTAAATATTCTCAATACTGGTAAAATGCACTTAGCAGTGCTTTATATTGCTTAAAATAGGACACTCATGCCTCAGGTTGTGCTGCAGGGCTTCCTATGTCAGATGCACATAGTACACTCTCTATACATGTTTGAAAACAGGTAGTGTCAAGTTAGACATCCCATTTACTGTATGTGTGAGTCAGAGAGAGAGGTATCATTTCCAGGGTTCCTACTGAGTCAGTGTATGTGCTATGCATTGCCTCTTTGCCAAGGCCAGGGCATACTGTTCATGTCTCCTTCTGCCTACTGGGGCAGGCTCAGGCTCAGGTTGTTCCTCTTCCGAGTCATGCTGTACCTGTGCAGGCCTTGGCAATGGTGGCCGGGCTGTTTGGCCCTGCCCCATACTGTTCCTGCTGCAGCTGTTTCTGCAGGATCATATTGTGTAGCATGGCACATACCATAACAATTTGGGCACATGTAGTTGGTGAGTACTGCAAGGCTCCACCAGATGTGTCCAGGCACCGGAACTGCGACTTGAGCATCGCAAACACATGCTCAATTATGTTTCTTGTTTCTGCGTGTGCCTCATTATGGAGTTCTTGTTCAGGTGTGTGTGCATTTCTGATGGGTGTCATCAGCCACGGCTCCAGTGCCTATTCAGCTTCCCCCACTAGGTGAACATCAGGGATGTCCCCATTGGCAAATCTCTGGTACAGCTGTGTCAGATCCCAAATGTAGGAATTGTGATAGCTTCCAGGGCAGCCAGCACACACATTCATTATTATGCCCTAGGCTTTGCACACGACCTGGCAGTTGATGGAGGGAAAGACATTGCAGTTGATGTAGACCCTACCCTGTTCACCGGGAGGTGTTTGATGCATATGTGCGTGCAGTCTATTACACCCACCATCTCAAGGTATTCTGCTATTTGGTGGAAAAGACGCAGATTGCTGGCTATTGCCTCACGGAAATTGGGGAAATATACGTGGTCACCGACATGTGTTGACATGGCATCCAGGAACTGGTGGAGTACCCTGGATGCTGATGCCTGTGAAATCCCCATCATATCACCAGTTGTTCTTTGGAGATACCTGTAGCTAGTATTCTTATGCCAACACATACCTTGGTATCCACTGGGATGAGTTCCCCTCTGTTGATTCTGTGTGAGGCGTGGCCGGCACAGCTCAACAATTTGCTGTAGGAGGTCTCTGTCAACCCTATAGCACTCCACTATCTCTAGCTCATGTAGCCCCTGGTAAGTTACCCTGGGTCTGTATACTCTTCTCCATCTCCTCACTGTGGGTTGCTCAGCAGCATTCACAACATCACCACCCTCAGCACCTTGCAATGTTGGTTTATGATAGCAAGAGTAGCCCCTATTATTTTGTCTGACTTAAGCTTTTTAAGCTTTCCCTCTTTGTATACTGCAGTGTTGCAGAGTTCTTGGGAAAAAAAACAGGGGGGAATGCTGTTTACAGAGTTTAAAGTGCTGGGCTTGACTGGGTTAGTCTGCTGCCTGTGTAATTGGCTGATTCTGATATATTTCACCTGGCAGCTCTGCTAGTTCTCATTGGTTAACATCCTACTACTTTTTTTCCTTCCTTTTGCCTTTCTGTTTCCGCCAGGGAGGAAGCGCCATGCAAACAAGCACAAACATGAGCACATGTGCGCACATGCTGTGTGCATGTTTGCAAGGAGTTTCCTATCTTTCAACATTGTGCACCTTTGGTTTGAGGTTTTCAAATAGGACAACTGTAGGCATGTCTCTTGCAATCCTAGCAACTCAAAACAAACATAAGCCACTGTGCTCCAATTAGCTTACAACCTGTCTGACACACCCCCTCATGATGTCACCTATATTTTACTCTACTACTCACCTACTCATACTCTTACATTCTTGGGACATGGCTCACATGTTGGGGAAAATTGGGATTCACTATCTTTATCCACATTTGCATAGGATTGCCTACTAATGCATGGTTACATCTTTCACACTGAGCTTCCCCCCCTTAGCAACCACTACTCAGTGGCCATGTTGTCTTCAGCCTGCCATTCACTTGCATGGTGGCAGAATAAGCTTTTTAGTGAAAATGCCTATCTTTGGCTTTTTTTTAATTATTTTCTTGTTTTATAAGTGCCGCACGTTTGCGCGGTGCTGCGCTATGTTTAAACATCGGAGATTGGGAAAAAAAAGTTAAATTGTTATATTTTAAACACTTATAAATACCAATGGCCTTATATTTTGCCATTGGCATGCTTCCTCAACTGTATGCATCCTTTATTTGGAGCTGTCATACCTCTGTTTAGCTATTTGTAGAACGGTACTCTGTTACCAACGGAGTACATTTCTGCAGCTAACACTAATCTTCCATGGACAGGTTAGTGTTTGCTGGATTGCAAACTTACCTCATTTGCATGGCTTTCACCATCAAATGAGGTCATTTGCATATCATGACACTGTCCGTGCAAGAGTAGCTTTAGCAGCTCTCATGCATGCCCCTGCCATTTGTACCTAGATCGCATACATACTGCTACCGTGAGCTCCTACACTCTTCTTGCACTCCATGCAAGCTTTCGTAAATCCGGCCCAATATGTTTCCATGTGTGGTTTTGAATTTACAACATGCCAAAATGTAGACATACTGGCCAGTTGTTTTACAGGCCAAACTAAACAGTTGTAGGCTTTCATTGTCGACAGCAGTTACTGCAGCTGTTTATTATATGTCCTGTGACCAATGGCATAATATGGAAAATGCATACAGTTTTTACACTTCTCATAGTGAGGACATAACAGCTATCAACACATGCATAACTGAATAGGTTTAACCAATGTTACAGGCATTAACTGGTACATTAATTACATGTGTCTGCATACTTGTGCAGGAAGAATTATGTAATTAAGTTATATATATGCATGTCTTCCACCTTATAATGGTCCAATAGGTGATACAGTGAGACTATAATAGATAACTATGAAATGTGCAGTATATACAAGTCAAACAGTGGGACTATAATGGAAAACTATGAAATGTGCAGTCATCTATGGTCTAGGCGCTATAGGCGTCCTTCATGCATGAGGACAGTGGCTATGTGAAATTATGTATTTAAGTGTTGTGAAATATATGCACAGCTTCAAAGGACATAATTTTACAGTTATTAATTAATGAGTTATTAGATAAAATAACAACGTGGGTATCAACCCCTTAGTCAAGAGGACAGTGAGCACAAAGTCTACTGAATGATCCCTATGAGCTAATTCACACAGCAGCTAAAAATGTGTTTATAACAAAATGCATGATATATATATAGGTCAAATAAATATCTGTAAAATCTATAGGAATATGTAGAATATTGGTACTTACTATAGAGATCTATGGGCTGCCTTCACACCTCATTGACCCTCTTTCGAAGCATGGCTGCATCAATGCAGGGCATCATAGTGGTGACAAATATACTTTCCACTGCAGAAGATCCCCCATCCTCTGTCAGTGCTCCCTTGCAATCTAGCTCCACATGTTGACAATAATGAAGTTTCTGGACCTGGCTCTCATCCTCTGCTCCAATCCAGAGTAGACCACCAATATCCATGTCATCTCCTCCTCAGTCCATTTGGGTGCATGGACACATCACGGCCTCCTGGAAGTCACCATCACAATTTGCAAAACTTTCAAACCTGAAAAACAGAAACACAGAGAAACGCTGACTGAGGTACCATGCAGTTCACAGTTAGCAATGGTCTGATCAGTAAAAGTATCAAAATCAATATTTAAAAGTGGTGCTGATTTCATGTTCTAAAATTATTGGAAGATAATGGGCACATGCAACACATGGTACAATGTACCATGTACACCATGTATACCATGTACATGTATGTATGTATGTATGTATGTATGTATACCATGGTACATGGTACCATTTATCAATACATATTGGGTGTTTATGCAGGACACCTGTTTTTTTTTCAGTGCATAATTGGTGTTTTACACTAATGTACACAAATGAGATTAAAAAAAATGAATTTTAATTATCCTTATTAATTATGTTTGGCACAAATGGTACTCAAATCTGTGTACACAGAAAGTACACTTTGATTCTGTGAGTCTGAGTGAGAGGTACATTGGCAACTTGTGGAATGTCTGTAGCAGTAATGACCATATCTGTTAAAGTTAATCATTTCAAAAGGTATATGCTTAAAGTCATATTTATTCCAAATGTTAAGTTTTACAGAAGTTGTCATAAGTTCCTAGAGTGATATTGTACTGAAATTTATACATATACGTGTTGCTCTTCTAAATTGTTTTCTTCAGTCCTATATGCAGTTGTATAGACAAATGTCTAATGCAAATGATAACAGTAAATGGATGAAGATTTAGAGATCATGCACAACTCTTACTGGAAATTCCTTGCACTCTGTAGTCTAACTACAGAAACCTACAGATTACAACAGTATCCATATCTAGTCTGTGGTGCTGATGTTGCAGATTTTGATTAAATCATGATTCTTAAAACAGTGTTATACCATATTCTATAGTTGTTTTCGGATATTTCTTCAATGATGCTTTGCAGCAAAGGTGTTATCAGTACTGTGTCAATTTACTATGGCTCTGTACTACTTATGTATCCAAAATATTCTGCCACTTTCCATAAGTTGTTTAATTGTTAAGTGATTTAGTGTTGTAATGGGAAGCGCAAACAGACTGTGGTAGCAGATGTTGTAGTCTTTGGAATTGTATTCAATATACGTGTAATGCTAGGGGATCTAATCCTAGTCACAAAGTATACAGATATTATGAGTTATATTGTTTTTACAGATGTTGTAGGAAGCCGTGTTTGAAACGTTTTACATATCAAGTCAGTATTTCTCACATATAGTGCTATACAGATGTTTGCATTACACAGGAATGCATGCTGCTTATTTCAACATATGCTGTTCATTGACTTAAATGCATAAATGTGCTCATCCATGAATCGTATGTGCATATCAATGTTTTCCAGATGATCCACCATCCAAGGGTTGACAACTTTTCCGCCTAGAAAAATGTCATCATCATTGATGCTCTCCACCAACATGGAAGGAGACGTGTAGGCCATTCAGGGGATAATGTGTGGAGAAAAGAAATATGTTCAGACCTCACCAACATGATCAATGCTCTTGGAGGCCATAACCGATCCTCTGTGGCCTGTAGACAGTGCTGCTCAGACATGCAGCTAAAAGTCACATGCTATGAGAGGTTGAAGGATGCCACCAGTAGTGCACCACCACTGGCCCCCTTCCAAAGACATCACAATATTTTTGGCCTCACTGTATAGAGCAAGAGGGGGGAGCAAAGAATCTGTGGTAGTTGGACTGAAGCAGGGGCTCCAGGATGGACATGCGTGTATCCATGTTCAGTACATGGATGAGTATTTTGATATTCACTGCATATTCATGTAGTCTTGTGTTTGATTTACAGCAGCAGAGCTGAGTCATAAAAACATCCACACAAAGTGAGGATGATGAGTTTAAGTATAATTACATGTATTGGTAGATCTGAGTTATAGGTAGAGCAGTCCACTGCTGTGTACTGTTACATTGTTGTTTCTATAACCTTGAACCCTACATGCATATTCAGTAGAGGAGCAAGCCAAGCATTATCAAATGAAGACAGGCAGGTATGTTGCAGTGACATTGTCAGATCTTTCAACAATGTTTAGCACTCTTGATGACTGAAATCTTTGTCAATATTTGTTAATACAAGCCCTTCTGGTGTACAGTTGCAACATATATCACATGTATGTTAGGTGGTTGTTGCACCTCATATTACTTTATTGTGTATGTGATGCTATCTGTATTAGTTTTGATAAATATGTGACTGTGCTACCTGTTTCCTTTTCCACTGCAGTACAAACCATGACCTCTACACAGCAGGAGTTGTGTTCACCTGATACATGTTGTAAGTGATGTGATCTGTAATGTCTTTTTTCCCAATACTAGCTGAAGTTCAGCACAATGGGTCAACAACAGCGATATCCCATGAGTGTTTCCCACATGTTGCTATATTTTTATGCATCTCATATGTCATGTATGTTTGTCATGTTAATAGATAATGTAGTTATGCTATGTACATTATATGAAACATACATATATTAGACTGCAAGTAAAGTCAGTATTATTTGTAACATTGAAATGAAATATATATGCCAGCTGTGTTTTAATTTCATTATGTGTTGTAGACACATTGTCCTGATCTGTGTCTTTGTATCTTGTACAGCATCAGCTATTTTTATCATCCAGCAGCCCATCTAATGATCATGTTCTTCAATATTTATCTCAGCAGGGTAGTATGGCCCCTGGCCCAGAGGACATTGAGTTGTTTGGAGAAGCCATCCATGAAGTTGACACAGATGTTGCACCAAATGTATCCTCAGATGTGGAGGCCAAATTGCCTGGATTCAGTGGATAATGGCACAGTGGATGCTGAACCGGTCTATATCAGCATTTTGAAAATGTAATAGGTCGAATCACTAAATGTCGAACTGAAATGATCGACTTATTACATTTTCGAATGCCGATAAAAAAATAAAAAAATCCAAAAAAAGAAAAAACTTAAGGGGTGTAGGCAGCCCCGCTACTTAAATATACCAACTCCGAGACCGCATTACATTGAGGTAAATGGAATTCTCCCCTTACGGAGATTTCCGTTTACCCATTCGATGTTCTGCCCTTTCGGCATTCTCGATGCGACAATTTCAAATTCGATATTGTCAACATTCGAGAAGCTGATAGGGACCATGCTGAACAGGGTGAGGCTGTTAATCAACATATCACAGTTTGAAGCACCGCTGCTGGCAGATCCACACAACAACCAAATACAGGTCATTGCCATACAGTACATGTAGGCGATCAGATGTTGGATATGGCCAAGTGTCAGAGGGTGTGCACCCCCTGCTGCAGGAAAATGAATGGGCACAGCTACACCATCATTCACATGTCAACACACTTGCCCATGCCACAGATCATGTGGCACACCAGCTACATGTCATGCATGAAGGACAAGAGCACAGACATGGTGAGATTATGGCTGCATTGGCTGCTCAGAATGAGAGTCTGCTAGCTGTGGCAGTCAGTGGAAAACCTGGCTTCTATGGTACTGCAACAGTGTCATACTACTAAAAGGATTCTGTGTTCCATGACTATGCACAGAAGATTACAACCTGTGCGAGGCAGACCACCTGTTCGTAGAACCACAATTGGGAACTGGGACTTCCAGTCTGTGGTCCAATCTGCACAGATGTCAACTGCTGGCATATCTGCTGAGGTTCTGCCAGGCACAAGGCCTTCAGCTAGAAGTTATGATTCTTCATCTGAACATGGTGTTGTACCTCAATCCATCTCCTCTATGGAGCAAATATTGGATGATTTGTCTGAAGGTTGTAGTGGCAGGTGAACTGTGATGTGACATGTCAGCAAGGTTGTCCAAGACTGCAATAATGTGTGTCCAACAATGCATTACACATAGATGACTCATATTATTTCAATACCTCAATACCACTATGCTGTGATATATGTTTTTGAAATAAAGATGTCTGCCTGATGTCGTACATGATTTCTGTTTTTCATGTTATGATAGTGTACAGATAATTAAGTGCGGTACTGATGTGTGTCCCTTATTGTTGAACATACAGTGATGAAACAGAATGTGTCTGTATGCATACCTCTGCCAGTTGTGCCCTGAGTTGATATTTTTATTTTTGACAAATCTGTATATGTTCATGTTGGAATATGTTAGACTCATGCTTTGTGTGATGCTCAGTGTGTACATCTAGTGGGCACTTGCCATTAAATGTATTGTGTGTTGTCGTTGTGAGGCAGAACCTGAACATCAATGTTTCATCTGTGCATTCATGTACATGTGGCTTTCATGACTTGAATATCTGGGTCAGACACGGCCATGTAACCTGGGCCTGCACATGTGGTCACACCCTGCTTTGCCTACACCTGTGACTTCTGTCCCCTATGTCCTCCTGCTCTTCCTCTGATAACTAGGGGAATGTCCTCTTCAGACATCTGTAGTTCTTGTAGTATTTCAACAACACCTTCAGCTGGAAGACCACCACATGCTTTGCTTGGATGTTTTGCAGCCTTTCACACACTGTTATCATCTGTGCTGCCTTCTCAGGTTTGCATTGCAGTGTACCTCAGGATATGTCCAGATATCTGAGCCTAGCTTTCAATACACCAAACATATGCTTTATGGTGTTTCTGGTTGTTGTGTCTGCACTACTGTAGGTCTCCTGTGCAGGGATAGATGGATCACAGTACTAAGTCATTAGCCATAGCTCAAAAGAATAACTACAGGCACCTGGTGGGAAAGAAACACTTTTGTTCAGACTGGATATTGTTGACAGGGGTGATGCTTCAGTTACATCCTAGATGTATTCCTGTACTTACCCAGAAGCAATCCCTTTGGAATTTCACCTTGCTGAAATGTAGTCTTGAGTCAACTTTCCCTCCACATGGTAGCACCATGGGCACTTCCAGGATGTGCTGCCATGATGTTTGATGTGCTGCCATCTGCTGCACACACAACATGGCAGTTGCTGAATGGTCATCCCTTTCTGTTTCTTCATCTGTCTGCTTCTGGAGGTACTGGTGTCTTGATAGGTATCTGTGTGTAATCTATTGCACTGATTATGTGGGGAAGTCTGCGATGTTGTAGAACTTGTGCAGTACAGTTTTCTGCTCCATGGGTGTAAATGGAAATTGTAAGTAGTCATCCACCTTGCTGCACATTGCTGCCAAGAATTTGGCCAGGATACAGCTAGCAGCTGTCTGTGATACTCCTACAGCATCCTCCATGTGTCTCTCAAATGTCCCAGAAGTGAGTATACCCAGGCTGAGACACACTTTGGTTTCAAGGGGGATGGGGTTTCCTCACAAGGTTTGCACAGACATATGTGAGTCACACATGTTACACACATCCTGCAGTATTTGTCTGTCTAGAAGGTATCTGTTGATTATTTGGTGGTTTGACAACTGGTTTAATTGTAGACCTGCTCTGACTCTAGCTAGCTAACTTCTAGGACACACAACCACATACTTATTTAAGGCTTGCATCACTGCTGCTTGCTGCATAATATTAACAGCAGGATGCATTGTTATATATATATATTTTTAGTTTTGCTATGGATTTCACCATAATCCATAGTAGTCACATGAGATCCTAGTGGTCTATAATGTATGTGCTGAGAATTTCAGAAGTAGAGACGGCATAGCTGTTTGTAACATTTGAGTTGTGTTGTGTGTGCACAATGTGTTTTGGAATCATACTGGCATGCGCAGAATTCCTAATTATCCCATGCTGAATACTTAAGTAGTTGGTCTGCCATCAGCAAGTCTTCTGGAATCATATCCACAGCAGGTGCAGTGGAGTCTTTTTTCGGCATGCTGCGCTGTCCACAAATAGCTTCTGTGAGCTTCATGGAAGCTGGCCCAATATATTTTACAAGAAAAGAAATAAAGGTTTTGGGAGTGAAATTTTGAGAGTATGAAAGTTCAACAAATTAATGAAGAGGCATAACGAAAGAAATAAAAAAAAAGATTGCTTTTGTGGAGAAGCTTTTATTTATAATTTCAAAAAATTAATACATACATGTTAGGAAAGTTAATACTGTTGGTGGATATATGTTTTACATCAAAATGGAAAATTAGTTATTGGAAACATTTTTTGTCTTATTTAGGGTACAAGAAAGAGGTTTAAATTGAAAAAATCAAGTGGTGCATTTTGCATCTATGCACTTATTATAGGTAATGAAAAATATGAAAGAAAGAGCAAAGAAAATGTTAGGGGAAATGTTATATCGTAATAAGTATGGATATGTAGAAAAAGGAAGGCAGAAACAGGAATGCATGAAGGAAAAATGATCTAATAATGGATGGAGCTAATGAGGATAGAAAAGTGTATGTAGTTATTTCATGATATATTTGACATTAGAAAATGAGATAAGAGATGGGGAAAAAGAGTGATACTTTGAAGAGTTTTATGAGCTAAAAAGATTTGAGGTTTTGGTGATTACATATGAATTAATGGGCTAGATCAGGGAGGATGAGTGCAGAGGAGGACCAGTGAGTTTGCAGGTACTCTCTAGTGGCAGTTTTGAATTGATTTGTATGTCTGAGGGACCTGATTTCTAGTGGTAATTTGTTCCATGATATGGTAGGATTGTAGCTGTAGAGGTTGCAGCTAATTTTAGTCTTAGGTTTGTATATTTGTAGTAGGTTAGGGTCAGAGCTATGCAGGAACCTAGTGAGGGAATATTGGAAGATGCGGGGAGATAGGCTCAGGCAGAGGGATTTCAGCTATAGTACAGAGTGAATAATTCGTAGTTGAGAGAGTAGAAGCTGGTGAGGTAATGCCAGGCAGTTTAGGTATTTTAGTGAAAGATAATGATGCGATTTATAAGTTTGGTGAGCAGCAAATTTGGCAACCTTGTTGAAGGTAGACTTTAGTTTAGTTAGTAGTTTGGAGTTAAGATTGGTAAGAATTTGGCATCTATATAGAAGGCTAGGCATGAGGTACGCATGAGAGAGAGTTATTTTTGCTTTGTTAAAAACTTTTTGTTTCGATAAAGAAGGCCAAGTTTTTGGTGTTTTTTTATGCAGTTGTTTACATGTAGATCAAACCTGAGTTGGTCATCTATCATTACTCCTAGTAGTTTTGTACCGGGTTCAACATTAATAGGGTGTTATTGAGGGACAGTACAGAAAATGTAGATTTAAGGTGGGTGAAGTTCTTTGAGAGAAATAGTAAGAGTTTTGTCTTTTTAGGATTAAGAATTAGCTGGTTGTCACAGAGCCAGGATTCAGATGCTGGAGTTGCAGACATAAGATCAGAGGAAGTATCTGCAATGGTGATGATGGTGGAGTCATTTGCATATTGTACAAGGGATGACTGTGGACAAGAGGTGTAGAGTAGATTAGTGAATATATTGAATAGTAATGGGCCAAGGATATATCCTTTGTGGACTCCCATTTTGACAGGAAGAGAAAAGGAGAGAGCTGAGAGAAATCTCACTGATTGTAGACAGTCAGTGAGATATCTGGAAAATCAGGTAGTAGTAGAGGCAGAGAAGTTTAGGTTAGCCAGTTTGCTCAGCAGAAGAGAGTGAGAGACTGTATCAAAGGCTTCTGAAAGGTCGAGGAACAGGCAGGAGACCAACTTATTATTGTCTCTGGCTAGAGGAATAGTATTAATGAAGGATATAAGGGCAGTTGCAGTGCTATGGTTTGGGCAAAAACCAAGCTGTGTAGCAGTGAACATGTTTTCCTGTAGAAGGTATTTCATGATTTGCTTGTGTATGCATTTTTTCAGTATTTTTGAGAGTGGTGAGAGGATTGCGATGGGTCTGAAGATTGCAATGTCAGTGGAGTTACCTCCTTTGTGAATGGGTATGGTGTAGAATTCTTTCCAGATAGATTGGACCTTAGATTCTGAGATGGACTGATTTATTAGGATTGATAAAGGGAGGCAAGTGATTCAGCAGCAATTTGTGGGAAATAGGGAGGCAGGCTGTCAGCAGAAGCAGAGCAGGGTTTAAGTTTAGGGAGCAAGGATTTTATATAGTTAGTGGGTACAGTTGTAAGAGAGAAAATGGTAGATGAATTGAGAGTAGGTGAGGATTTGGAAATGTTAATTGAGTTGGTAGTAGAGTGGAAGGAATTTATTAGCTTAGATATGAATTCAAGGAAATAAGAATTGAATGAGGTTGCTGGTTCTACTGGTGAGTTGTTTGGGCAGGTGTTGGGAGAAGAAGGGCTACCAGGGTACAGGATTTGGTTTATGGAGTTCCAAAATTTCTTAGAATCTGTTTTTTTGGACAGTTGGGGGATTAAAGTAGAAGTTCTTTTTGTCTTTTTGGATGTGTTTTTTGCCTGATTTCTTAATTCTTTATATTTTTGCAAATGGGAAGGGAGCTTAGTTTTTTCCCACCTTTTCTATGCCCTGCCTCTAGTTTTCATTAGGGTGCAGGTGGCATTGGTAAGACAAGGGGATATTTTAGATTTGATGTGAACAGTGTAGGGTGGAGCAAGAGAGTTAAGGATGTTAAGGAAAGGAAAGTTGAAAGAGTGGACAGCTTCATCAAGGGGGAGATAGGTTAGATGTGTCCAGTTTATCCTGGAGAGGAGGGCATTAAAAGTCTTTGGACAGAAGGTGGATAGTTTGCGACAGGTTATGTATCTGTGAGACCTAGTAAAATGAGGAGTGTATCTAAGAACTTTCACAGGGGAGTGATCACATAGGGAGTCAGGCTCTCAGGATAATGGTATTTGTAGGGATCTGTGACTAAAATCCAGTTAATGAGAGAGCTGGGGGTATGTGATCTGTTTGTGTGGGTGGGGGTTGAGATAAGTTGTACAAAGCCATGTAAGTTGATGATTGAAGTAGTGCTTGGGGACTGAAGAGTCAGCCAGTTAATATTTGCATCCCCAAAAAGAATAGTGTCATTGTGAATGTTTTAAGAAAGGTAAGAGAGAATGTTTTCTAGAAGGCTAATGTTATCCCCGGGGGGAATCCAGATAGCTACAACTGTGATAGTGGTGTAATTGTTAAGTTTTAAGTTAGCTGTCAGGAGTTCAGCAGGTGAGAAGGAGGGAGAGGTTTGGTTTAGACTTGAAGGAGTAAGAGGGTTTGAATATATAATGGCCACTAAACCCACTTTTTTCTTTTGGCTATCTAATCTAAAAATATTATATCGAGGGGGAGGATATCACTGTCATGGTTTTGTGGCTTCAGCCATGTTTCAGTCAGGGCGACTATATCAGAGGTGTGGTTAGCCATCCCGGCATGGAATTCACTAATTTTGTTTATGATGCTTCTAAGATTCATGGAGTAAAAAGTTACTTGCATTTTTGGATTTTGTGTAGGTTTGGTTAGGAGAGTTAGCTTTATTGACTGGTGGGGGGGGTGGTTGGGCCATGGTTTGGATGAATGTCACCTGATAGTAGTAGAGACTTAGGGAAGGAATGTTGTTTGTACAGTAGGTGCTTTATTTTATTTTTTAAAGAGGTGGTAGGGGAAGAGGGTAATTTGATTCTAGGGAGGATAGTATTTAGAGGAAAGATAGATGAGCAGATAGGGAAACATTTCAGAGGATGTGTAAAGACATTGGCATTAGTATTTGCAGGATGAATGTAAGTTGGAGTTAGGTGAGAATTATAGGAGGTAAGAGTAATTAGGAGGAAAAGGGTAGGCAATAGAAGAAAGGTTTGGATTGAAAAAGACATGTCAGTAAGGGGAGTCAGTAGTTAAGAGGGAGGTAAACGTTGGGCTACAAGAAAGGTTGTAGGAAAGATAGGGATAGGTAACCCATAGGGAGAGACATTACACAGAATAGAGAAAAGAGTGGTTGGTGTCAAGGATTTGCAGAAGGAGAGGACGGAGGTATGCAGGAGTGGGGTGTGGCAAAAAACAGGAAGGGATGGGAAGCAGAAAAGGGGATTTTGTAATGGAGAAGAGTATAAAGGAAATGATGTGGGGGTGGGAGGGAATGGGGGTGGGTAGAGAAGTGGAGTAAGCCTGAGCGTAGCAAATGTGAATCGAACGGGTTGGGCCAGGAAACAGCAGTCACCACAAAAAAACAATCAGCATTCCATGAGGGAACAGTAAGGAGCACACAGTAAGAGTCAGCAGGTAAGTAGAATTGGTGGAGAAGTGTAGACAGAAAGGGAAGAGATGTTATAGTGAGGTATACACAGGTATTCACAGTAAGATAAAAACAGTTAAAAGGAAACCACAATCAGAAAACAAGAGAGTATAGCTAACTAAGAGAGTTGGCACTAGGGTAGTTACAAACGTATTGATGGCAGAGAGAGACAAAGAGGCAAGTTTTTTATACAAATGAGTGTTTGGGGGGGTTTCAGTGGTATACACATATCCTGTATAGTAGTCAAAGTAAGACTAATTTGTGCTATGAGCTTAGAACATGTTAGTTTAAACTGGCTATGCAGCAGAGCACAGACATTATTCCAGGAGCTGGAGCAGTATCTGCAAAGAAGGTAGAAGCAGTCTAGAAGGGAAGACACTTTGCTCTTAAAATATTCATTTAAACTGGCTATGCAGTAGAGCACAGGCATTATTCCATGAGGTAGAGCAGTAGTTGTAAAGAAGGTAGAAGCGGTCTGGAAGGAAAGACACTTTGCTTTTAAAACCAAGGGAAAAAGGAGGGGAGAGTGTGTTGAGTATAAAAGCTAGGGAAAAAAAAATAACAGAGATACTATAAGCAACTGCTGATAACAGCTAGAGAGGAGTTAGTTGAGATAAAATATGAAAATAAATAGATAAATAAATAAAAACATACATATGTTATTAACTTTACAGATTAGAGCAATAGAAACGTGAAACAAAAGTTCAGTGACCTACTTCCACTGTAACACTTTCCCATAATAATGGTAAACTATTAACCATGATGTCTTAGTGTTAAAACAGCTATGACAATAAAAATGTTTTGTAGTTCTAGCACTAAACTTGTGCTGTTTTGTAGATGAAATAATACAAGTAACTGAGATACAGGAATATAAATAAGCAGAAGTTCTATATTTTAACATCCATTGCAGCTAGAATAACTCTTGAATTGTACAAGCCAGGTTAAGCAGTTATAACAACTGGCAGTCTCATGGTGACTGAACTTAGAATTAAATAAAAAACAATGAGCTATACTTCACATCCACAAGACTGTTACTAAAGTAATTGACATTGAGGTCATGCCATAAAGCAGTCGCTGTGTAAGGTAAATGTCCAATAATGCAATAACTAGATTCTACAAACCCACTGTCACCAGTTAACATTGCTAAAGAGATACAAGTAGAAATCTTCAGAAATATGGTAAAAGGGTACAATAGAGCAGTTTCTACTTGAGTAGAAATAATATGTCCAAAGGCAGGTTAAGTGACCTATTTCAATTTATGTACAGCCTTTCACTTGTGTGGCATGAGATAAATGACAATGACATGTGATGACAGTATATCGAAAGTATAAAAAAGTAAAAAATTTTGATGTTGATAAATAGCATATGATATGATTTGTGGAGATACGGGTATTATAGAAAATAAGGGGAAATGCATCAGTGTCATCAATCACCTTTTTCACAGGTGTTCTCTCACATAACCCATTCACATCTTTGTTAGACCCCTTCATTTCTTCTTGCCTTCTTTCCATCTGTCCCAAATCTTCTTCATGAAATTGTCTTTTGTTTTTCTGCACATCTGCCTAAACCAATATAATCTTTTCTCTTTGACTTTTGCTGCAGTTGGAGTTACTTTGGTTTATGCTCTTATGTTGTCATTTCTTCAGATGTCCCATCTAACACCCATCTCAGGCACTTTCTCTCCTTCACCTTCAGCTTCCTCAACTGCTCTGCCTTTCCTGCTCAGGTTTCTACACCATACAGTAGTACTGAATGCACCACTGTTTTGTACACCTTAGCTTTCAGCTTCTGTGGTATTCTTCTGTCATACATTACACCTGGCACTCTGTGCCAGTTAGATGCAGCCCCTCTGATTCTAGCTTTACCTCCTCATCCAGATTTACTTTCTGGTCAAATACACTCACAGATACTTGAGGCTGTTAACCTGTTCCACTATTTCCTTTCTCTTTCAATTATCAACTTCTGATTTTCTCCATTTGCTGCCAGTAAAGCAGTATTATCTGTACTCAGTGTCTTCCCATGTGTCTTTAGTTTTGCATCCCATTGACCTAACCTTTGCTGAAGTCCATGCTCAGAGTCTGCCTCTAATGCCAGGTCTTCTGCATACAGCAACTTTGTTGATCTGTCCCCTCTGTCCTGTTTGTTAATGTAGTCCATCACCAGTGTAAACAGCAATAGGCATGGAACTGAATCCCGATGTGCATCCACACCCACTGGGAACCCCTCTATGAGACTAAACATTGTTCATGCTTGAATCATTAGCTCTTTGTACATAGCTAACACTAATTCTGCTAGTGTTTATGGGACCTAAAACCACCACAGGACTGCCCAAATCAGCTTTCTTGGGACTTTGTCAAATGCGTTTTCCAAGTCTCTGAATGCCCAGTTGGACTCTTGCCTCATTTCTAGCTTTTGCACAAGTATCTGTCTCACTGAAAATATTGAGTCAGTTGTGCTTCATCCCGATCAGAATCTGAGCTGCTCATCTCCGTCTTACCTTCTGCTATTTTGCATATTCGTTTATCAATTATTGCCTCCAGAACTTTCATGCAATATGACAGGAGTGTGATACTTCTGTACTTCCCAGAGTTGTGAATATCCCTTTTGTTCTTGAATGCTGGCAATAGTATACACTCAGGAGCCATTTCTTCCCTATCTCTGTTGCCTTGTTGTTTGGAATTGCAACTCTTTCTTAGCCTGTTTGTTAGCCACCCAGTATTCCTTCATAGCATGGTCTGCCTTTCCTATCTCCCACTTTTTCCTTCACTCCTTCCTTCTTTTGATGACTTCCTGGATGTCTGCATTCCACCACCAGCTCTCCTTATTTACCTTCTTTCTGTACCAGGCACAGCTGCATACCTGTTCTGTAGTCCTCACATGCTACTTTGAGGTTCATATAGGTTCATAGGACATTACTAGACTAATGGCTTAAGAGCCCTTACAAGTCTAACCAATATAACACAATAATATATGACCCCGAGGAGCAAGAGGATGGCATGGATTAGTGCCTATGCCTTCAATATTTTACAGATTGCCCCTGTCCATAAGGGTTATAGGTGCTACTGCAGGTGTAATTTAAGATTCCCCATCAATTGATACAAACTGCATTTGACGAAGGCCAGGAAAGAGTTCTGCTTAATGTGAATAGGAAGTCTTTTCCAAAGACGGTGCAGTCTCTGAACACATATCTGTCTCTCAGGCATGTTTTGTTTAAGTTGCTGACAAAGTTTAGATCCCATGATTGGGTGACCCTCATTTCGTCTGACTTGCAGATGTGTAGCAGCTCCATCAGGGCAGGATTTGTGAGAGTCCTGTAGGTCATGCATAGCTCACCCCTTAATAGTTGGCAGGAGACAAAGTAGAGGGATATAGCTTTTAGTCTATCCACATAGGACATGCTATTTACACTCTGTATTTTCTTTATGAGGAACCTCTGAGGTCACTCCAGCTGATGTAAATGCCTAGTTAAGTACATGCCAAATGAGGTGAACCAATCGAATGAGCTGTAGAAATCACAAGTCCAAGGCTGACAATAAAAAATGTAAATTTAATGAAGTAAGCACACGCTTTCGGATAACTCAATGGCGCTCCTTCCTCAGACAAAAAAGTTTTACATCTCTGAATAACAACCACAATTTTATACAATCAATTATGCTAATTAAGTGTGTTCAAACTAACAAATTACATAGACCCATAAGGGGGTGTGTTCCTATTACTAGCACCAGCAAACAAAGTACTTTCGTCCCAAAAGGTGCAAGTATAACAAACTAAAATCCTACTGCACCATAATTAAAAACCGACACAAAAAAGATTATTATAATCTTAAATAATCGTTGATCCAATTAACTTCTCATTAAACCTATAAGCTTAAAACCATAAAAACGATAAAAATGATGAAAACATATGTTCAGCCTACCCATATTATCTTTTTAAAGACAAATTCTTTAAGATACAACTGATAGACACATGGTCATTCAGACCTGGGTACACATAGGCGGCTGTGCGAATCTGCCAGAAAAGTTCACGGATTTCCAAAAGATTTTGCCAAGGACCACCTCTAAAGTCACAATCAACTTTATCCACAACTGTAAACTTGAAAAAAGGATCAGGGCAATAACCAATATGTCTAGCAAGGGCGTTGTTATGATCGCCTCTTGCTATGGCATATATGTGCTCATAGATGCGCTGCTTGATTTTCCTTTCAGTTTTACCAATATAAAATGCGTTGCATCTTTGACAGCTAGCTGCATAAACAACACCCCTGGTCTCACAATTAAATTTGCCATTAATTTTATAGACCTGGTCTCTCAGCCTAATCTTAGCATCTATGCACACATATTTACACTGCTTGCATGACCCACACTTTGTCATGCCTACCTTGTGAACTCTCGTAATTTTTGGATTAACCTCTAACAATGATTTCAAATTTTCCAAAGTGCTAAATAAGAATTGGTCCTTGCTTATTGAAGACCCTTATTTACTTAATAAGTTTGGTGACAGCCCTAAAGTTACCTTTAGGAGAGGGCAAAATTTGAAATCATTGTCAAAGATGCAACGCATTTTATATCGGTAAAACTGAAAGGAAAATCAAGCAGCGCATCTATGAGCACATATATGCCATAGCAAGAGGCGATCATAACAATGCCCTTGCTAGACATATTGGTTATTGCCCTGATCATTTTTTCAAGTTTACAGTCATGAATAAAGTTGATTGTGACTTTAGAGGTGGTCCTTGGCAAAATCTTTTGGAAATCTGTGAACTTTTCTGGCAGATTCGCACAGCTGCCTATGTGTACCCAGGTCTGAATGACCATGTGTCTATCAGTTGTATCTTAAAGAATTTGTCTTTAAAAAGATAATATGGGTAGGTTGAACATATGTTTTCATTGTTTTTATCGTTTTTATGGTTTTAAGCTTATAGGTTTAATGAGAAGTTAATTGGATCGACAATTATTTAAGATTATAATAATCTTTTTTGTGTTGGTTTTTAATTATGGTGCAGTAGGATTTTAGTTTGTTATACTTGCACCTTTTAGGATGAAAGTACTTTGTTTGCTGGTGCTAGTAATAGGAACACACCCCCTTATGGGTCTATGTGATTTGTTAGTTTGAACACACTTAATTAGCATAATTGATTGTATAAAAATGTGGTTGTTATTCAGAGATGTAAAACTTTTTTGTCTGAGGAAGGAGCGCCATTGAGTTCTCCAAAAGTGTGTGCTTACTTCATTAAATTTACATTTTTTATTGTCAGCCTTGGACTTGTGCTTTCTACAGCTCATTCGATTGGTTTACCTGGTTTGTCATTTGTTTAGTGCTTTTTGGTTTACATGCCAAATGACACATTGTTTGCAACTATTGGTCTAATGAGTGCTGAGTACAGTGAGAATATAATTTCCTTGGTTCTGGATGCCGTACTTTTACTTATAAGCTGTGCGACATAGAAGGACTTCCTCACCACTGTGGGCACATGGTGGTCAATGTTCAGGCTACTATCTACCTGTGCACTTAGATGTCTCACTTCCTAGTCTACTTTTAGGGGTGTTTGATTGATGTTGTAATTTGCAGGGGTATTTGACTTCCCAAAGGGTTGCATTTTTTCAAATTTAGTTTTAGACCACGGTTTTGGCACCAATCATTTGTCTGATCTAGACCCACCTGAAGGATATCTGCTTTATTGAGGGATTAAATGATTGCCCTTAGCTTGCAGTCATCAGCAAACCTTGTCATCCAGAGGCCTTCCACACTGGCCTTAACTTCAGAGAAGTATATTTTGAGCAGGAGTGGTTGCAGTACTGTGCTCTGTAGCAAATCATTAGTATCTGGCATGTTGCTGAATATGGATTCACCAACTTTAACAACATGTCCTGTCCATGAGCCAACTGAGTATCCATCTGGTGACATAGGTATTTATGCCCATTTTTGGGAGTTTATTTACCATACCTGAGTGGGGAATTTTGTCAAGTGCCTTGGCCAGATCGAAGGAAGTGGCATGTACTATTTTACCCTCATCCGTGGCCTTTGTGACTTTCTCAAAGAAATCCAACAGATTCAGTAGGCATGCCTTGTCCTTGACAAAGCCGGATTTGGTTGGGTCTAATGTCTGGAGACTTCCTATGTCATTATTTATCAGGTCCATGATTATTCTCTCCATGGCTTTACATATAAGTGTAGTCAAACTTATGGTCTGTAATTTCCCTGCTCAGTAGATGATTCCCCTTAATGCAGAAGGATGACTGCTGCTGTCCTCCATTCTATCAGAACAAAACCAGTCCTATGGCTGTGATCAAACAGATATCCTAATAGGCCTGATAAGTCAAGATTTGAGCTGTTTAAGAGGTAAACTGGTATATTGTGAAGTCCCACTGAAGTAATTTTTTCAGCTTTGGAGAACACGTGGCAACATGTTCTTTTGTAATAATTGGCAGTGGAGTGGTGGAGGGTATTTCTTGGGAGAGAACTGTGGGTGATGGGGAGGTAAAATATGAGCTGAATTTGTCAGCCAGCAGATTTTCTATATATGCTGGATGAGTATAGGTGATGCCATCTACAACTAACTCCACACAATCTTGGGTGTTGCCATTAATAATAAGGACATAACTGAAAAAAAACCTTATGGTTATCCTTGGCTTTGGAGGCTATTTTTAACTCAAAGTCTGCTTTCAGAGACTTTACTAACTCCTTGATTCATGTGTTTAAAATAATGAGGGACTTTTTGCTTTGCTGTGCACATTCCCTCTTCTTCTTGACAGGATTTTCTTTTTTTTGCTGTACAACTTATTAACACAAGGGTTGGCTTTTTTTGCGGTTAGATATGGGTTTATTTTGGTGTGGTTCTGCTGTTTCTGTGTAGTTGTTTATATCAATATATAGGGCTTTTGTGTATGCCTCTGCATGCATTTCTGCATTTTCTGAATTTAGGGTAGCTTGGAAACTAGCTATGCTGTCCCTTAATAGGAGGTGCTGCCATTCTTCTTCAACTCCACCTATTTCTTTTTCTTCTTGAGGTGCTAAAACACTGAGTAATTCCTTGAACTGTTGTACTTTGTCTCGACTCAACTTCCAGGTCTTCAGATTGCTCTCTGTTGACCTCAGAGCCTTCTCTGAACACTGCTTGTAGCTGACTGTGGCAACAAGTTGTTTATGCTGTGGGTTGACTATTTCACTGGGGATGACTTTGCAATTGTTGATTCTTACCCACTGCCCTTTCTATGCTATGAGGAAGTCTGCCTGAGTTGCATGTTGGTCAGTCTTTTTTGTGATCTTGTGACTGTCCCATTTTCTGAACCGTGTGTTGGCTACTATCAAGCCATTTGCCAGACAGAAGTCTAGAAAGGCCTTCCCTTCTTTATTCATATTGCCCTCCCTAGTGGACCGAGGCAGTCCACCTATCCTGTTCTGTCTGTCCTGATATGTGCATTCAGGTCATCCATTATCAATACCAATTCATGTTGTCTTGCTTTATCCAGTAGGTCCTGCAACTACTTTCTGAATCCACTCCTTCTTCCAGTATCACAACCCTGCTATGGGGCATAGGTGGAGCTTATGAATACTGCCCTATCATTAGGCTGGAGTCTGAGTGCCATGAGACTGTCATTAATTCTGATTACAACCCTCACTACCTTCTCAAGCCTCTCCCTCACCACAGTTCTCACACCATTTTTAGCCTGTCCTTCACCTGAGTAGTAGACTGTGAATCCCAAGCCAAGTGGCTTTGCTGTACTGCCTTTCGCCTTGCCTCCTTAATACATAGGATGTAATTTCTCCTCCTTAGAATGACGTCATTCACTTCCTAGCTCCATCCCATCAGTGAACCAACACTGAGTGCAGCAATTCTTAGTTCATGTTTGGCAGGTTGATTGGTTTTACATCCAACATTCACTTAAGAAAGCTATCTCAGGTAACCCAAGCTGAGCAACTGGACACTGGTTGGCCAGTAGCTTATTGCCCAAGGGATGATAGGCTTTAGGTTGAGCACATACACTGGCCAGTAGAGGCAAACAAACCCCTCCCGCTAGTCGGAATTAGGGCAGGTCCTCAACCCACTTATCAACGTCAAATACCCATGCACTTTTGGCAACATTAGTCAACATGACTGAATCACCCAGAACCATAGAACTGATATTGATAAATGGGAGAAGATAAGCCCTCCCACAGTGCGCAGTCTGTTAATCTTGTTAAAGTTAGAATTGAATACATGGGGGGTATTTCATAAAGATACTCTGACATGTGTACTTTTATATGCATGTCATGGTAGCCTTTTGGAATTCAGCATGATGCTGTTGCACAAAGACATGAGGCACCATATAGTTAGGCTCCTTGACCATGCTATATGTTAATAAGACAGTCTGGAGAAGACGCTTGTGCTAATTAGCCCTGTGTTCTTTCTCCCAGATACACTTTCATGAAGGCATCTGTATGCTAAGCAATTCAGGAAACTGCTTAGATGTGTAGATCTGTACAGCTGGTCCTACCACATAGCAGTGGTGAAAGTGAATATGGTATGGGGATCGGAAATAGGAGGAACAACTAGCCACCAAGAGTTACTCTAAACTCAAAATGCCATAATGGGTCTGCAGCAGTTCAGGGATGGGGTGGGCTCAAAAGAAGCGTGAGCTTCCAGGAATAATATGCCGGAGACATAATGGCACCACCATCATTACATGGATCTGAGAGTTGGGGGAATCCACTGCCAACAGGCATGCTACAATCATGCCATAATAACACTTGCACTATTACAGGCATCTGAGGTGACAGAAAAAACACTAGTCACCACGAATAATACACCTGTGACTTAACAGCAATGACATCAGCATGGGGATTGAAGGCTGAGGGAAACACTAACCAACAAGCATACTGCACTCA
>NC_056741.1:683530675-683748175 GCF_019279795.1 Protopterus annectens | reverse complement strand
CATTAATTAAGCTGCAAACCTAATGAATCAATTAAGCTACCTTAAAAGTGATACAACAACTAACCATACTTTTTGAAATGCCTTGGTTAGTATAAAGCATGCTTGTTACAATCAATAATAATAACCTTCACCAGTATTTTACAATAGTGAAAAACAGTGGTTTATGGTGCATCTTTAAATTTATTTAGTGGGTTAGAATGAATTAATGGAGATGAGAGTGTTTATAGAAGAAAACTGTTTAAGGAAAAGTATAACAAAGAATGAGATTTATAAGATCAAATAAAAGAGAAACAGGGTGGAGGAATGTAGAAAGAAAAATGTATACTATAAAAATAAAAATGTAAAAATTATATACAGATAAAGTTGAAAATAACATAAGACTATGGTGTAAAAAACATTATGATATATTATTATTATGTTAATCCATGGAGTATTTTAACAATCAAAAAGATTAGAGCTATGAAGTTAAGAAATGTCTGGTGTATGAAAAATGAAGAGTGCTAAGATATTTTCTGGAGATTACAAATTAATAAATTACTGGTGAAGGCAAATATGACATATTAAAATAAATGAAATGATGTTTGTTTATTGTAAGGAATTAGAAACCAAAGATCATGTTTTTTGAACTGTAAGAGAGTTCAAAAGTTAATGAAAATATTAATAGAAACAAAATTTTGAATAAATTTCAAGATTATGAACACTTGAATGTGGATATGGTTGAATATGGATTTTATGAAGGTTTAAATAAAAATATGTTAAAACATTAGACAAGAAAATGTTCTGTATTATTTAGGTTATTTGCAATTAAAGATGGAAGGGAATCATGTTCGAAGGAAATAAAATTAAATGCTGGTTGTTTAAGAATAAATGGGGGGTGATAAATATGTGACTTGTAATTTTGTGGAGATGTGTTTCTATTTTTTAGTACTGTAAATTTGTAAATATGTTTATAATTTATTTTGTATTTTTGTAAATAATGTATATAGGAATTGAGAGGAAGTAAAACACTCTTTGAAGCTGCTAGGTGGTGCTGGAGAGTTGCTACTTTGGTTCTGGAAATGCCACGATGAAGGACAGTGCAGCAGCGTAAGAGAAAGGAGTAATGGAAAACTTATTGAAAGAAGGAGAAGAAGATGAAATAACTGTTACAAAATTGGAAAATGGAGGACTGTAGATGGAAGTGCTGATACATTCAATGAACCAGGCAGAGCCAAAGGAAGGAGAAGAACCTACATGGTGTGACATGGCGGAGAGAGTATTACAGGAAGAATAAATGGAGAGATTGGAAACTCAAATGATTGCTGGTGAAGGGAAAGCAATGACGGCATTCACGGTTGGTTGAGTACAAAGCTTTAAGGGTTTTCTCAGCGACATTTTTTTGTTACAGAATGAAACTGAGAGGAAGAAACTGAGAAATTGAAAACACAAACAACTGCTAGTGAAGGCAAACAATGGAGGTACTCTTGGCTGGTGGATTAGGCAGTTTTTATTGTTAACCTCTGCAAAATTATTTTTTTTTTTGTTACATGAAACAAGAGGTTATGCAGATGCAGCAAGATAAGGAAGAATGGATGAAGTAATTTAGCAGAGACAAACAATTGCATTTTTTCAATAGCAATAGAGAAAATGACCAGTGGTAAGAATAAAAAGTAAAAGTGATGAAAGATTGTATAGGCATAACATCATGGATGGTATTATTTTGTCACCTGGATATAACATTAAAGACATAAGAGCATTAATTCATCTGGGAACTGAAAACATTTGTGAAATAACATTTGAAAGCTTTAACTTGCAGGAAAAAAAATATGACTGAGGCTGAAATGCAATAGTACAATGGAAAGATTATTTATTTAAGATCTTGGCAGAACAACTAAAAAAGAAAATAAATGTGCAATTTGACACTCCAAATATTGACATACAGAAGTTAAAACCATTTTTTTTAATTATTTCATTATGTAGTAAAGTGCATGCAGTTAAAACAATATGTTATGAAAGAAATGTATGGACTTGGGATTGGATAGTGTGGATAATAATAATGGATTCTAAGAATTGAAAAAACTGACATATTTCAAATATAGAAATTGTGAATGGTAAAACAGGATTTCTTAACTACTGGGGTCAACTTAAATCATGTCATTTCTGTGGGAATGAAAGTCATTTAGTAAAAGATTGTAACAAATAAAGGTGGAGCTAATGATGGGAGATGGGGCATAGAGATGAAAACTGAAAGCCTTTTCATAGAACGCTTAAAGAATTTTGACAATGCACTGTCCCATGTCAGAAAAGAAGGAGTACATAAAAAAAGATCAGAAGAAAGACAAACTGTTATTAATACAAAGAAAGAGAACAGTTTGCAAGTTTAAAAGTGAAGCAGAAGAAGATGGAGAAATTGGGGCAGGAGGAGAACAAAAATAAAACAGTGAAAATATCACTTGGTTGGAAACTTAGGAGAAGGAAAATAAAAATAAGATCTAGAAGTAAACCACTTACAAATATAGGAAAATGATGATATAGGAATTGTAGCATTAAAAGTGAATAGCATTAGAAATTTATAAGAGGTTTTGTGTTGGGGGAATGGTGCAAAAAACTGATGGTTTTGGCTTGCTAGATACCAGATGTAACAAAGAAAAAGAAAGGAAAAGAATATAAGCAGAATCAGGGGATGGGGTGGCACAAATTAAGTGTAAGGGATTTGCTGGTGTCAAAAAGTAAATATAATATATTTAAACCAAGACAGAAAGAGAAAACACCCAACACCAGACTTTAAAATCAAAATAAGAAGAAAAAATCCAAAATCCACTGTGTTATTCCTACATTCCTACACCTTATTACACACAGTGTAGAGTATTTCAAAGCAAAGAAAGTACACAAATCAATGGAGGGAGATACTGGAACAAATAAAAAATCAGTAGCTAGGCAGAAATTTTTACTTACCATTTCAGTATAAGAAATATATGCTGAATACTTATGTGTTAGGAAAAATAGCATATTTACTGACAATATATATGTTTTCTACAAAAATGGAAATATTATTAGAGGTTTTTTATCTACATTTGAGGATCAGGGCTGAATCCATTGAGAAAAGAGATAGTTTTAAAGAAAAAGCTGATTTAAATAAAAAAAAAAATCCATTGGTGTACTTAGTATCTATGCATTTATTTTGGGTAATGAAAAAGGTAAAGGAAAGATAAAAACAAATGTAAGTGAGATGCTATATGAGAAATATAAAAAAATGTAGGGAAAGAAAAAATAGGGAATGAAAAGAAAACAGACAGGATGGGAGAAAAAATATGACAAAAAAATTATCAAAGTTAAAAGTAAGTGAAGTTGATGAAAAAAAAGAATTATACAATATGATGTCAGAAAAATATTGAGGAATACCCATGGAAGGAATTAATAAAAGAAGACCAAGAACTTAATAAAGGACAGAAGAAAGATGTTTGAAAATATACATGAAACAGCAGACTTCTTGAAGAAAATTTTACTTGACAAGTTACCAGTGAAATGAAATATGCACTATAAGATGATGGAGGCAAGAAAATGTATTGACAGCAGTATAGAAAAAACAACAAAACTTTGTTTTTTGAATTGTAAAAAGAATAAGGAATTTTGAGAAAAAGTTTAAAATGAATATAGATGTGAATGTTTTAAATATGATAAAGTAAAAAATATGACTGATAAATGGGCTAAAATACTTTCTGTGACAATGTGGCTGCTCTGCAAAAAGATGTGAGAATTTGTTACATAACAAGAAAATGGAATAAGATAGTGTATCAGCTGAAATAAGAAGATGGTTGTGGAAGGAAGGGTTGGGGGACAGAAGGTAAGTATAAAAGAAAAATAATGGAATAATTACAACTATGTAGTTTAGTTCTTTGGTGTTGATAACTTCCCTTTTTGCACTAACTTGTAGATAATTTTAAGTATGAATGAAAAAAAGAGTGCTTAAATAATTGATATTTTTGTATATGCCATAAAATGAATATAAATATTTGATAAAGCACCCCTGACTCTTTTTGACAGCTGCCAGGGGATCTTTTGCATCTATCTTAGCTACTACCCACTCAGGCAGATGAGGCCTCAGTTTAATGTTTAGTGTTATGGAAAGATGATAGACTCAGGTGAGCAGCATCCTCCTCATATGTTTATATAATGTCCATGGATCACATAACCCCACCAAATGCCATTGTTCACAATTGTTACAAAATTAATATAAACTTACACATATTTTAAAAAAAACATATGTTTAGACCTATTATAAAACAAACAAACAAACAAAAACGTCATTGATTTCAATTTTAAAACAAGTAAAATCGATGAATAATCATTAAGTCCTGGATTGCTCTCAGTGCTGGTCTTTAATTACTAGTATAATTCATAATCTTCTTATTGTTCACTGCCGGCCTCCTTTGAAAATCATATTCATTACTTTTTCTCCTTTCCACTCTTTTAGAAATATTAATACATGTACATATATATGTGTATGCATATATATATATATATATATATATATATATATATATATATATATATATGTGTGTGTGTGTGTGTGTGTGTGTGTGTGTGTGTGTGTGTGTGTGTGTGTGTGTGTGTGTGCGTGTGTGTGTGTGTGTGTGTAGGGCAATTGCCTGAATGACCTAAATATTAACAGCAAAAATGCTAATCCAGAATACCTAATGTTCAGAAATATCAACAGTCAAACTTGCCTAAACACAAAACACTGTTTTTGTGTATATGTATATATTTATACATAGGGTATATAGAGATCTTTTGTAGGCAATGCTAGTGTTGTTTATTAGAGCTGCAATTTGTCTGTTCAACATGTACTGCTATTTTTTTGCAGTTAGTAAAACAAACAGGAGTTTATATTTTAGTTTAGCTTTTAGTTTGCATTCTTAAGTTAAACATATATTACTCATTACTGTCTTCTTCTTCTTTCAGCTTTTTCCCAGTTAGGGGTCGTCACAGTGTATCACTTGTCTGCTGATGATTGGCAGTGGAGTTTTATGGTGTTGAGTTGCCAGCCCAACACCCAATCTTCCACAGAAGGCACACAAATGCACACACTCACACCTAGGGCCAATTTAGAGTGTCCAATCCACCTACAGCATGTCTTTGGAATATGGGAGGAAACTGAAGCACCAGGAGGAAACCCACATGACCACAGGGAGGACATGCAGACTCCACACAGAAGGCACCCCAGCCGAGGATCGAACCAGAGAATATCTTGCTGTGAAGTAGCAATGCTAACAACTGCACCACTGTGGCTGCCCTATTACACATTACTGTCTAATGGGGGTTCCAATACTCTGTCAAATATGTTTCTTCTATAGGCCAGAATGAAATAAACCCCATTAAATTACTAATCACTGTCTAATGGGGTTCATTTCATTCTAGCCCATAGAAGAAACATATTTGACAGAGTACTGGAATTTAAATGTTTTGAACTTAATTTGAATCTGTGCTTACCATTTCTTAATCATTATTGTGTACACCATAAACTTATTAGAACAATTATTTACAATCCACACCTTCAACTGACTTTAATTATTGGAGGTGGATATTTTATCTGCATATGAAACATTTGTTTTTGGCAAAGGAATTTAATTAAGGAAAAGTATAAATTATTGTATGAATTTGTCACAAAAGCTCTAATAGATTAATCAAACTTGACAAAGGAGGAGGTATCATTTAAAGGATACTGTCAATTATGTTAAAAAATGTGATATCTTGGGTAATACTAACACTTACAAGTTCATTGACAGTGTTGCATTTATATAATCATAACATTAATTTAATACTTAATGAGGTAATAATGCAAAACAGTATTTTCCAGGACATCTACCCCTTTCTGAAGGTAGCTAAACCCAGAGTTGCCACTATATCTGGAGTACTATAGGACACAAGTGGTTATTCTATCTATTTATCGAATGACTTCTCTAACTTTTGCCCCATAGCTTTACTATCCCCTCTAGCAAAAATAATGGAAACATGCACCCATAAGCAAGTACATAACCACCTACTCCATAATAACCTACTTGCTAACTGTCACCATGGATTCAGACCTTATCATAGCACCACCACAGCCCTGCTATCCTTCAGAAACTGTATTAACAAAAATGCAACAAAAATATTCTTTCCTCTGCAGTCTTCATTTATTTATCTAAGGCTTTTGACATGGTCAACCACCAACTCCTTCTACACATACTTAAATCCCTTTCACTTGATTCTCTAACTATGAATTGGTTCACATCCTACATAGAAAACCAACAGCAGGCTGTACTCTGGCAAAATAAACTATCTAATCACCTTCCTATCTCCTTTGGCGTCCCACAAGGCTCCATATTAGGCCCACTCCTATTTCCCATTTATATTAATGAGCTTCAAACAACTATTCCACACACCAACTGCATTCAATATGCAGATGACTCTACTATAATCTGTTCTGCCACTTCTCAATCTGAACTTCAGTCTCTTACCCAAAAAGCTTTCAATACTGTTGAACAGTGGTTCTCACACCGCTGCCTCCTCTTAAACCCCCAAAAACTAAACTGTTACTCTTTACACCCACCCAAAAGTCCACCCCCTTACATTTCACTCTCAAATCCAAAAATGGTACTCTTATTTCTCCTGACCCAACCACTAAACTCTTGGGTATAACAATCGACAACAACCTCAACTTTGATACTCACATAAACACCACAATAAAATTAGTTAACAAAAAACTAGGATCCCTTTACAGAATCAAACCCTTTCTTACACCAGTAGCCAAGACCACTATAGCCAGAACTCACTTAATCTCCACTCTACTCTATGCTTCTCCTATATACACCAATCTCTCCAAAAGCAACCTCAACAAACTAGCAACATCCTATAATAATATTGCTAGTTTTGCTACAAGCTCTCCTTTTGGAACCCATCACTGTTTGAATCTAAAACAAGTAGACTGGCTAGAATTTCTTAACCAGTTCCAATTTCACCAACTTACAATAACCCACAAGACCCTGTATCAACCCAGCAACACTCCAATACTGTCTAGCCTCATTACCCGTTACAATAATCTGAAGACTCTATGCTCCTCAAATAAACTGCTGATCAATACAACCAAATCTAACAACTCAGCAGGTGACTCCTTGTTCTGTAACTCTGTTGGTAAACTATGGAACCAACTACCCTCTGAACTCACATCTCAGTCCTCTCTCTCACTTTGCAAAAGGAATCTGAAACTATTTCTCAACAAACACTGGCTATGCTCCTGTACTAACCCTGACTAACTTTTTCCTTTTACTAATTTACACCCCACACCCTTCACAGTCTTCCCTTAATGCTTCAATTTACTATGTTATTGCATCTAAAACGTATGTATATATGAATAATGCACCCTCTCTTATACATTACCCTCTATGGAATTAATGCTTATGTTTTTAATCACTACGAGTATTATAATTTGTACAAAAAAAAATATTACTTATATACTTGTAAGAATTGTCTTTTTTATATTGATCTGTTATAACTTCTATATCAATTAATTTTTTATGTTTCTTAGTGCTTTTCTCCCCGGGCCTCTACTGAAAATGGACATGTATCCAGCTAGACTAGCCCGGTCAACAAATGTAAAATAAAATAAAATAAATAAATAAATAAACATCTAGCTATATATATATATATATATATATATATATATATATATATATATATATATATATGTGTGTGTGTGTGTGTGTGTGTGTGTATTTATGAATGTGTGCATGTGTGTGTGTGTTGATATACATATAAATATCCCTGGATTACCGATAACTGGTTAAACTTTCTAATTGCTGAATGGAAAAAATGCTGTACAGCTAATTGAAAATCAGCAGACTGAACCCAACAACATTTTTTCAAGACTGTAGTACAGAAGTGACTGGGAAATTTGCTCTTTCCCCACTGTAATGTGATCTCAGAATTGGTTTGTATAATTAGCAGGGGGTGGGGTGAGGTGCAGATGAACTTGCCTCCCTACAAACAACAATATTTTTTTCATTTGATTTTTGATAGATAGTTGACTGATTAGTTATATTTTGTCATTTGCTTTTTGAAAAATAGAGTATTTTCAGTATATGGATATCCATAATTATATACACACACACACACACACACACACACACACACACACACACACACACACACACACACACAGATATATGTGTGTGTGTGTGTGTGTGTGTGTGTGTGTGTGTGTGTGTGTGTGTGTGTGTGTGTGTGTGTGTGTGTGTGTGCGTGTATGTGTGTGTGTGTGTGTGTATATATGTATAGGTTAATGGTAATTGATCAAAGTTCAGTTGCTTTGAGTTTTATTCACTCAAGGCAATCAAAGAAAATATGCGTATATGTGCCTTTTTCAGGGAGATAGACGCCTCTGCTCCCCCCAGTATTGGGGAATGTATGTCCCCACATCCCCACCAACACAGATATGCCAAATCTGAGATCACACAGTACCAGTCAAAAGGGAAAATTCTCTTATATCTAGTATTCAACAAATACTGATAAATACTAAACTTCCACTAACTCTGTTCAAACTGCTTTTCACTTGATTACTTTAAATCAAATGAAATGCATTCAGCGTGCACTTTAAACAACTATATGGGAGCCAAACACACATACATGCACACACACACACACACACACACACACACACACACACACACACACACACACACACACACACACACACACACACACACACACGCACACACACGCACACACACGCACACACACACACACACACATAAATAGTGATTTTTTGGGGGGGGTGAACATAGAGTATGAAATACAAATCCACTCAGAACAATGTTGAGGAGTCTAGCAAATTCTCTGGTGGTGTTTTTTATGACAGTGGATTTGGAAGACAGCTGCTTCAAGCTTCCTCTGTGGAATGCCGTGACACAGATAGCCTTGACAAATAAGCCTTGAAGATAATGACAGATGACAGAGTCTGTATGCACATATTTTTCAGGGGAAAATTTAGAGATTTGTGAGTTATAGATATGGCAGAACACTAAATGAGAAACAGTGGAATGTAATATTCTAAGAGATACACTCAGATGATAGGCCACGAAAGACGGCAGAATTGGAGTTTTGTCAAGATTTATCTTCTGCTAAGGTATACAAAATGTATGGGGTTAGGCTAGAAAAGTTGGGTCGTGGTATGTACTATTTCTTGATGTTGTTTATTTCATGTGTCTAAATTATTACTTTTCTAAGGCAAGTAGTCTGCACAAAAGTATGTATTTTCATCTGCAGGTGTTAAATAGAAAATCAAGCCTTAAAATCATTACAAGTCATTATGCTTACAATTCTGTGTGTAAGTAATAAATAGTACAACATGAAACACAGAAGATGAGTCAATAAAGTGATTCACAGCTCAGTGACAACGTTCACTTACATGTTAAATAGAAGATCAATGTCTTATTACAATGTCATATACAGAACACATATGAAAAAGGTACCTACTGGTGCCTAAAGCTATACAGAGTGTATGGATATTCAGTATATTTCCCTGTAATGGATAATGGGTTTGATTTAAATAATATGTAGTAAAAAATTGATTCATTCTATTGCACAGCAAAACACAGTATTCAGGAAATTATGGTTGTACAGTCAGGCTTTATAATGATAAAAAGTAACCCAACTCCTGATATCTAATGGAAGACTGTTCCAAAGTTCGGAAACCCAGAAATAGAAGGTGTTTTTCATGTATTTTTGAGTGTAAAGTGGTGGTGGGGGGGTGAGGGTGAATTACCTCCAGGCTGATGTATGGAGATCATGTGTAGAATGTGGTATTTTACATGGAATCAATGATGCAGTAAAAGTTTAAGAGAAAAATAAACTTGCCTACTAATGAACACTAGACACAATTAGCTTTTTACAAAATGGAAGATTGTTTGGATTTATCAACCGTGACACAGTGATGTTTTTTGATGTAGTACTTGGACTATAAAAACTAAGTGACCATTTCAGTGACCATTTATGACCCTTTAAGAACAGTATTTAGTCACAATAGGTTGTTTTAGTAATTTGTTTGCTTTATATCCAATTGGGGAACGGGATTTGTAATACACAGTTACAAATTGTACATTGCAGTCATGAATTAGATAAGATTTTACATTTTTTCATAGATAATGAAGTTGCAATTCTAGATTAAAAACTTTTACAACTGGGCATAACAAGTTATCATTTGAACCTCAGAAAAACTGCAAAATTCATAAGCACAGTGCTTTGCTATTGTAAGGAACATCAGTGCATTGTGCATAGGAATGTGAACTTTATTGATTTATTTACATATTGATAGTTGTGGAGCAATACATAAGTACTAAACAGATCAGACATGACATAATAGGGAATAGATTTAATTGAACAGAATTAGAGATATTGGTAATTAGTTATGAGAAGGATTACCTAGTTGGAAATACAGAGTGTGTTGAGCTTAGGATGTGGGGGGAACCAGATAGTTCACAGAAAATAGATATGGCAAATTATGCCATCTGACTCAATAAATCATTCTGAGATTTCAGGGCAGGGATCTTGTATGGAGCAGGCATACTTCTCAACCTCTTAGTATAAGAATTCTGGATAAAGCCAAGAATAATTGGGTGGGAGGCAAAGGGCAAAACATATGGATAATTGTTAAATATTGTTCATTTACTTTTCTAAAGTTATAAGGTTAATAAAATAACATAGGGGAAAAATAAAACTCGGGGCTGTCCACAAACCGTAAAATCACACTGTTTTATTAAAAATAAAAAAAATTGAGAGCTTTTGTCAGAATGTATCTAGGACTTCTTCAGAATAAAATCTTTACCAAACATACCACTTTTAAAAATAGGGTTGTGAGTAATATTCACAGAAAACTCACTTATTCAAACACCCTTCTATATTTTGATAGTTGTCATCCATTTCATCAAAAGAAGGGTGTTATTAAAGGTTAGTACATACATTTGACTAGGATGGTTACTGAAGATGTGACTTTTCTGGCCGAGGCCCAAGTTCTTGTTAGTATGTTTGAAATGTGGGGTTACCCATTAAAGATGATAGAACACACTTTAATTGAGGTTACACAAAAAAGGTTGAGTCGACAGTATGGACCCTAATGTCAGTAATGTGGGTGACATTTAAAACAAGAAATGAAAAGAGCAAATTTTTACACCTTTTTTGTTACTACCTATACCCCTGATCATATCCTTGTATATGAAATGCTAAGAAAATGTTGGAATCTTTTTAGTGGATTCGATGGTTACATGGAAACACTAGGTAATAGACCTAAGATAACATTTCGACAAAGTAGATCTTTTAAACAAATCTTGGAAATGGTCATGGATGATATGGATTCGAGTTCTAGTAGGAGAAATAGAACTTTTAAATGTGGGCTATGTAACCAATGTAATTATCTGTTGGTTCAAAATGAAGTAAAGGTGAATGGATGTAGGGTCAAAACATATTTTCACTGTAGCTGAAAGACCATGGGCATTGTTTATTTAGACCTTTGTGGTAAATGTAAATGTTTTTATGTGGGGAAGACCAAGAGAAACTTCAAAGAGCATTTATATGAACATATATTAGAAATTAAAAACAAAATAAAAATAACGCTCTAGCAAAACATATGACTCATCTAAGCTATAGGTTTGGTTTTATGGGCATTGATGTAGTTAGGAAAATGTAAAAGGGGGACCATGGAATGACTTTTTGGAACTCGAAGAGTTAAAATGGCAGATTAGATTAAATGCCTATAATTATCCTGGTCTGAATGACAGCATTTCAAAAGCCAATGTTTTAAGACTTCAGTCTTATGTTGTATAGTTTGTATATTTGGCATAGAAATGAGCTTTGGTTGTTTTTTTTAATTATTCGTGATTCAAAATAAATCATTTGTAGGTTTTAGTCATGTGATGCATCTGGAGGGATATTTAAAAGTGTCATGTTTTTAATGGATTTATTCTGAAGAAGTTTTTGATAAATTCTGACAAAAACACTCATTTTTTTTTCATTTTTAATAAAACAGTGTGATTTTATGGTTTGTGGACAGCCCCGAGTTTTATTTTCCCACTATTTGTTTTTGGTTAAGGCTATTTTGGTTCTTGGTTTTTATATTGTAATAAAATGACATATTTTGCATTAATTAGCATACATTTTATAATGGTTATAAAGTCTATAACTCAAATATTTGTCTTTATTTAGGGTTTTTGTCCTCAAGGATTTGCCAGAAAAACAAAACTTTTTGAGGAATAGACCCAAAATATGAAGCATAAATCTGGCAGTTGGCAAAAATCTGGACAGCTGAGAGGTATGATCTGAATACATACTACACCCTATTGAGTTGATTCTCTTGTTTCAGGTAGTAAGGGTTTGTGGAATGAGTATAAGCAGTATGTTTGATTGGTAGTTTCAGTCATCTATGTGCACTGCATATAACATATTTTTATCTTTATAAGTATATTTTATTAGCATGTAATTAAGTGAAGTTCTGGACTCCTTCAATTAATTAATCGTACAAGTTGTAAAATGATATAGCACTCTAGCCAACAAGTTAAACATGAAACAAATCACTGTCTTTTGATACAGTGTAACCCATATACTGACCCATATCCTAATATGTATCTTCAGTTCTGAGGTCTCTAATTTAATGTCCGTTTCAAACTATCTATGCATCAGTACACTGAAAAGAAGTCAAACATATGTAAAACCTTTATCCTAGTTGAAGGAGGGGTGGGATATATTCTACTGGCAGTACCTTCATGCATGACTCCTCTTAAAACCACTGAGCCACTGAAGTGCATCAGAAGTCCATATCAGCTGTAAAATGGTATGAAGCTCAAGATGTTAAAAAAGCGGTCATTGGCATATGAATGAAACCCTCCTATACTAGACACATTTGAAAATGTAACAGCTTTCAGTTCCATAAACAAACTTGGTACTGGCCCTATATGAAGGGAAATAAGTGGCATCCTTGTTCATACTGCCAAAATGAGGGATTGGTTGTGAAGTATAAGGACCACTCTTAAAAACATGAGTTCAGACATATTTCCTGGAGGACCTTAAAGGTGCTATCCAAAATCCAAACAAGATGGAGTGCCAGGAAGAAATAAGTATAATAAATTCTATCAAAAGCAGTCTCAGAAATAATGCCCAGATATAAGACAGAATATGTATTCTAGGCCACCTGTGTGGCAATTAAAACATCTTTTTTTAGATCACCTTAGTATATTATTTGAGGTATGTCCCTTGTTATAATGTCATGGGCTGAGAATGAACCAGATAAGGCTATAATCCTTTATTATATTAGCCTAATGCATCATATAGATCCTGAAATCTAAATTTATTTATTTACCATTTGTTTACCAGGAAAGTCCAACTGGGACAGAGTCCATTTTCAGCAGAGACCCAGGGAGAAATGTTTCACATGCATGTCTTTGGATGTGAGAGGAAATTGGAGCACCCAGAAAAACCCATGCAAATGCTGGGAGAACATGCAGACTCTGCAGAGAAAGCATCCCAGCCACAAATCGAAAAAAAAGAACCTCTTGCTGTGAGGTAATAATTTTAATCGCTGCACCACTGCACATGGCTGTAACTGTTAATAAAATAAGGCTCAAAACTAAACATTACCACCTCTAAGGAACCTAATAGTTGTAACCACAGACAGTAAAAGTGTTTTATTTTTATTTTTATTTATTTATCTATGTATTTATTTTTTCTACTCATACTGAGCTTCTGTTAAGGAGATAAACTCATCTTCAAAGATGCATAAGAGGCAGAATGTGGAATTTTACCTTTGAAATAAGTCCTAACATATATATCAAAAATATGTAAATGCTTAGAGGCAGAATCATAAATGTCCTTTTGTTTGTGAGCACCATTCATACTTTTGATGCTCCTAAAGAAGTAGTTTTAGCCCTTCCAGTGGAGCAGCTATCATGTACCTACTGTACACATTATCCTATTCAGGAGCACACATTGTTTATATGGTTTATTTCCTTAGTACATCTGAAGAAGCGAGGAATTCAGATAGACTGGTATATTCACTATTTCACTGATGTCAAAGAAAATTTGTCCCAAGCATCTAAAAATGTTTCTTTAAGCAGATCATGGATTTTGCATTTTAGAGGAGTCCTGATATAAAAGGCAGAAAGCCTCCATAATTAAAAGGTGTGTGTGTGTGTGTGTGTGTGTGTGTGTGTGTGTGTGTGTGTGTGTGTGTGTGTGTGTGTGTAATATGTAAGCAATATGCTCTCTTGATATGTGGATCTTATTCATACCTCTCAACTGTCCAGATTTTGCAGAATGTTCAGATTTGTGCCATATATTTTTGGTCTGTTCCTCATAAAATTTGTGATTTTCTGGCAAATCACTGTGATGATCTGGTGATTGGGGTTACTAAATAAGAGTTTCAGACTTCAAATCCTTCAGAAAAATACATTGTAATGCAAACCATGGTATTCTAGCTACTTTCTAAGTTTATAAATGCAATATTTAACATTTGTCCCTATTTTTGGGCCTTTGCCCCCCCCCCCCCATTTTGTCAAGCTTTGTTCAGATTTCTAGCACTGAGTGGGTGAGAGGTATGTTATACATGTTAGGGAGTAAACAAACTACTTCTGACTATCTCTAGATGGTCCCCATATTAGCAATTTGCTTATCACCAAACATGTATAAGGAAACTTGAAGCCAAAAACAGGTTTCTAGTGCAACCAACATTAAATTACATTGAAGGCATAATGTTATTAAAGTCTCCAAATATCCCAAGAGATTGTTTGTTGAAGTCAGTGATAGTAGCTAATATGTGTCACACCCCCAGTAATTAAATATTAGGATACAGTTGACAGGAAAACAAGGTGATACTGGTCCAAAAATGTTTATATCAGCCCTTGCATCTCCCATTAATAAACACAAATTCATCCAGAATAAATACATTTTAGTTAAAATACCCATGCCTTTTTGCTAAGGGATGCTCTAATAAGGGAAACACAGTGCTGGTCAATTTTTCATACTGCACATTTCTGACACATATATCCTGGAAACATACTATGCCTAAAGATAACACATATAAATAATAAGATAAATTTTTCCTATTGAGAGGACAGTTCTTCCAATTATCTCAAGGGATCTCATGTTCAGCATGATAACATATCAGCACTTATGTATACTTACTTAGCATCACCTCTACCACTATTTAATCATACCATCATTATAAAAAAACACCATAATTATGTCTAACAGCTTTTTAAACTCTTCCTTAGCAAACTTGCTCAAGACTTACAATTTGTAACTTCTTAACTAACCCAGTAACAAACCCTACGCACATTATCTCAGCAAGCAGTCCAGTAATGTTATATAAACCATCCTAACTTAAACATTTGACCAGAGAAGATATTTTTAGTGGAGTAATATCAGATATTGCCTGCATACAAGTGTCAGCTCAGAAGAGAGAATGTGAGTCCAAGGGAGTAGGTAAGAGACCAGAATTCCATAAATGTATTTATTTCTTTATTGAATTCATCTATTTTGGGGTAATTTGACTAGTCAACATGGACTCTTTTCACTCAACATCTGGATTACAGGGTAAGGAAACTTCAATTAATTAATTTGTTTGCGTCTTTCGGCTTTTCCCGGTTAGGGGTCACCACAGCAGAACTCCGGTCCGCTAATGATTGGTAGTGGATTTTTACGTACCGGGTTACCAGCCCTGATGCACAACCTTCAACAAAGGCATGCCTCATTCATGTATGCCTTCACACAGAAGACGCTCTAGCTGAGAATCGAACGGGGCAACGTTTTGCTATAAGGCGACAACGCTACCACAGCACCACCAGTGCCTAAACTTCAATTAATTAATAAGTATTTATATTTCTCAAGTGCGACACAGCACTAAGCCAAATGGACCTTTTCTAGACTCAGCCAGAAGCCCGATCTGGTTCCAACATTTGCTCAGCATCAACATGGAATACATTTGGGCAGTTTAGAATACGCAGTCCATCAGCATATTCTTAGCAGATGGGATGAGTATTTTGAGAAAAAATATGCAGACACAGAAAGAACATTTAATCATGAACTACAAAATGCTACACTCAGTGTAGGTTCACTGACAGGGCAGATCTTGCAAGTGGATGGCATGATGCTAATAAGGAGGCTGGATATCTTATGTATCCAATAGACAAGATGGAAGGGCAGTCCATCAAAACCACTTGGATTGGTATGCAGAGTTTACTACTTAAGAAGATTACAAGCTAGAAATGGTGAAGGAATTGTAGTGAGGGACAATTTTCAGAAGGTAGGGTGGAATGTCATCAGAATTAGTGACAGACTCATGGAAATCAGACTTCAGTGGCTGTGAAGAAAAGCGTGCATTCAGACAACCGTTGCAGGACCTACTAGATAAAGCAGGACAACATGAATTGATGTTGATAATGTGTGACCTGAATGCACATATCAAATCAGACAGAACAGGATATGAGAATTGCCTGGGTCCCCATGGGTGGGGCAACAATAGTAAATAAGGACAGGCTATTCTAGACTTCTCAAGCCATAGCATAAACCACTGGTTGTCACAGTCAGCTGCATGCTGTAGTCAGAGAAGGCTCTAAGGTCAACAGAGACTAGGCTAAAGACCAGAAAGGTGAGTGGAGAGAAAGTACAAACAAGGAAATACACAGGGCTCTAGCACATCAGTATATATGGAAATAAGTACAATAAAAGCTGAAAAACACAAAAAAGGACCAATATGGCTCAGAGGTAGAATCCAAGACACCCTTTATTTAGCACATTCATCAGCTGTTAGCCAAAGACCTCTTCAGAATAAAAACACACTCCATACAAAAGTATTTAAATACACACTACAGTCATGTGACTTCACAAATAGGATAATTAATAGGATATTTAAAAATACAGCTCTACTAAAATAGGGGACAGCAGGAAAAATGTGCCAGAGCTTATCTCAGGGGGATACACAGAAAAAGCATTTTACTAGTGCCCATCCAGTGCACCAAAAAAGATCTTTGGTGAAGAGGCAAGGAGTTAGGATGGCAAGGATGGTTAGTGACTATGGTCTTTTTTAAGGACACCGATGTTTTAAAGGATATGTTATTAGGACGAGGGTATCACAAACAGTTTTTAGAACCTATATTCCAGGAAGTAATCACAAAGAGAAAAGAAGGGCATTTTTTACCACTACTGGGGAAGATAGTCAATAATGGTAACAATGTAATGGAAGCTATTCCTACAAACAAAACTAGAAAACCCTACCAAAATGATATGACATTAACTTTTAACTCACGTCATGGAAGAATAAAGGAAATTATAAGTCATAACTGGATACTTTTTGATATAGAACAACAGTTTAAAAGTAAACTAGAAGATAAGCCGGTTGTTGTATATAAAAGGGACATGCCATTTAAAGATCTCCTTGAATCAAATGTAATTATGGATAACAAAGGCAAGATGAGGAATGTGGGCATTGTAATCAATGCCCTTACATTTTAGAGAATAAGTCCCTTTATATACAGGGGTTTGGTAGGATATTCTTGAAGCAAAGATTCAATTGCGTTAACAGATGTTTGATTTATATTGCCATTTGTCAACAGTGTCATAATTTCTATATTGGAAAAACTATTAACAGTTTTAACAAGTGAATATATCAACATCTGTATGACATTAGGAAGAACAATGTTAAGAACACATTATATAAGCATATTATGGAGTACCCTGACCATCATTTTAAGTTCAGTGCCCAAGAACAAGTAGGAAACAAAGGGAGGAGGGTGTCCAACTGAAATCTATCTTGAATACCAAGAATTAATGTGGCAACTTAGATGCAATGCCACTCATCCCCTTGGGCTCAATGAAACTGTCTCTATTTCTAGTTATTTAAAATTAAAAGCTGAATTTCATATCCAACAATGACTGTAAATTATAATATAAAATGTTTTACAAGTAGTATATGTTATGCCTAAGGTTTTTGTAAAAGATAATTTTATGCTATATATTTACATAATTATTTATAATTTTTTGCTCACCAGGAATGATTAATGCATTAACAATACTCATAGTGCTAAGGACTGGGTATTATTGTCACAATATGCTTTTTCTGTGTATTCCCCTGAGATAAGCTCTGGCACATTTTTTCCTGCTTTCCCCTATTTCAGTAGAGCTGTATTTTAATTATTCTATTTGTGAAGTCACATGATTGTAGTGTGCATTTAAATACTTTTGTATGGAGTGTGTTTTTATTCTGAAGAAGTAATTGGCTAACAGCTGACGAAAGTGCTAAATAAAGGGTGTCTTGGATTCTACCTGTGAGCCGTAGTGCTCCTTTTTTGTGTTTTTTAAGTATGGAAATAAAGTGCATAAAGAAAACTGGTGGTAGAATGCAGGAAGTCATCTAAATAAATAGGGAGTGAAGGAAAATATGGGATATTGAAAAGACAGATGAGGTCAGGAAGGAATATTGGTGGGTTAACAAAGAGGCTAACAGAGGAGTTGCAATAGCAAAGAACAAGGCATCACTGACACTCTACCTGATCCTGGGTAGCACACAGAAATTATATGAGGTTGCAAGTCAAAGACAGAAAGATAAAGAAGATAATCGGACTCCTATTATAAGGATTCCAGCAACAAACGGTTCACCAGTCCATAGGACATTAAAGGCATATGGAAGGAGGAATTCCAGCAGCTTGTGAATGAAGAAGATACCACAGAAGCTGTCATGCCCAAAACACAGCCTATTATGAAAGAAGAGGAGTAGCCCACTATAGAAGTAAGAATGGCACTAAGGAAAATTAAGTCAGGAAAAGCAGCATGCTCAGATGAGGTCACAGCAGACATGATAAAGATGCTGGGTATGATAGGGGAGAAATGGATTCTGAGAGTACTCATTGTAGTGTGGAGAGAAAGGCATATTGCAGATGACTGGAGAATAAACATACTAGTACCAATGTTCAAGAACAAAGGGGACAATCTGAGAATTTAGATAGAAAGGAACATAGTGGAACAGGTCAACAGCTTTAAGGATCTGGGAGTGATGGTTGAGAAAAAGGGAAGTCTGAATGAGGAGGTCAAAGCTTGAATCAGAGGGGTTGCAGCCAACTGGCACAGAGTGTCAGGAGTAGTATATGACAGAAGGATGCCAAATAAGCTGAAAATTAGATGCATAAACAGTCTTGCAACCATTATTACTGTATGGTACAGAAACCGGGGCCATAAAGGCAGAGCTGTTGGGGAAGCTTTAAGTGAAGGAAGTGAAGTGACTGACACTGTGGAACAGATGAAGAAATGAGGACATAAGAGCAGAAACCAAAGTAGCTCCAAATGTAGAAAATGTCAAAGGAAACAGATTACTATGGTTTAGGCACATGCACTGAATAGCAGAAGGCAATATGATGAAGATGATTTAGGAAAGATGGGAAGAAATAAAGAGGAAACAAGGGCATCCAGCAAAGCGATGACTGGATTGTGTGAATGAAGACCTGCCACTCTCAAATATTAGTGCTGAAGAAGGTAGAAGAGTAGCACTGAATAGCAAGAGATGGTGTCAGTTGACACGACACCCAGAACCCATATACAAAATGGGAAAAAGGGGATTGATGATGACAATGGTGATGATAGAAAGAACACACAAATTCCATGGACACAATGACTGAAGTTAAGGATTGAACTCCAAGCTCTATAGCTGTGAAGCAGAGATCTCAACCGTAAAACTGCCTTGTTGCCCCAAAATATAATCCAGTCACATCTTCAGTGTATCCTTGCACTTTGCTATTATACTGTCTAAATATCACACATCCCTGGTTACCACAGTGTAGGTTCACCATTTCCATGCCCAAAACAAGACAGAATGGCAACCACAACTACTAACACCTAAAGCACAGTTTGACATGCAAGTTTCAAAAGCACTCTATTAAAGCTCTTCTTCAACTACATGGGCATGAATATTAATTGGAACTCCAGCCAGCTACAGTTGCCCCTGAATCTATCTATGGGCTATATTCTCCAAAACATTTAGTCATGCACTCCAACAGTTAGGCATTCTGCAGCATTTGATGTCCACTAGGTGATTCATCATCTTTTAAGTGGCCATCTTTATGTATCATAGAGTTTATGTCTCTCTTTTTGTCTTGCAAAGCAGCATTTCAATCTGTGTATTACATTAATGCAAAGCAATGCAACATAGTGGTTGTTTGTAATCCCTGATTTGTACTCAAGAAAATGTACAGGAAGGGGAGTGGGGACATATTCAGCATTAATCATTCTCAGTGGTTTATCAGGAAGGGCTACAGAAGACAGGACAGCTAACATAAGACCAACAGAGGTTGAAAAGGTGTCTGGACCTTCATTTCTTGATATATGGTGATGAGGAGGATGATGATGGTGATGATGATGACAATGAAGATTATTATTATTATTGCCTTGGATCATTTTATTTAGCACTGTAAGACAAATGAACGTTGTTTTTGCTGTTTGGATGAAAGTCTTAAAACTGCTATTCAGTGGAAGTTATATAAGTGATGATGATGAGGACCCAAAAAAGAAAATATGTTTTAAGTTGATATAAAGAAGTTGAAGACTGATGTGCAGGATGATAGAGAGAAGGGAATATGGAGTTTGAAAACCTTTAAGAATATTTTAATGATGAACATAAAGCAAATAAGTGAATAGTAATGACTCACAGTTAATATTCGCTGGAAAGTACATACTGTTTGTGGTACACTTTTTAACAGGGAAAGTGCAGAAAGGCTTTTCACTAATTATTTCAGACAAATTAATAGTAAAAATTCAGTGAGAAATATAATGATGAAATTCTAATAATTCTGGTAAACATTACAAGAATAATCTCAAAAACAAAGAAGTTCTACAGATGTGAAAAGGCACAAAGGAGCACCTTATGTGAAGCAATGTTAGCAGTTTCAGAGACTTTTCTTTCAGCTATAAATGCAGTTGAGACTATCCATAAAGAAGGTTACCAAAATTGTGCAGGTTTTGTTTCATAAGGGTCCATAAACAGAAGAAATTATGCAAAAGATGAGCAGAAACATAACTACCTTATAAGACTTGCTTTGTAAATAGCAATCAAAGTTTTACATATTGATCAGACATGTAGGTGAAAAATATGGGAAAGAAGCCACCTCCCTAGATCACAGAAATAAATAAATAAATACATAAATAAATACACACACATATATATATATATATATATATATATATATATATATATATATATATATATATATATATGTCAAAGTTACTGCATCATAGGGTAAGGAAATATTCCACTTGGTTGTGACAGCATTTGAAAAATACTTCTTCATGGTTCTGCATTAAGTACTAAAAGATGGATAAAGCAGCTTCATGACATTGAAACTGTAAGGAGCATGCAGCATCCTGAGAGATAATATCATGCAGAAAACCTTTGCAATGCAGCAAAGGATCACAACTTGAAAACAAAAGGTAGATGAGACAGGGTTTATGGGTCAAATCATTGTTTCGTATCTCATGAGATACTCTTAAGCAGTAATCATCTGTGAAGATGGTAAAGTCTAAAACAGGAATATTTAAGATGAAATAAAATGAAAATATTCAGTAAGAAGAATAAAGGATAACCAGAGATGACAAAATAGTCCTTGCCACTTATCACATACTATGTTTCTCTACTGTCAATATGTAAGTTAAAGAGGGTAAACAAAAGCACCAGCATGAAAGATGGCTTTCAGCTGCATAAATGCACAATGGGAAGGCTAGATGAATCCAAGTTGCCATGCTCAAAACCACAGTTTCTCAAAAAACAGATATCCATGTAATTAACTTACTTCACCAAAAATGTAGCATTCAAAAATGCCACCAACATGAATTATGGTCAGGACATAGTACCATGACAACAGTATTCACTGTGACAGATGGCATTCTCTTTAACATGGATAAAGAAGTCATGATGTGCAGTATTTATTGACCTCCCAAAGCCATTTGATCTTGTTAATGATGAATTGTTGCTAAACTCCTTAAAGAAAACAGGTATAAGACAACACATCCATTTCTGCTTCAGAAACTTCTTACTTGACATACTCCTTAAGGTAGAAATTGGAAATACTTCTTTACTATTGTCCCCCACTGTCAAAAGGGGTTTTAGTCCTCCTATTATCAGTGTTTATCAGTAATGTTCCAGGAGATCTATCATGTACCTCTGTTATCCTTTACATAGACAATAATGCCATTTACAGGCTATTATGGACCACTATACTATAAAAAAGCTAAATAATGATCTCAGCCATTTCACAGTTCAGCTAAGACAAAATAAACTAATGCTAAGAATGCAAAGTCCATAATATCTAAAGGCAGACAAAGGCTTTATATAGTTCCAAAGCAATGGAAGATTCTGTGTAACAATACAGAACCAATAGAAGTCACCCATGTTTTAAATATCTTGGGATATGGTTTGATCAATTGTTTTACTTCCAATATCACGTCAAAGCAACCTAATCCAAGCAACTATTACAGGCAAAATGAATTTCACATTTACTATCACAGCACCATAGGTAACATTGTTGCCTCAGAAAGAGGCTCTGTGTTTTAGTTCTTGGTTGATGTGCTTTCTGTGCAGAGTCTGCATGCTGCCCATATTTTTTGGGGGTAGGTCTTGTTACTCCAGTTTCTTCTCACCTTTCAAAGGCATACAGTAGGTTGATTGGTGGATATGTGTGCATTTGCTGTTTGTGGAAATGTACTCCCTTTTCCCAGCTTGTTTAGTAAGCTCAATACATGTGGACAGTTATTCATGGTGACACTACAGGAGTAAGATACAACTTATGAGATGGGAGGAATGGATCAACTGAAGGAAGAATGAGACAAGAGTGTTACTACTCATTGTGACTAATTCTCCTGAGGTGAAAAAAAAAGAACAAAAAAAACTAACTTCCTTGCAAACAACAACTAACAACATATGTGGATTTATCACCCTTGTCTAGCAAGGAGAGCACAAATGCTCAGTAATGCACAAAGCAAAATAACTACTTATAAAACAAATGCGTACTCAAATAAAACAAATGTGTACTCAAATAAAATGAATGCATGCTCTACTACTAGCACTGTAACCTACAAACCAATGAACCTAGAAATGTATTTATTTATTTACTGACATTTGATTACTGGGAAGTCTGACTGGTTAAGAGTCCTCAGCAGAGGCCTGAGGAGAATAACTCCAAAGATTACAAAACATTTTAAAAACAATAATTTTACAGTCTTCGAAACAATACAAAACATATAAAGTTTAAATAATTATATTGAATTGAACATAATATGAAAGCATTGGTTAAGAATAAATACAAGTTATATGATAATAATTCAATATTTAGAGAAATTTTAGCCTGTTTATAGAGAAATTAAAGGTAAGTTAGTATAATACAAATAGGAATTGCAATATGAAATAAGATAAAAGAAGGCTCCTATATTTAATATATACTTTCTATATTTAGAGAGAAAGCCAGGGGGACATAAATTGATAGAGGTAAGGAGGTGACTGAAAAATAGACATTAAGGAGGTATAATGTATGAATAGGCATTTGCTCACATTTAGAGATATAGTTTATCTAGGTGATGGACAAGAACAGAGACAGCTTTCAGCTAGGAAGTGTTTCAGAATGGCTTTGAAGGATAGGAGGGAGGTTATTGACCTGATGGTTTCAGGTAAGGAGTTCAAAGCCTTAACAACATATGCACATCAGATTTGATATATTTGTGGACAGGCAGGAGTTTTTGGTCATTTGTCCATGATGACCAACTAAGAACATAGTTGTTTATAATGGTATTTAGTGTTGTACAAGCAGATGGATGCTGGATAATTTTATAGGTGATAAAAGCTTTATATATATATGATAGGGTAGTTCTAACCAACTTAGGTTTTTAGTGCTATACAGTGGGGATTCTGAAAGTAGTATTTGCTGCAAAATTAGCAACTTTGTTATAGAATGGTTCAAGTATTGACCTTTGTGATGCCTGGAAGTTAGTAAGAACAGAATATCCATAAAGAAGTATGGGGAGGAGATACGTAGTGGAGAGTTTAGTTTTAGTTGTGATGAATGGAGGGTATTTGGATCTGTAAAGGATCTCTAGTTTTTAATGAGTTTTTGCTATGCAGTTTTGTATATGAAGTTCAAATTTAAGATTAGCATCCACTATCACCCCTAATAATTTACTATGAAAAGTAACTTCAGTGGTTGTATTATCAAGAGAGAGGACTTCACATTTTGTTTTTTCATGAGAGAGGGATTTTTGGGAAAAGTAGTGTTTTTTTTTAGGGTTGAGTATGAGTTGTGAGTTGGAAAGCCATGTTTGAATGATTAAAGCTTCCCGAGTAAGTTTAGATATTGTGCCATATTGTCATATGTGTAAATGAGTGTTGAGTCATCTGCATCCTGAATTAGGGAGGCCTGTTGTGTGGATGCGTAGAGTGTGTTGGTGAGAATGTTGAAGAAAAGGGGAACAAGAATAGAGTCTTGTGGCATACGGGTGATGACTGGGAGATATGGAAAGAGGGTGGAGTGCCATTTTACTGACTGATACCTATTGGCCAGGTAGCATTTGAACCATAGAAGGGTGGGCTGAGAGAGACCTAATGAGGACATTTGAAGTAGATGTTTACTGTGACAAACTGTATCAAAGGCTTTAGACAAGTCTAGAAATAAGGAGGAAAGTAGTTTGCTGATATCTCTAGAGTTACTGACAGTATCTATATAGGTTAGAATTGCAATGTTAGCATTGTGGGAAGGACAGAAGCCATGTTGCATGGGGGATAAGAGTTCTTCCTGCAGAAGATAGTTTAGCAATTGTTTCTGAATATATTTTTAAAGTATTTTTTTTTTGGGGGGGGGGGAGATTGCTATAGGTCTATAGTTAGAAATGTCTGTTGAATTTCCTCCTTTGTGCAGAGAGATAAAATGTGACTTTTTCCAGAAAGATGGAATATGGACTTCCTGGACAGACCTGTTTATAAGGATTCAGACAATATTCACCTGGATGGCCATCAGCTGAAGTATAGCATGGTTTGAGTTTGTTTAACAGTAGTTTTATATAGGATGTAGGCACGGGTTTCAAGGTGAAAGTGGGTGTTGTTACATGTGGCTGTTGGGCAGGGTTAGTATTAGAGATATAATGTCTACGAAATAAAAATTGAATTGCATTGCAATTTTGTGTGGTGAGTTACTGGGAGAGGGGTTAGGGTTGATGTTTTGGCTGAGATGCAAGATTTCTTAAAAGGGCTGTCTGGAATTGCTTAGAGTTGCGTTTATTATTATTAAACGTTATTACAGTATAGTTATTTTGTCTTCATTTATTGCTTCTAGTATGATTGTGAAGCACTCTGAAGTTCTCAAGTTATTGTGGTGGTTTAGATTTTTGCCATTAATCCCATGCTTTTCCTCTATCCTGCATTAGCATTCTACTCTTTTTGGATAGCTAAATTGCATTATTTGTTTTTAGTCTCTTCCTTCTAGGAGGTGTAAGGCTATTTAGTATTTTCAGGAAAGTTGTACTGAATTCATTTACAGCATCATCTAATGGGAGATTTTTTTAAGAAAGATTCCCCTGCTTTGCAAACATGTTGACTACAGCAAACACTGCTTACAAACTGTTGTAACAGTTAACACCTGTGCCATTTTTGAACTCCATGCTGCACAAATTACACTCAGCAGATTAAAGTTTTTCAGAAATGGCTCTTAGAATTTGGGGATAACTGACAGCACCCCCCCAAGTGAAGAAAAATCCCCCCTTTGATACATTACATTATGAATTTAAACTATTCCTATTTAAGGAAGAAGCATGTAAATGCTATCCTTATTATGGCATCACTTGAAGTGGGGCTATATGACATCATCAAAAACACTAATTGTCGAATCACTATTCAACAAAACCACTTTTCCAAACCTCACTTTATCGAACGGCCATTTAATTGAAGTTTTTCAAAGGGAAAAACAACAGTTGGCCATCATTGGAATTTGCCCTTTTCCCCACTGTAGTTTGATCTTGGAGTTCGTATTTTTAGTTAGCGGGATGTGGAATGTGGGGAACAAAACTTCCCACTTGGTGGGTTTTAAATTTTTAGAATTTTGTGATGGGCAGTAAGTTGGTTAGCCATTGCTTTTCCCTACGAAAAACTTCAATTAAACAGCATTCAATAAAGAGTGGGTTTGCTGAATAGTGATTCAATAATTAATGTTTTCGACAATGTGACATAGACCCCTTGAAACCCATTCATACAAATCATCCTCTCACGATAAGTTGTTTTTATAAATTCCCCCAAAAGTACTCTGGGCATATTTGATTTCATACACCAATTTTATCATCATCTCTACTCATGCTTTAAATACTAGTTTATTTATCAGCTCTCCTACTAAGCTTTTCTTTCCTCAGACAGCTACTGAGGAACATGTACAAAAAGTGCATGTTATAAACATGCATAACTGCTTGTGCAAGGCATACATTTAATGTGTTATTTATGTATGCATGTACATCTTGTAAATATACACAATTGTTTATGCAAGCCATGCATTTAATGTGTTGTTTAAGTATGAATGCATGTATGTATTTTCAGTCAGATCATATGCTAATGATATGTATGCTGTTTTGTAGTTTCTGAGTTGAACCTCAAAATGGTCCATTTAGATTAGTGTTCTACCTCATTAACAATTGTAAATAAAATAAAATAATATGAGTTTTGTTCTTTAGCCAGCTTACCAAAAGGCAGATTCCTCAAAATTAGTTGCTATACAGGGATTTGCTTCTAAGTATTAAAGTACACTGACCACAGACTTGATTAAATTACAATCAATCAGTATATTCCTTCATAAAGCAGAGCCTGTATCTCCTAAGGGGTCTGGACCTCAACTTAGGTCTAAGAGGGACACATTCATTTAACCAACTCCCTGTGTCCCCTCTCATCCTAACTATCCATGTGGATTCTAATTCTTCTGTTCTTAAATGTATATCATCCATCCTAGCATTTTCATATCCTCTCCCTATTGCTAAAAATTTGAAGGAGTAAGTGGAATCTGTATTAGTAACATGCTTAGCAAATGAATGTATCCCTCTTAGACCTAAATTGAGGTCCAGACCCCTTAGGAGGTAGAGTATGTCAAATAAACATATGTATACATTGTTTTTTATGATATGCATTTATAATTTAATTTTATTTCTGTATATTTTTTGTATATTTTTATTTACTTTATATTCTATATGTTTATATATAGTCTGCCTTCAACTTTTAAGCTCTATTTAATTGGAAATGCTCATGTGACTTTAGAGTATATTTAAAGGGTGTGTTTTTAATGTGCTTTTATTCCACCTGATGAAGTGAATCCTGTGAAAGCGCTTGTGTTTTGTGCCCATAGTAACGTTTTTTTAGGCTGGAAGCTGCAGCCGTTATTGTGTCTTTACTCTTCTACATCTACATACATGTTTATTGAGATGACATTATATCATAGATTGTGGTCACTGCATCTATAGACAAGTTTACTGAGACTTTATCATTGTTTCATAGCCTGCTGTCACTACATGTACATAAAAGTTTTCTGAGACTTTTCCATTGTTTCATAGCCTGTGGCCACTACCTCTACATACAAGTTTACTGAGACTTTATCATTGTTTCATAGCCTGTGGTCACTATATCTACATACATGCTTGCTGAGACTTTGTTGTTTTTTCATAGCGTGTGGTCGCTACATCTACATGCAAGTTTACTGAGATTCTGTCATTGTTTCATAGCCTATAGTCACAACATCTACATATATGTGTACTGAGACTTTGTCATTGAATCATAACCTGCGGTCACTACATCTACGTAGAAGTTTACTGAGACTTTGTCATTGTTTCATAGCCTGTGGTCATGACATCTACATACAAGTTTATTGAGACTTTGTTATTGTTTTATAGCCTGTGGTGGCTACATCTGCATACAAGTTTACTGAGACTTTGTCGTTGCTTCATATCCTGTGGTGATAACATCTACATACAAGTTTACTGAGACTTTGTCATTGTTTCATAGATTGGAGTCACTACCTCTACATACAAGTTTAATGAGAATGTATTGTTTCATAACCTGTGGTCACTACATCTGCATACAAGTTTACTGAGACTTTCCCATTGTTTCATAAACTGTGGTCACTACATCTACATACCAGTTTAATGAGGCTTTGACATTTTTTGCATAACCAGCAGTCACTACATCTACATACAAGTTTATTGAGACTTTGACACTGTTTCATAGGCAGTGCTTGCTACATCTACATACAAGTTTACTGAGACTTTGTAATTGTTTCATAGCCTATGGTCACTACATATACATACAAATTTACTGAGACTTTGTTATTGTTTCATAACTTGTGGTCACTACATCTACATGCAAGTTTACTGATACTTTGTCATTCTTTCATAATCTGTGGTCACTACATCTACATACAAGTTTATTGAGACGTTGACATTATTTCATAGATTGTGGTCACTACATCTACAAACAAGTTTACTGAGAATTTATCATTGTTTCAATACCTGTTTTCACTACATCTACATAAAAGTTTACTGAGACTTTATCATTGTTTCATAACCTGTGGTCACTACATCTACATACCAGTTTACTGAGGCTTTGCCATTTTTTCATAACCAGCAGTCACTCCATCTATATACAAGTTTATTGAGACTTTGACATTGTTTAATAGCCTGTGGTCACTACATATACCTACAAAATTAGTGAGACTTTATTATTGTTTCATACTTTGTGGTCACTATATCTACATAAAAGTTTACGAAGATTTTGTCATTGTTTCATAACTTGCGGTCATTATATATATATATATATATATATATATATATATATATATATATATATATGCATACAAGTTTCCTAAGATCTTGTCATTGTTTTATAGCCTATGGTCACTGCAACTATACATGTTTAGTGAGACTTTGTGATTGTTTCAAAGCCTGTGGTTACAACATCTACTTACAAGTTTACTGAGATTTGTCATTGTTTCATAGCCATGGTCACTATCTCTAGATACAAGTTTACTGAGACTTTATCATTGTTTCATAGCTTATGGTCACTACATCTGCATACATGTTTGCTGAGACTTTGTCATTTTCCATAGCCTGTGGTCACTACATCTACATACAAGTTTACTGAGACTTTGTCATTGTTTCATAGCCTATGGTCACTACATCTACATACAAGTTTACTGAGACTTTGTCATTGTATCATAACCTGTGGTCACTACATCTACATAAATGTTTACTGAGACTTTGCCATTGTTTCATAGCCTGTGGTCACTACATCTACGTAGAAGTTTACTGAGACTTTGTCATTGTTTCATAGCCTGTGGTCATGACATCTACATAGAAGTTTATTGAGACTTTGTTATTGTTTTATAGCCATGGTGACTACATCTACATACGAGTTTATGAGACTCTGTCATTGTTTCATAGCCTGTGATGACAACATCTACATACAAGTTTATTGAGACTTTGTCATTGTTTCACAACCTGTGGTCACTACATCTACATACAAGTTTACTGAGACTTTCCCATTGTTTCATAAACTGTGGTCACTACATCTACATACCAGTTTAATGAAACTTTTTTTCATAACCAGCAGTCACTACAGGTTTATTGAGACTTTGACATTGTTTCATAGGCAGTGGTTTCTACATCTACATACAAGTTTACTGAGACTTTGTAATTGTTTCATAGCCTGTGGTCGCCACATATACATAGAAATTTACTAAGACTTTGTTATTGTTTCATACCTTGCGGTCACTACATCTACATACAAGTTTACTGATACTTTGTCATTCTTTCATAATCTGTGGTCATTACATCTACATACAAGTTTCCTGACATGTTTTCTTTGTTTCATAACCAGTGGTCACTACATCTACATACAAGTTTATTGAGACGTTGACATTATTTCATAGATTGTGGTCACTACATCTATAAACAACTTTACTGAGACTCTGTCATTGTTTCATAGCCTGTGGTCATGACATCTACATACAAGTTTTGTTGAGACTTTGTTATTGTTTTATAGCCATGGTGACTACATCTACATACAAGTTTATGAGACTTTGTCATTCTTTCATAACCTGTGGTCACTACATCTACATGCAAGTTTACTGAGGCTTTGCCATTGTTTCATAAACTGTGGTCACTACATTTGCATAGCAATTTATGGAGGCTTTTCCATTTTTTCATAATGAGAAGTCACTACATCTACATACAAGTTTTTTGAGACTTTGACATTGTTTCATAGCCTGTGGTTACTACAACTATACACGTTTACTGAGACTTTGTCATTGTTTCATAGCCTGTGGTCACTACATCTACATTCAAGTTTACTGAGACTTTCTCATTGTTTTAAAGCCTGTGGTGACAGCTACATAAAAGTTTATTGAGACTTTGTCATTGTTTCATAGCCTGTAGTCACTATCTCTACATACAAGTTTACTGAGAATTTATCATTGCTTCATAGCCTGTGGCCACTACATCTACATACAAGTTTACTGAGGCTTTGCTTTTGTTTCATAAACTGTGGTCACCACATCTACATACCGATTTACTGAGGCTTTGCCATTTTTTCATAACCAGCAGTCACTACATCTACATACAAGTTTATTATGACTTTGACATTGTATCATAGGCAGTGGTCACTATAGCTACATACAAGTTTACTGAGAGTTTGTAATTGTTTCATAGCCTGTGGCATCACATATACATACTAATTTACTGAGACTTTGTTATTGTTTCATACCTTGTGGTTACTATATCTACATACAAGTTTACTAAGCCTTTGAAATTATTTCATAGCCTGCGGTCATTATATATATGCATACAAGTTTCCTGAGACCTTGTCATTTTGTCATAGCCTGTGGTCACTAGAACTATACACGTTTACTGAGACTTTGTCATTGTATCATAACCTGTTGTCACTACATCTACATACATGCTTACTGAGACTTTGTCATTGTTTCATAGCCTGTGGTTACTACATCTATATACAAGTTTACTGAGACTTTGTAATTGTTTCATAGCCTGTGGTCACGACATCTGCATGCAAGTTTACTGAGACTTTGTCATTGTTTTATAGCTTGTGGTGACAACATCTACATACAAGTTTACTGAGACTTTGCCATTGTTTCATAGCCTGCAGTCACTATCTCTACATACAAGTTTACTGAGAATTTTTCATTGTTTCATAATATCTACATGGAAGTTTACTGAGGCTTTGCCATTGTTTCATAAACTGTGGTCACTACATCTACATACCAATTTACTGAGACTTTTCCATTTTTTCATAATGAGCAGTCACTACATCTACATACAAGTTTTTTTAGACTTTGACATTGTTTCATAGGCAGTGGTCACTACATATACATACAAATTTACTGAGACTTTGTTATTGTTTCATACCTTGTGGTCACTATATCTACATACAAGTTTACTAAGCCTTTGTCATTGTTTCATAGCCTGTGGTCATTTTATATATATATATATATATATATATATATATATATATATATATATGCATGCAAGTTTCCTGAGACCTTGGCATTGTTTCATAGCTTGTGGTCACTACAATTATACATGTTTACTGAGACTTTGTCATTCTTTCATAGCCTGTGGTCGCTAATCTACTTGCAAGTTTACTGAGACTTTGTCATTGTTGTATAGCCTGTGGTCAAGACATCTACATGCAAGTTTACTGAGACTTTGATATTGTTTTATAGCCTGTGGTGACAACATCTACATAAAAGTTTACTGAGACTTGGTCATTGTTTCATAGCCTGTAGTCACTATCTCTACATACAAATTTACTGAGCATTTATCATTGTTTCATAACCTGTGGTCACTACATCTACATACAAGTTTACTGAGGCTTTGCCTTTGTTTCATAAACTGTGGTCACTACATCTACATACCAATTAACTGAGGCTTTGCCATTTTTTCATAACCATCAGTGACTACACCTACATACAAGTTTATTGAGACTTTGACATTGTTTCATAGGCAGTGGTTTCTACATCTACATACAAGTTTACTGAGACTTTGTTATTGTTTCATAGCCTGTGGTCATTATATATATGTATATAAGTTTCCTGAGACCTTGTCATTATTTCATAGCCTGTGGTCACAACAACTATCCAAGTTTACTGAGACTTTGACATGGTTTCATAGCCTGTGGTCACTACATCTAGTTACAAATTTACTGAGAATTTGCCATTGTTTCACATCCATGGTCACTACTTCTAGATACAAGTTTACTTAGACTTTGTCATTGTTTCATAGCCTGTGCTCACTACATCAACACACTACTTTGCCATACACGTTTACTGAAACTTTGTTTTTGTTTCATAGCCTGTGGTAACTAACTCTACATACAAATTTACTGAGACATTGTCATTGTTTTATAGTCTGTAGTCACTACCTCTACATACAATTTTTCTGAGACTTTGTCATTGTTTCATAGCCTGTAGTCACTACATCTACATACAGGTTTACTGAGACTTTGTCATTATTTCATACCTGTGGAAACTACATCTGCAGTCCATACACATTTACTGAGATTTTGTCATTGTTTCATAGCCTGTGGTTACTACATCTGTGTACAAGTTTACTGAGACTTTGTCATTGTTTCATAACCTACAGTCAACTACATCTACATACAACGTTACTGAGACATTATCAATGTTTCATAGCCTTTGGTCACTATATCTACATACAAGTTTACTGAGACATTATCATTGTTTCATAGCCTTTGGTCACTACATCTACATTCAAGTTTACTGAGGCTTTGTTATTGTTTCATAGTCTATGATAATTACATCTACATGCACGTTTAGTGAGAATTTGTCATTGTTTCATAGCCTGTAGTCACTTCATCTACATAAAAGTTTACTCAGACTTTGTCATTGTTTCATAGCCTGGGGTCACTACATTTACATAAACATTTATTGAGACATTATCATTTTTTCATAGCCTGTGGTCACTACATCTACTTACAAGTTTACTGAGACTTTGTCATTGTTGGATAATGTGTGGTCATTACATCTACTTACAAGTTTACTGAGAGTTTGCCATTGTTTCAAAACCTGCGGTGACTACATCTACTTACAGGTTTACTGAGACTTTGTCATTGTTACATGTAAGCATAGTTATCATGAAGAAACTTGTTGCATATTAACTTAAATCAGTTAAATGCATGCCTGCACTGTAAAATAGTAGGATACCTTACTAAGTTGGCAACTGTTTCCTTTGCTTGAACAGTAGACTATAATGCATATGTCATGTATTAAGTCTCAGTAAATCACAGTAAACCTGTTTTACTTGCTTCTTTTTGTTAATTGCTTTGCTCTGGCTTAGATTGCACTCAGTTATAAATTGACCTATAAATTGAGTTGAGGGTGGGGTATCTCTATAGTAGAATATATTGCCACATATCCCCTCATTGTTATCTCTTCTTACACTAAGTCACTGTGTTACTTCATAGAGCAGGTATGTGCCAAATGTTATTACATTTCTATTTGCTCTAAGACTGTGTAAAACAGTGCAAAGGTTTTTGGTAGTGTGTTATATCGGCAATAATTTCACTCAGATTGGATACTGTATATATATATATATATATATATATATATATATATATATATATATATAAATAAATAACACTGCCCTTGTTAGTTTTATAAACTCAATCAACCAGCTTAGAAATGGCAACCAGTTTGTCTCATCTATCTTTCTTGATATGTCTAAGGTCTTTGATGCAGTATCCCACAAAAGCTGCTAAATGAGCTAGCTTCCTAAACCTAACCCAGCCAGCTGTTTTTTTTTTTTTGGTTTCTCAGCTAGTTAAATGACCACCAACAGGCAGTTAAGTGGCAAAATGCAGTCTCCGCCCTATTACTGGTCTCAGTAGTAGTACCCCAAGTTAAGTTCTTGGTCCATTGCTCTTCACCATATTCACCAACAGGATCAGCACAGCCACCCAGCATGCAACCATCATTCAATATGCAGATGACTGCTCCGTCATATCTTCAGGTCCCTCCCTACCAGTACTGCTACAAACAACCCAGCAATCTTTCCAAGACATTGAAAAATTCCTCTCAGACTTTTGACTTCTACTCAGTCCAAATGAAACAAAGTTTATGCTCTTCACAAATAGTAAATCTCCTGATAACTCTCCCCCCTTGACCATCTACTCATCCAATAAAACTAAAATTTAACCTGTCCAGCACACCAAACTCCTTGGAGTCACAATTGACAACAACCTAAAATTTGATAAACACCTCACAATAACTATCAAAAAAGTCCACATTAAGCCAGGCTCACTGTACAGAGTCAAGCCATACCTAACCGAGGCCATTAGACATTCTGTAAGTAGACTTATCTACTGTCTACCCTTCTATCTGCCTCACCAATATTCACTAATCCCAGAAAGTCAGATTTAAACAAACTAGAATCCTGCTATAATAAAATTGCAAGATTCACTACTAATCTCCCTTACAGATCACATCACTGCACAGCACTCCATAAACTAAACTGGACTGAACTACCCAATCTCCTATCCCTCCATCAACTAGCTTTCCTTCATTCCATCTTCCACCATCCAGACAACTGTCCAGCACTCAAGAGTTTGTGCAGCCCTACTCAAAATAACAGGCCACTAAGAACCTCCAACAAACTGCCACTCAAAGTAACTAAATCTAATAATTGTTACTGTAACTCTCAGTTATCCCACCAAATATCTAATTTCTGGAATTCGATGCATCAGCCAATGCTAAATTCTAGCAACACATCTAGATTTAAACTACTGCTTAAGGAACACCTAACCAAAAACTGGCTTTGCTCCTGCACTAATCCAGGATGATCATTCTGTCCTTCCTTGTTCTTGCAATCAAAATATCTCTTCCCTTACTAAATTCTAACATCCAGACTATCCTTTCTCTCATGGAATTGCAATTTCTCTACCTATCTCAACCTCACTACTGCTCCTGGTTTTATCTACTTATCTCAAGCTTCCTACAGTTTCATCATATTCTCTCCTTGTACTTCACCTCAGTATTGCCTTAGCTATCACTGTTTAGAACAAGTAATACTAGCAAAGCAAGAATCAGCCATAATCTTGTTCTTATACCATACATGTATCTCATAAATATTTGATCCGCGTGGTGGTGTTGCGGTAGCGTTGTCGCCTCACAGTAAGACGCTGTCTGGTTCCATTCTCAGCTAGAGCGTCTTCTGCGTGGAGACATGCGTGAATGGGCATACCTTTGTTGAAGGTTGTGCATCAGGGCTGGTAACTCAGCACGTAAAAATCAACTACCAATCATTAACAGACTGGAGTTCTGCTGTGGTGACCCCTAACTAGGAAAAGCCGAAAGACACAACAACCATGACATTGATCTACTGATCAATCATTTCTCTATGATGGTACAAGCTATTTCATGCTAGTTTATTTGTTAGCTTTCTTTTATTTTCGTTTTATATTATTCTCTCAATTTTTATTGTTTATGTATTGTATTAAAGCAAGGTTATATATTCCTAATTGTTAACAATTTCTTGCATTGCTTGTAATGTGTTTTTGTAATGGAACTTTTCCTTCTCAGGGCTTCCACTGAAAACGGGCCACTGACCCAATTGGACAGCCCTGGGAAACAAATGTAAAAATAAAATAAATAACCAAATTAACATTTACAGAGCAGGAATAACAGAAACCTCCTTTGGGTTGGACTTTACTCCCATGAAAAAAGCATTTATTATACAAACTGATTTAATGGACATTTTATCACTTTTTATATTACTAGCTTTAATTAGCACATATTTAAATAGCAGACAGAAGTCCCTGCATTTATTACAGTCATTGCTTGTCAGCTACATGGTCCAGTGTTTTAGTGTTTTACTGTTTCAGTATATGAAACTGCAGAATCCATTAACGGGTCCATCACTAGTGCCCATCTCCTTTAATTCTTGCCTCAGAAATTGAGTGACAATCACACCTATTTGAAACGGTTTTATATTTTCTAATTCTTTTATTAATTTCTGATTCCTTGATTTTAATCCACAATAAATCAAAATTAGGTTACTTTTCAGGGGAATATCTTTCTGGCATAATTTCTTTGTATTCTTCCCAATTTATCCACGTTACTGGTTGAGTTGATACAAAAGCTAGCATAGTCATCAATATTATTGTTATAAACTAGTTGGAGTATACTCTCACTTGTTGAAGTAAGAATAATCAAGCTAGACCTTAACACAAAATACGTCCCTGCCTCAAAATTTAAAGTACTATTCAATACAACCCCAAGGTCTTTATATTCCATTGCACTGAAATATTCACATTAATTGCATGAGTACATAGTTTATTACAGTAGAGAGTCGATTATCCGAAACTTCAGTTATCCAAAAGTAGCCTCCCAAAGTTTTTAGGTAGTTAAAATGATAAAGTCTGAATATGTAAACATTACATGTATTCACTTGTGTGTGTGTTTTGAGCTTGTATCCCACTCGAGTGTGAAAAGTATTCTTTATTGTCCACTGGATGTATTCACAGCATGAAAACAAGATTTTAGTTTTTTTATCCGGTTCGATGTATGTTTGATTACCTGGACAGTTTGATTATCTGAACTGCCCTAGGTCCCAATGAGTTCACATAATTGACGCTCTACTGTACTATGTCCCATATTTAACACTGGACATTTCATTTGACGCCTGTCAGTACTTTTGCAATGGATTTTGCATACTTTTTCAAAGGTCATGCAGACTGTCTTCAGAAGATCTAGATCTGTCCCAGCACCCAAAGTTGTCAGTCAATTGGCTATTCTAAAAACACCATTGCTTTTGAGTTCTGGAGTTCTCCAGTTTCTCCAGTTAACAAAGTAAGATTATATATGTATAACTTACTAACTAATGGACTGACTGACTGACTAACTAATTAAAGGGAAACAATTATAACTAATTAATAAAAAAATACCCTGTAGAAATCTGTAAAGCAGCTGTTGAATCATGTCATTAAACACAGCTAAACACAGCTAAAATTGCAGTGATGTAAAACATTTTAGGAGACGAATAGCTAGACGGGCATTCAAAGACCAAGTCCATAGTAAGTGCCATACATTCCTGAAGAGAAGCTGAACTGCAAAAAGGAAGGAAGTCCACCATTCGCTCTGTAGAAATTTAAGAAAGCATTTGGTAAGAACTTAGGAAATGCAGAGAGAAAAAAATACAGGATTAATGAACTTTAAGACAAATACTGTGACAGAAGTCTTTATGTCCAACAAATAGCAAATAATCTATAATGGAAATTGCATAAAATTCCTCTGATAGTAGCTGCAGAGGTTAAAGGAGATTTAAATACTTTTTGTTGCAAGTCAAGTAATCCTGTGCCATTTGGGAAGAGTTTATGGAAATGATGTCACTCTCTCTCTCTCTCTCTCACTATATATATATATATATATATATATATATATATATGCTTGTGTACATATATATATATATATATATATATATATATATATATATATATACAGAGAGAGAGAGAGAGGGAGAGAGCCTATATGTCATTGACTTTAGGCTGCAGAGAATTGTTAGGTCTAGGGGAGCTTCTTTTGGATTATGTTCATCCGTCCCAGTCCACGTTATTCTCCACTGATGATATATGTAAGAAATCTTTGGAGGCTATTTCTTGAGCACTTTTTTCTACTGTATGTACCTGAACTTGTGTTAGAAACAATGTTCAAAATCACTCTCAAGAAAATCTTTGCAGTCAATTATTTAAAAAAATTACTGGAGAATGTCCTTTTTCTTTGCACCTGTTATTTCTGAAAGACGATAAAGCATTGTTATTTCCTCTGTACTGATTATAGGTAACATAACAAAGAAAACTTAGAATGTAATATAATAGTATCAGAAGTATTTTCACATACACTAGGGTAAACCTACAACCTGACATGCTTTGTGGAGAAATTAGACAGTTTTATGATTCATAAGCATCTTACACTTCTAAATTCGACAGTGAGCAAGGACCTGTTCATCAAAAATGAGTTTAGAATGAGATCGCCAGCAAGAAAGCAAATTATATTTCTCTGTCTTGCTGATGTGGCACTGCACAGAAATTTACTGCTTTCAATAGGGTGCTTAAATATTTTATGATTAATCTAAGACTGGATGATAAACAAAGCTTCAACATTCTTTCTGTCTTTCATCTTGCCTTTGTCTCTTAAGGGACATAAGCTATCTCTATTAAGTTTTTCATCTTAAAGTGTCATGCTGCTGAAATCAGCTTTCTAATGAAACAATACTATATAAAGATATTTATTAACAACTTTTTAATTCACCAACAAAGTTCCATTTTGCAAAAGTATATGGAAATGACTGACTATACTAGCTTACTTCTTAATAAATATATTTTATTGGTTTGATGAGTAACTAATGCTAATAAACACTGTAGTCTCTCTTTCTGCCATTCCAGCTCTGCATTTAACTTGTCATCTGAAAATATTTTAAACATATAATTTCTGGAAAGTATGTTTTGTCCAAAAAATTATAGTAATGCAACTGATTTATTGAGTCTATATTATTTCATCAAATGACCACATTCTTAAATGACATTTTATTGGAAATGCCATTCATTGAACCCCCACACCCCTTGATAATTATGTATACCAACTTTGAGACTACACTACAGTGGGAAAGGGCAAATTTCTTGATTCCTACCATAACATGATCTGAGTCATTTCCTATGAAATGTCATTCACCAATGCGGCTGTTTGATAAAGTAATAGGGACCCGATTTATTAGTACACAGACAAGTCATGCATTGTGACCATTGGCAGGATGGGTAAAAAAGACAGACTATGATGTGAACATGGTCAGGAAAGTAGGTAGACCAGTTCCTCAGTAAACAGCCTGTACTTGAGAGCTTATGGCACAAGTCATACTTTGTTAGAAGACTAGTATCCTTTTGTAACACTTAGTACCAGTACTACTGGAGGGTTTATTGATGTAAAACAGCATAGTATGATAGCATAGCAACATGCTGAGTTATGACTCATGTAGTATATACCATGTCCAGAGTGGGGAGAGCAAATAAAACAACACAACAGTTAGTACCAGTTAGATGTTTAGTTGTCATGTTGCTGCATTATCACCATAAGGCACATAAATGACTACAAAAAAAGGAAAAAGGTTCATTTTTGGTAAAAAACATAAAGCTAACACAATAATTCATTATGTTCATCCTGTACAAAAGAGTCAATGAGAATAAATGGGAAAGTAGGAAGGGAGATATAAAAATGTATTTATTTCCTTGACAACAGGACAGTATTTTCCTATACTGAAGTACCTCTAGCATATAAAGTAAATTCCAAAATTCATAAGGGTGAGTCCTATAATGGCAAGATCAAATGTGGGAATTATCATGTACTAAGTTTGAGATCCCTCTGTCTTGGAGTATTTTAGGCAGTCCCAGAGTTAGTATATACATGTATGTCAGTGTTGGAGTATAGGAAGATTACATCCAGCATAGAATAACATTAAAAGAGATGAGCTATTGCCACCATCCACTATTCACTGGTGTCCTTACTTTCTGAGATATTGTGTGCAGGTGCAAGCACATAAGTAATGAGGGAGAAGGCACAGTCGACCATCATATCAACCACCATTGGTAGGGGCAGGGAATAAGATCATAAGCAGACAACTCTAATGTTGCCATGATAATGGCCTCCTTTAACTGGATCCCACCGTAAGTGGAAACAAATGGGTATATTGGATTGTGGAAAAGATGATGGTGGACTAGCAACAAGAACAAAAAGAATACAAAAAATATGAACAGCTGCCATGCTACACATGGTATCCCGAGACCATAAAGGCAATTTTTAAAAAATTTTAAAATAGAGAAAGTGCATAATCGTGAATGTGAACATCTCAAATTCGTGGTTATGGCTTTACACTTCGTACTGTCCAGTGTTTTCTGTGGATGGTGTATGTGTTGTGTGTGGATTTACATGTGATTTAAGGTAAGTGAGTGTTTTGTAAGGGTTTTGGGTGGGAGTGTGGGGGGTGCAGGGGGGCTTGACCCCCTGCTTATATGTAGTGTAGGTGTGTTGATTTGTGTTGTTGGGTTTGTGTATGTAGTGTGGGTAGAATAGTGTATGTGTGGTGTGTGGTGTGTATATATTCACAATTTTGTATTTTGTGCTTTTGGGGATTCGGGATTTTGAACGTTCACCTTTATGGTTTTGAGATACTGAAATTCGAGATTTCAGTATTTTGAGATTATAAAAGGGAACCGCTGCACACACACACACACACACACACACACACACACACACACACACACACACACACACACATATACACAGACATATGCATGCACATGCACCCACCAACACCACATTTATTTACACACACATGCATGCACAGGTGTGTGTGTGTGTGTGTGTGTGTGTGTGTGTGTGTGTGTGTGTGTGTGCGTGTGTGTGTGTGTGTGTGTGTGTGTGTGTGTGTGTGTGTGCATGTGTGTGTTTGTGTATCCTTAGTACTGAAGCTGTTAAAGAGTGCCCTCTAGTTCCCTTCATGTTAGCTTGGAACATGCATTTGTTGAAATACCTGTAAATGGGGGTCTTCTTTTCCCATATTATGTGGCATTTCATCCTGTGCAGGTTTGATGCACAGCTTTGGTATAATCTTGGACAGTTCTATGTTTTAGTTCTTCCCACTGAATTCTTATTCTCTGACAAGAATCAAAATGCAGTACTGATGTTATTATCAAGAATACCTCAAATAAAATATAAAATTAGTTACCAAACCAATTGTCTCTTCTCTCTAGTACATATCATTTTATCTATCTATCTCTCTATCTATCTATCTGTCTGTCTATCTATCTACCTATCTATCTGTTTGCTTGTTTACTTATTTTTATTTTATTTTCAGATAAATTATCTGAATTATTTAGGCCTTTTATGAGTTACAACAGAAAACTACAAAATTGCAATGTAAAAAGAGATGATAATGCAGTGCATTGTATTAGTAATCTTAACAGGATACACGGTACTCTCACATTTACTAGCCATGCTGACAATATTACACATAAAATACATTCACAACTGAAGCTTTGTTGAAAATCACTCAATTCATCTCCTGCAGCAGACAGAGCTGCAATAACAAAAAAAAAACATATCCCTATGAAAACGAGAGAATGGACCTCCTCACTTACTCTTCATTCCAGCTATAATGCTCAAAGGTTACAGATTGCTGAAAGCAACATTTTTTTCAATTTGTTCTATTAGCAAATGCTCAACTTCACCACTGTAACCTCATCAAAGATATAAATTGGATGCCAGTGAATGTTTATGATACTTAAATATTAAAAGAATCCTGCCTACCTCTAAGATCTAAATTACCATTTAGGGAACAAAATCATTCTTTAAGAAAAATCTAATCTGATAAATTACATTAATTGGACCACCATTCAAAAATAAAAGAGAAGAAAAATTAAGAACTGCCTCATGCATAAGCTGCCTGATGACTAAACTGAAAGACTTCAAGAAAACACTACATAATCAGTTAGTTGAAGAAACCATATGCAGTTGCTACAATGACAATGAATAACCTAACATCAAGCCTTCATAATAGATTTGCAATTGTTTTCAGACCTGGTAATTGAATATATGTATATGAGTAGGCAATTAAGGTGAAGTATCTAACTAACGACCCACACATTTGTAAGGCACATCATTTTTAACTGCTTTCCATCAGGTACAAAGTGGCTCCATTTTTTTATCATACTAACACATTAATGAAATTCAGAAAGTATGATTTTTATTTTACAAAGTTTTTAAGTTTGAAGCCAATTTGTTATAAAGTGTGACATGACTGTGTGAGTTTATTAAGGGTATTGGCAGTTAACCAGGAAGACTTTCTTGATGCCATGGTAGTATATAATTTATGAACAGGATGCACAGGAGTGTTTTTATCACTTTTATTTTGTTAGCCAAGAGTCCTAGTGAATGAATTATTCTATATAGACTAAATAACAATGGTGCAAATATTCAGCCTTGTGGATACCAGCTGAGATTGCCCATGTTCAGTAGTTTTCAACAATTAGTGGTTGTAGGTAATAATAAAAATAAATCAGGTCACAAAAAATATTTGCAGTAAGTGGACTTACAGCAGAAAATGAAAACTATATAGCCAGAAGAATGTGATCCACTCAATCAAAAAAAAAAAAAAAATCTTATAAAGGTCAATGAAGACTTTGCCTGTAAGTGTACTTGCTTCTGTTGCATGGAGTAGGTTGTCTGTAAGAGAGTGCAATGCAGTTGTAGAACTACAACATTTACTAAAGCATACATCCTACACTCTATAGCTTTATACATTCTATCCTCTCTTACTATATTTTCCACCAGATGAAAATTTCTTATCCTCTTCCATACTAACAATGCAGTAAATTTCTGTTTTATCTTCTAAACTTTGAGCCACACCAAAGAAGAGGCAATTTTGCACAAATAAATCAAATACATGTGATTCAGAATCCTGGATTATACCAAGTCTCTGTTACAACTACAGACTGAAACCATACAATGAAAAAAAAATAAAAATAAAAAATGAACTGGTAGAAACTTTAGTCAATAAAAATGGTGTAATAAAATCATTCATAATCTATAAAAGACATCTCACTGTTCTGATTGGCATCTACATACACGATACTTAGCTTGTTTGCATTATAGTATTTTTGATACTAGTGTTTTTGTAACTTCAGAAACATTTCAATATTTCAACATTCTTTTCCTGTTCATAGCTCCATTTTGAGGCTGTATCTTGATTTAAGAGCTATTTGCAAATGGATAGTTTTCTCTGGAATAGTAAATTTAAACCTTGCAAAAAATGCATCCTTTCCAGAAGATGTCACTAATTCTTGCTTGCCTTCTGGTTACAGTAATTTCAATGATTCACTGACTTTTTTAGTGTTTGTCTTTGACATAGGAATATACCTTTATTTTCCACTCCAGTCCTATAGCTCATATTTTACATACATTTGTGTTGCCTTTGTTTAGTTAGCAGCTGTATCAATTTCTTGTCATGTCCCATTCGTATCAGACTACACACTAATACATCATCAGTTATATTACTGATAATTTCCAAGCCTTGATTTACCTAAAAAGCAGCTGCTTGGAATACCTCTGATGCTGACAAGACACCAAATGGAAACAGAATAAATTTTGCCTTTCTAATGGCATATTAAATGTATAAATACTAATGCTTCCTTATCTAGATTTAACTGACAGAATCTCTGGTTTACATATGACACCACAAGATCTTATCAGCTGGCATTTTTGCAAAACTTTTTTTTCTTCTATAAGCAGTGGGAAATAATTTTTAATCCCTTTATTTAGATCGTGAATCTCAATATTTCCCCCAAGAGTACTTGATTTCTGATTTGCGGGGTGCATTTCCATAGATATTCTTAAAAAAAAAAAATCTTCATCTCACATATCAGGATAAAGACTTATCCCTGAAAACAGCTTGAGCAAGTTATCCTATCAAAACTCTATTAGATCTGACAATGACTATTCTTCAATTGTTATGAGTAAAAAGACAGTCTACATCCCATAATTAAAAAAAACTCTGTAAAAACTAATATTAAAGCTCATCTTGTTTTTCCTGCTAAAATTAAAATATTCTTGCAAGATGGTCAAAACTATTTGAGCCTTTAGAAGATGCTATGACATATATAAAAATGAACAAAATACTTGACAGCATCAACGTGATGCATTGAACGCCACTCTACTTGAAGAGACATGCAACAAGAAATGGGTGGATAGCATTGGAAAAATAAGAAAGTAAAAGACAAATAAAATCTGTGAAACAGAAAGCATAGATTCATGTAAAGAAAAGAGAAAAAAATAAGAAGTGAAGTCCTGATCAAGTTAGAATAAAGAAACTATTACATAAGAACTATTAAAGTAAATTCCAAAAATAACTTTTAATAAAATAATCATTTCTCATGATATGGACTTTTATTGTGATTTGTCATAAGGTAACTTTAATTTTCATTATTCTATCTCATTTATTTTACTAATTACTAATTTAATTATTTGATGTTATTTTTTCTACATTTAAAATACACAAGTAGACACTATAAGTCTTTCACTATTCCTATATTTGTTTTGATATTCTTAGGGTACTGACAAATCTATGATAGTAATATTGTGTCTTCTTTTTACTACATTAACTAATTTACATATAAGTTATTTTCTATTGTTCAATTTAATCCTGACTTTAATTCCTATAAAATATTTCTGGGTGTGGCTATGGGTGTTATATTATGATGTTTTCAATTATATGCACATTGTCTGTTTGTTTTTGTATGCAGGATTTGGATGCTGCTATGGGTTATTTTATGTGGGTTAATGGCTAGTCTTGCCTTCTTGACCACATTGTGCCTGTTACTTCGGTTATGATATTTGGATTATGGTGATGGGAGTTAGTGTGTTTACAGACATTGGGGGCTCCAATACTTGGATTACTGTTATTTTGAATTGTTTTATTTGGCAAGTTTATCAGTGGAAAAGTGTGAGTGGAGCTTTCTGTCTATAGTGGTGGTGATTACTGCTGTTTTTCCTTGTTGGAGAGCTGTAGCTGGTATAGGGGGTGCAGTAGTATTTGTACTTGTCTGTTGTTAAGTGGGTTTGATGTAGTAGATAGTTAGCTTGGATGAGACAGATAATTTAAAAAAAAAGAAAGAAAACAATTAATTGAATTACTGGCAGTTCCTGCTAAAACATGTGTACTTTTTTGATGCTGTATAATGATGTAAAATGTCCAGTCAACGTTAACATTAATGTGCAGTATCCTTTGTATCTAAATGCACGATCTTTTGATAGTCTTATGATATTTATTATTTGCTTGTGTCTAGTCTAAGCTATCATAAGGACAGATTTCCATTCCATGAGTATGTTAAGTGAGATGTGTCCTACAACACTGAGCTCCTATTATAACCTTAGACAGAAGGGATCCTTTATATTTATTTGATTATGCATTAAATAAAGATAGTTGCAGTTTGCCTATCCATTCTATAACTACTCTCACACATAATTGATATTTAATTCAAATATATAAATATCATATTATAAAGTCATTATAGAATGTTATCATAAGATGTTAATTGTTTTGAAGTAGACAACTCTATTACACAGTACCCAGCAGCTGAGTCTAATAAGACTTCTAAATACACTGCTGTTTCTTTACAATACTGAGTAGTCTTTATGGAAGTTCAGGCAATCAGAAAGTCATGATTACCATTAAACTCTCTATTTAAGATGGCTATAGATGCTTATGTGACTTTATTGATTTTAGGGGTAAACTACTAGACACCATTATCATGTGTTTGAGGTTAGCATTCTTATCTGAATGCATCAGTGATTCTGAACTTGAGGTTATTCTTGACAACACTGGATTAAGATGAACAGATGTATATTTTATAAGAGTGTAGCTAATTTTCTTTTATTGAATTATTTTACATAGATATATAACAGTTTATATCTTGATTTAACATTTAGCATATTAATTGTAATTCTGGATTATAGTGATTAATAATTATAGTGATTAACATTAATTAATTATCTGGCTGAATACTTTATACACATTTACAGTGATTTTGTAAACATTCCTTAACTGTTGAAATAAGTAATTTACTGAAAATGTAAGATAAGCTTTAATTTATTAACTATGTTCATACACATTAGTATGTAAATATATGTAAATATTTAATTGACTGTAATCTCAAATGTCTTAATCTTTTAAGCTAACTGGATAAACTATCAAGATAGCTTTAACTGCTATATACTAGTTGCACCATACTGACAGGAAAGTGTATTTTGACTATTCACATTCATTAGCATTCTTATATAATTGTGATAGGTTTATTTTTCATTTTGATAAATCATCATACACATTATAATGACTTATAATTTTGTTTTATTTATTAAGTGGATATAGAGATTAATGTTATATGGAAAAAAGGATGGGATAACTGACCAAAAGATAAATTAAAAAAAAGAAGTAGAATGAACATAAAGAAGGGGCTAGAAAGGATAATAGGACAAGGCAAGTATTAGAATTAAATGGGGAATGTAAATGTGAGAGAAAAAGAGAAGGGGAACTGGAGAAGGGAAGAAAGGTGAGAAGGAGGTGGAAAAGAGAAAAAAAAATCTAAATAAATGATTAAGAGAATTAAAAATGAAAACTAAAGAATATTGAATATGGAAATCAGACCATGGTAAGAGTAAAGAAATAAAAGGTAAAACAAAGGCAATGATAAGAAATAAGAATCATTCTGTTCATTTCTAATCTTATCAATAAGTTCTTAATTTTTAGTATGCTGTAGCAGATAATATTGCATTGATATATTAGAATGATCTTGGATGGGTAACTTAAATGGATTATCCATCAAGCTAGGAATATTATATTCTGAGTTAGGATTGATTAATTTAGTTTCATTGTTTATTTTAAGATATAATTTTTATATGTCTATAATGAGTTTATTATATTTCATAGCTTCAACTACAAAGTGTGGTTTAACTATAAAAGAAGGAAATATTCATGTCAACTTACAGTTTGCAATTATAAATAGTGAAAAATGTACACTGAGCCTAAATATTGATGCTATCTCCTCAATGTTTATCACTTAAATAAACGGTTTGGAGAGTAACTTAAAAATGGGGGTATTTGTAAATGTTTTAATTATATAATGCTCCGGTTGTTTTTTATGATGAACTCATCTCATTAAGTTGATATTAAAAGACTTAATACAAAAGAGTACAGAAATTTAATTTGCTCAAATTTTTAAAAGAAAAGAAGAGGTGTTGCTATTTTGTGGAAAAATACCATTCGACCACCTATGATCATTCACTCTTTTGCAGATGACAATGGTATGCTATGTAACATTATAGTTGAGCTGAACAGTAGGATTTATACTCTGGTGAAATCTTATTGGATTTCAGGAATTGCAGCGAAAGTGGCTAGTAAAAAAACTACAGTAACATGCATGAAAGTACAACACATCTTGACTGGTGACTTTGATTGCATCCTGTCTAAAAAGATGCCACTTCTAACAGTAAAATCAGAATAACTTCCTTTGCTGAAGCTTTATCCAGACTTGTTGATTTTATGCATCTTAAACAAGCAAATGTATGAGACAACCTAATTCTTTAAACTTTACTCATTATTCATACAGACTTGGTACCCAAATTACTATACTATTATTTTAAATAATCTATTATCTAACATAGACAAAGTTATCATCACATCTTGTCCCTTATTAGACCATAATGGAATAACTTTTATATTTTCATTTAAACCTAGAAGACTAATTCAACATAATAGATTCCCAGAATACTTAATAAAGATTAAAGGCTTCAAAGAGTGTTTTTTAAATGAGTTAAAATGTTATTGAGATAAGTAATAATGGAAAAGTCAATAATATTATGGGATTCTCAAAAGTCATATTTTTTAATGGTAGAATTAAAAACTGGTACCTTTTCAAAAGGAAAGTATGAGATAGAGATAAAATATCATTACAAACCAACATTAATAGCTTAAAACAGAGGCACAGAGAAATAAAAAGGATACGAACAAAGAACTAAAAGTGTTCAATTCAAAATATATTGAAATCCTAAACCATAAAGTCGCTATTAATTTAGAGAAATTCAAATGTCAGTTCTATTCACTGAATCACACTAATTTACATAAGTTAGCAAACACAGTAAAGAGAATGTATAAACTTAATAATATACAATAAATCATTATACAAAAATATAACAGACAAAAGAAAATTTTAGACATAGATGACATACTTATAGTTTCAAAACAATTATAAAATTAGAAGTTCTATAAATAATGATGAGATGAATGTTAATACTTCAACTAAATTCCCAAAAGAAAACATAACTAACAGACTGTAGAAACAAACTGGAAGTCGACCACCACAATAAATGGATAAAAGTATTTAATGTGAACAGATCTTCAGATCCTTACAACAGGCATCTTTAAAGTTCAAATATATATATACACATTTCTAAAGCAATCAATTAACTTAATTAATCTAACTCTAAGCATGTGATTAAAATCATTCAATTAAGCAAGCCAAGCAATGGCAGATACTGTTACTCTTGTTACAAAGTAGGCAAAGTAAACAGTTAAAGATTGAGCAGTTGCATAATGAACAAATTTTCTTAGTTAAAACAGCTACAGCTGATCAAAAAACCATGTATCCTAAAAATTTTTATTCAAGCAGTCCTAATGACTGTAGTAAATGTCCATTCTAAAAAGCTCTATATTAAATATGTCATATAAACTAGGTATGCAAAACCACTGAAATAGAATGCTAAACTACAACATCAACTTTTGTCAGGCAAAACTCCTTGTCTAATGAATGAACTGAAAAACATAACTTATATATAAGTCTAAAATTTATGTACACATAAACAAGAATATAAATATAACAATATGAAATATCCAAGCATAAAAATATGTGTAAAAATGTATACATATTGATAAAGTCATATATATGGCTTGTTATATAACTAACAGACTATCTAGAGACCATATTAATAAACGTGATAACGTAATGTTTATTTCTGAAATAAACAAACAAATTAAAAAAATAAAAAAAGACTCCTGGTAAGGATGGCATCATAAGTGAATTATATAAATTAATGCCTGTTTATCCTGTTAATATTTTATTAAAAGTATTTACAGAAGTAAAAAATAATCTCATTATACCTCCTTCATTGAAATATATTTTAATTTCCCCTATATTAAAACAAATAAAAACCCATTTCAATGTTCTTCTTACTGGCCAATATCTATCTTAAATGTGGATTATAAAATATTTATGTGCATTTTGGTGAGTAATCTAAAATTAATTTAATTTACTATCATCATTTATGATAAAACTTGGTTTATTATGAAGACAAACTATAGATAATACTCATAGAACTATCTTGCTATTTGATTATGTAAATAAAACTAAGAAAGAATTATCAATTATTAATTTAGAGTACACCAACAGTGCAAGGTTATAATGCCTTTAACACATTTAGACCAGCTACTTCACAGGCAGGGACTAAAGGTGGAGGTGTCTCTACATGCATCAAAAATAAATATACTTCAAGGCTGGTCAAACAGGACAATGCACTTGAGCTGATCCATGTTCAAATCACCACATGTAAAATCCAATACCACTTCCTTGCAAGCTATAGGTCCCACTCAATGACCCAGGAAACCCATACCATGTATTTAAACTTATTATAAACACTAGTCATCCAACCCAATACGATATTAATGGGTGACTTTAATTACCCCACTATTAAATCCTGTATAACACCAAACATATATGCACAGTGATTCCTGGATTTTGTAAACACAAACTCCCTGAACCAGATAGTCAATATACCAACCAGGGGAGCAACCATACTGGATCTGGACCTTGTTAATATGAGAGACTGATACACACCCCCTACTGTAGTGCCTTCCTTGGTAAGATCAGAGCACAAAATGGTCTTCTTTGAAGCAAAAGTAAAACCTGGACCCCCAGGTAAACCTGGAATATTCAGGAACTATTCAAAGGCTTAACATCCTGCAAAATTTCAAGCCCCCATAAAGGCTGAGAACACTTCTGCCTATGCAGAACTGTTCAAAGAAACCCTGTACAAGCATGTTAATACTGGCATAGAGGAAGCTGTACCCACCATGAAGAAGTGCAGACCTAGCTCAAAAAACAAGCCACCCTGGTGGAATCACAAAATCAATCCGGCGTATAACAGGAGGAACAAAATCATGGCAAAAATTATGAGGTGCAGCACCCAGCAGGATAAAAACACTCTCATCAAAGCAAACAATGAGCTCAGAGGACAAATAAAGTCTACCAAAGCCAAATTTGAGGAAAGTTTGGCCTCCCATGCCAAGGGCAATCACAAAGCATTCTTTAGCTATGTCCACAACCTCAGAGGCAATGCACAATTGTGTGCAGAGTTCATTATAGATGTAGCAACCTATACTGACCCAGAAGATACAGAAAACCTCCTGGCTGATAAATTCAGCTCTGACTTTACTCCTCTCTCCCCCTCAACCTTCCCTCAGGAAATATCATCAAATATAACTCCCCTACTAGGGCACAGGTTGTTAATGCTCTCTCTAAGATGAAGAACACTGCATCAGTAGGTCCAGGCATTATCCCAGGATCCCTTCTAAATAGCATGAAACATGATCTATCAGGGCCTCTGGAAGTACTATTTAACTGTAGCTTTCAAACATGATTTGTACCTCATGAATGAAGAAAGGCAACAGTCATCCCTCTGCACAAATGTGGGCCATATACAGACCCTGGAAACTATGGAGCCATAAGTCTCACTACTCCTATATGTAAAGCCATGGAAATAATTATTATGGAGATGATCAACAGAGATATAGTGCACCTCCAGATACTGGACCCAACCCCGTTTGTTTTCGTCAAGGGCAGATTATGCCTACTCAACTTTGTGGACTTCTTTGAGAAGGTCACCAAAGCAATGGATGAAGGCAAAATCATTCACTCTGTCTACCTTAACCTGGCCAAGGCATTTCACACAATACCCCACTTGGGCATCGTTGACAAACTGAAGAGGTTAGGTACAAACCAGTATGTCATGCAGTGGATAGCCAACTGGACCACAGATAGGACCCAGGAAGTTAGAATTGGCGAGTCTACATCTACAAAGAGGTCAATCACAAGTGAAGTCCCTCAGTCACCAGTCTTTGGACCACTCCTTTATGGCATTTACTTCTCAGAAGCCAAGGCCAATGTCAGTGGTTTCTGACTGACTACATTTGTAGATGATTGCAAATTAGGAGCTGTCATTGATTCTCACACTGACACAAATGTTCTCCAGTAGGGACTGACACAGACAAACAACTGGTGTCAGAGCCATGGACTAAAACTAAATGCCAAGAAATGCATAATAGTATCCTTTCAGAATTCATCTATCCCTGGTAACTATCATATTGACAACACACCCATTAGCAATGATCCAGTAGACAGGGACCTAGGGACACACATAGAAAGTAATCTAGCCTCTGATCATCACTTTTCTATAGTGATGAGGAAATCATTCTATGCTGTGCAACATATAAACAAAGGTTTGTCATCTATGCCCAAGGAAGTCTTTGTTCCACTGTATTTGACATTCATACAACCAGTCATTGAGTACAATGCCCCCTTTGGTATGTACCTAACCAGGCAAATCCAACTGTTGGAACATCCACAGAGGTTCCTCACTAAAATAATACAGGGCATAAGAAATATGTCCTATGCAAACTGCATCCAGGCCCTATCCCTGTATTCTGTCTCCTACAGGCTTTTGAGGGGAGATCTATGACAGGCATACACGACATTGCCGGTCCCCACTTTGATGGACCTCCTGCATATCCACAGAACAAACGGTACCAGAATTACCAGTTCTAAAGATGTAAACCTTGTCTGTGATATAACTAGGACCTACTGGAGAGATAGGTATGTATCACAGAGAATACCCTGTCTAAGGAACAGGCTCCCCATCCATATGAAGCAGAGTTCCTCCTTAATCCAATTCAAGTGCAATTTGGACATTTGGATGGCAAACTGGAAATTCTTCCCTGATTTGGCACCTATGTCTCTAGTGGAAACAGGTAACCTGTAATTGATTCATCTCACAGACCCATGCTTACACTTATCAAGGGTATCAGAACTTGTCAGAGATTTGGGATGCATGGCTAGACTTATAAAAGCCCGTGTGTTCATTAGCCTAGTAAACACCTATGAACCTAAGAACATAAGTGAAATATTTGATTTAGAAGGCTGGCTCTCTTTATCTGAAACTCTGCAAGAATATAACTTTAAAAAAATGTATTGACTTAATTATAAGTTTATACCATAATTCTTATTAAATGTGGCTCTTTTCTTTCTAATCCATTGAAACTTAGTAAGAGAGCTTAACAAAAGTGCCCCTTATCATCATTAATATTTGCCTGTATTATGGAAACGTTTGCTAATTTCATTATGTCAAATGACCAGGTTACTTTAAAGCTTCATCTATTTCTTGCTGACATTTTATTGACAATAGGATATATTGATTCATCACTACCTCATATAAGTGACTTTTTAAAAACATTTGAAAAAATCTGTAGCTCACATTTTAATCAGTATGCATTATGTACATTTAGTAAATAAATATATTTAAATAAAAATATTAAGAAATAATAATGAATTCAACTGGAATAATATAAAAATGAAATGCTTAGGTATCCCTTTATCATCATAATTCAAGAAAACAATTCAGATGAGTATGATGAAAAGTTAGAAAATATTTCACTTTTAATAGATAAACGGAAAGGATTCTTCCTTACAATAGAAGAGAGATATGCATTGATTCATATGATATTTCTTCCAAAAATTCCTTGCAACAATGCCTTCTAAAAATATAATTAAAAATAAATTCTTTACTTCAAGGTTTTCTTTTGCACCAAAAGAAAACCCAGAATTTCCCTAGATAATCATAAATGAAGTTGGAATGAAGGGGGTATAGGCTTCCTGAATGTTGAATTATATTAAGTGTCAGCAGTCATTAGAAAAATAGCATTATTGTTAACCTCTTTACATTCAGCTAAATAGAAGTTAATACATGAGAATATTATGCTATCCCATTTAAACAAATTTCCCCTTCATGTAGTCATATCTTAAATAATTTTATTTAGTTTCTAAAATGTTTTGATAACAATACTTTTGTCTTTATTAACAGTATTTTAGATACATTTAAAATGTATTTATGCTAACCCTAATGTTAAGGATTGGCTAGTCATTATTTTCCCAATAGATTTTACTAATAAATATATTGAAACATACCACCATGTTAGTAAAATACTGATTCTAAAGAAAATAATTTTATTTTCTGAACCAGTTTCTGAATGGAACTAAGATATATGCCATAGGATTTTTAATAGGAAAATATAACATTGACATAGACAAATGGCTTTACATATAATTTTTTAGACAATCTATCATTTCTAAAATTAGACTTATTAGAACCTGTATAACAAAAGAATTACATAATCTTATTGAAATTTTCATTAATATTAATTATATCATTAATGTTACCAGAACACTTTTATCTAAAATATATACATGCATTAGCAATCTTAATAATGATATTAAACCACATTATTGGGATTTTCTTAACACAAATAAATAATATGATATTCTCAGAAGATAATAAAAGATTAGTTTTGATGTCTATTGGAAAAAAAAAACTTCTTCCCTGTATTGGAAAATCTTCACATGAAAAGTGTTACATAGAACACGTATAACCCCTTATAAAATTGAACTTATGTGTAAGAAAACAAATATTAGATGTGGGAGATATAAGACATCAAAAAAGCAGAGTGGTTTCATGTATTTGTAGAATATCCTATAATTGCTCCTTTTTTGGAAAGAAATTAATGATTTTATACAAGTGTTATGGTCTAATAATTTATCTTTATTAAATTCATTAATTTTATAAACTTCCAATTCCTGATTTGACATCTGTTTTGGCAATAGCTAAGAAAGTTATAATAAAAAACTGGAGGAAAAAGACCTCACTGTTGTTTTCTAGATTTACAAATAGAGCAAAAATGGGTTCTAAAAGGGAAATTTCAACAATCAAGATGAGAAACACAAATGTCATGTCTTAAAATTATTGGATACAATTATTACTAATTTATTAGATAAATACTAATCTATCAATACAAGATATGTCAAAATTTGTATAACTTGTTATGGACTTGTAAATGTGTTGATGTTAATTGTTTACTGTTTTTAATTTTCATTTCAAATTTAAAAGTCTACCAAACTTTGTTATAAAAATAAAATCATGAAGTCACTCATCATGAAATATGTACTTGGCCTGGATCTAGACTGTTCAAGAAGCTGTACAAAAGTTAATGCAAATCCTTAATACAAAAGCCTTTCTAGCATAACTTGACTCGGGAAAATAAACCTAGCTTAATGCACATGCAAAAAATTCATTGATACATTATGTGAGAAACTGTATATGCCTGCTTTGTCCTTAGAGATGCTGAAAACTGTTACTCTTGTACTGAAAAAAAAAATGTCCATAGCCTGGCGATATGAACATTTCCTCTAGTAGTGGAATGGAGACCAATGCATTGTTGTTATCACAAACCAACCAACAGACATTGAGAGATGAAGAAACTGCCTACAGCTACAAAGGTGTGTTAATCAATACACAAATTCTGACTTGTACAAATGCCGTCATGGGATATATTCACTAATGGTTGCAAAACTTAGAAAAACCTTGTCATGGTGTGCCTAAAGGCGCTGACAATCTTCAGTAAAGTGTTTTCATTAATCAGCAGACCTCATCTACTGAAATAGTAGTAAATCTCCATTTAAAAGGCTGATCATGTATCTTTTTATAATTGTCTTTCTTGCTAAATTTTGAAGTAAAGTGACTTTTTCTGGTGTGCCAGTGGAGGGCATATGTGGGCATGTTTAATAGCTTATAAACTACAAGTGATTTATTCATAGGAAAGGCACTCTACTATAGTGACAATCCAATGGATTTGCCATAAGATTTATGAATTCACTGGGATGAGTTCATGGAGTTGCCTTGAAAAGTTCTTTACCATGGAAACATCTTCATGCTATATTTTCTGTGGAACCTAGAGCAATTCCGTATTCTTCCATTGGATATCCATCTGCTGGACTAATAGTGAAGTCTATGTTTAGAAGTATTATATTATAATTTTGTGACAAGTCATAAAATATTCTTGCTGAAAAATCTGATTATCGATGATGCCTAGGTTAAAATTAAATTATATGCTCATAGTAATAGAAGGAGTATGGTATATGGCATAAAGCTTATTGAAGACCAAATACAACTCAGGAACAGGATGAGTGCAAAAACAGAGACTAGCCACAATGGAGTAATATCCAAAATAGTTATTCACAAAACAAGGTTGTTTAAGCACTTTCATATATGTACTTCATCAGAATCACAAAAACGCATAGCATCCAGCACTCTTAAATATCCCGCCCTTAATGCATTATCCAGTGAAATTGATAAAGGTATTATCCATTCTATGACATAAAAGGAAAAATAAATAAAACTATGAAAAATGTATGTAGCCTAGCTTTCACTTATACATGCTCCCTAAAAGCATTTAATATAAAAATAATTAATAATGAACACACTTACAAATACATAAACTTCTAGAATTATCATAAAAATGTATAAATGTATAAATATATGAATATATGAAAAGTATAAAAATATGTGTAAATATGTATGTATATATATATATATATATATATATATATATATATATATATATATATATATATATATATATATATAATATATATGGATAAGATAGCCTATATGGTTGCTTAAATAATTACACTACATATGATTTGTAAAAATGTCTCAAGTATCATTGGAAAAAATGATTTACCTCAGTATGTCCAGCTCTAAAATTTAAATTACACAGTCAATCAGTTTCTTACCCTCAGGAAAAGCCTGTAGCAATGATGGATTTAGTCCTGATTTTCTAAGATTATAAAATGGAGATAAGTACTTATCTTAATGATTTGTACTAGATGGAAAATTAAAGGGATTACTTATTTTTTCATCCTGCTTGGCCTTGATTATATTACTTCCCTAAAGAGAAAGGGACTTTGCATCCCTACCAGATTTTGCTATATTACCTTCACTCTTGTAGAACCTAACATTATAGCCAAAGTTAAACTCTTTCAACTGATATTGCAGCCACATACACACAATTTCATCAAGGTGAAAATTGTAACTTAACTAAGTACACAATTTAAAGAGCACAGTATTAGTTGCAAGTGCCACAGGAAAAGTGTAAATTTAATTATGTGAAAAAGCACATTAGGAATAGGTAGTAAAACTTCATTATTTAGAATAGCTGACACTGTGCTTCACAGGTTTTTGGAAATTTATATATATGTGGACAGGCCAGCATAAAAGTACTATGATTGTCCAATTTAATCACATACTCCTCTGCTAAGATTTATATACTGTCTTTCATGTGCATTGTTTTACTGTGAGGGACAGGTACTCATTTCACAGTATGGGAGGACAATGACAATCAGTTGAAAACCCATGTATTATCAGTTAGCATTCCTGCCACTTAATTCTGGGATAACTGCATGTAAATAGTAAACATTTATAGTATCATTGTCACTTGTTTTGTTCATGCTTTCATGATGTTCATTGACAATACAAGCTGACACTTCCAAATATAAAAGTGCACTCAAGAATAACAGTGATGAACTATGTGCAAATAGGTTATACACACACACACTATGTAGACTCTATGTTCATTATGGTAGTGTATGAGGAACTTTTCTACATCCAGGAGAATACACTGAAGCAAGGGCATGCTAAAGTCCAGAAATATGGACAGAATTCCTGTGAAAAGGTGACAACACATGTAATGGGCGATGTATAAACTGTGGATGTCTGAAAGCATTAGAGGGTGTGTTAGATTACTATAAATTTAATTTTTGTCTTTTATCTCATGTTTGCATAGTGCACCACTTGTTGCAAAAGGTTTTAACTATGATTAATAGAAAAGTCATGTAAAAGAGGAGTATAATGCACTTTAACCATAGAGAAAGTAATACCCTGCCTTTTGTCTTTAAAATCATGCTCCCGTGCTGTTGATCATCTTACTGGATTAATAACCATGTAGTTTCCAAGCTATCAGCAAGGTTACTTATGTAAATGAGTACAAAAATCAGTCGATTTTTTTAATAAAAAAAAGCAGGAACCAAGTAGGGATGTTCACATCATGTTGGCTCCTACACGGTATTTATGCTTCCAATGGATGTCAATGACATCAGAGGGGTGTGCCAAGTCACTTTTTTGTGTATTGCATGTATTTGTGCATTGATCCAATTGCCACAGATGGTTTAGGTGGTGCATACTCTGTTTTGTGTGACTAGATCACCCAAGTATCAGATATTTATTTATTTATTTATTTATTTACATTTGTTGACCGGGAGTGTCCGACTGGACGTAGGTCCATTTTCAGCGGAGGCCCAGGGAGAAAAGCTCCACAGTTAAAATAACAGACACTAGTTACATTGGATTACATAGCGATCAACAATTTAACATAGCAACAAAGATATGAGTTATACATTCAAAAATATAAACTGGATTCAATCAATCAATATTGCTGAGCACAGCTGGGGATCATGCAAACCTGGTAAGTGGGACTGCACTTTACTAATACCCTTAAGTTAGGGAAGTTTGCATAACTGCTCCTGTGGTGACTGGTGTTAAGTATTGGACTGGAGGGCAGATGGTCATGGGTTCAAATATAGGTTATGCCAACTTTTATCAACAAATAAAGATTTTATCTACAAATAAAGAGTAGCTTGCAGTAATAAGTGTTTTCTGTGTTTCAAGAAACAGGGATGAACATATAAAATGTTGACATGGTTTACCTTTTTTATGCACAGCTATGCTCTGCTGCATGAGGAGTGCACCCAACGCACTACTGCGCACTGAAGTAGGACCTTTAAATCTTGTTAACTATATCCTAAGCAGGTGACTTGCATCTTAATTAGCCAATCCCACATGGTACCCATACTCAAGAAATGTATAAAGTATGTATACAGCCTGCATTCTAATTTTCCCTCGATACTTCAAGACCAAAAATCACAGGAAGGAGTCAGAACTGAATCTTCACACTTTATTAAGTAGAAAATTGAGTGTTTTGGTCTGGATTAGGTGGACTTCTTCAGAAAAAAAACATAAAAACCGGCACTCCTTTTATACACCTGTAAAAATCATGTGCCCAATGAATTAAATAATTAAGATCACTCTTTACAAAATCTTAACGCCAAATTAATATTTAAATTAATAATTAAACAAAATAATTGAATAATATAAAACAAGCCATAAATGAATAACATGATACCATGAATAAAAAACTCTAGTCTTTTTCAAAAAAGTAAAAAGATATCAGGGCCGTTAGTCTGAGAAGAACAAAAAGCTGAATGAACAAATGTATAAATACAGTGTGTTATCATACATCTCCTAAAATTGCACATTAGCCATGAAAAAACATTTGCTAAACATTAATGTTATTAAACCCATATGGAAAACAATGTCAAACTGAAGCTAGACCAAGGTAAGAAGACTTACATAGCAAAGGGCTTTAAGTCTCAAAGTACTAGCTAAAGAAATATGGTCATTGAAACATAGTAGTTTTGTGGCATTACATTTAATCTGCCACCTAAGTTCCTTAAATTCTGAAAAATCCTGATGATCCACCCCTGTGACTCCACTCCACCATGTCAACTTGATCTATGACACAAAACTTAAAATGATGGTTGGGGTGTTTTAAAATATGCTTACTAGGGGCATTTTTGATCCTCTTCTGTATTTTATACTGATTTCAGTAGATTCGACTCTTAAAAGCCATTTTAGATTTTCCAATGTAGAATCTCTCACACAGATGACATTTTGGAACATACACTTCCTCTTTAGGATAGCAATAATATTTGTGCATAAGCTTTACAGTTCCAAATGTAGGGATGCAAATAGTATCCACTTTTAAAATAAATTTACATCAGGGACAGTGTCTGCATTGTACCATACACCCTTGTTCTACCATAGAATAAGGTCTTTCTAATAGTGCTTTGACAATAACATCTTTTTTATTTACAATCCTCATTTTTTCTCCTGTGATGTCAATATATTCCTGATATATCCTGGACAAATTCCAGTTTTCTGAATAATATTCTGAATATTGTAAAATTGTAAACTAAGGGAAGAACAAGGGCCCTCTGAAAGGAATCTTCACCTTCCATTACCAAAGATTCTCACCTCCATCTATGTTGGGACCACTTGTGCTAACCCCCAAAGGTGGTGAGTAAATACCCATTTCCCTCTTTTTTTGTAACTTCTAAAATAATATCTTGAACAAAGTTCTTGGGATAACCCCTCTTTCCTAACATACCTTCTAATTTTACACATTCCTCCAAAAAAGTATGGTCTTCTGAAACCATTCTGGCAAGTGTCACACATTGCCCCTTTTTTCTGGTGAAGAGGGTGCAGCTATCAAAATGGAAAAAGGAGTTAGAATAAGTGGACTTTCTGAACAAAGTTGATTCAAAATAATGTGTACGGAGGTTCTTATATAGGCTAACATCTGAATAATTGATTTTCACTGAATGAATTTCCATAGTAAATCTCAAAAAGTGAGTGGTAGAATTCAAATACTGTCAAAATTCATCCAAATTACTAAAACTGTCTTTCCAGAATAAAATTATGTAGTACAAGTAACGCCCATACAGAACCCAAAAATCTTTGAACTCTGAGGAAAAAAACAAACTTTTTGTCCCATTGAGAAAGTACGATGTTTATAAATATGGGGGCACACACTGCCCCCATAGCTACCACCTGTGCTTATTTAAACAGCTGATTTTTGAAGACCAGAACATTGTTATCCAGAACTGTCTCCATAACTGTCCTGATAATAGTGACTTTTGAACAACTATCAGGAAGTCATTTAACCAATCAAGTCCTACATGGTGGGGAATGACTGAATATAAATCACAAACATCAATAGCAACAAGGATAAGGTGATCCATATAAACCACCTTACAGACTTTAGAAAGGAAATTCCTAGAATCTTTAAATAAGTAATAAAGTTTATCCAAGATCCCCTTAGTGTGTTGATCAAAAAATTTTACCACAGGAAATGTAATAGATGCCTTTGTGTCAACGATAGGATGCAAAAGGGAGTCATCTAGGATTTTATGCATTTTTGGGATGCCAAATATAGTTGGCATCCTAGGGTGGGTCAGTTTAAGAAAATTGTATTCCTCTAAAATAATTTGTTGGTTCAGAACCATGTCTTCCAAAATCAAATCAATGCTTCTATAAGAAATATTAAGTTTGTTTCTGGAAATTTCCTCATAAGTGTCAGTACACAATATAGAAAATGTCTTATTAATGTAATCATTAGTGTTTATCATGACCATGCCCCCACCCTTGGTCTGGTTTCACAATGCTTATCCGCTTATCAGAAATTATGTTCATAAGAAGCTGTTCCTCATTTTCAGATATATTAGAATTCCTGAAATAATGTGGTGGCCCTTTACCCAGTTTCCTGATGTCCCATTCACACATTTGTTTTTCAAAAATGTTGACAACAGAATGTGTGGGTGGATTGAACATACTTGTTCTCCTCATATGTGGTTTAATATGCACATGGTTATCTTTAAATAAGAATTCCAAACTACGTTTTAAAAAGTTTAAGCTCTGTAATGGTTTCTTATATATTTGCTTTTCTTGCTGGGGCAAAACTCAATCCCTTTTCAAGAAGATCAGCCCATTCCCTAGAAACTAATGAATCAATGTAATCATATATTTTGAAATCTCCTTTTATATTATAAATAACTGTACAACTCTGCATGTAATGATCTAATTCAGTGGGTAAAGTCTTCAAGACCATGGGAGTAGAGACTTGGAAATTTTATCTGAGATAATGCAAGTGGCTGCTGCAGCCATTCTACATCTGTATGTGCTAGAGGTTGAAGACAGTGCTGCTGGTGCTGCTGACAATAGGCCTAGGCAGAGAAGGAGAAGAGTGCTCAGGCCATGGGTAACGTTCCAGGTGCTACATGAGCTGGAGATTGTACAGCATTACAGAGTGGACAGGGACATATTACAGGAACTAAGTGAGCTCTACCCTCCTCAACACAGAGCCAGAGCCAACCAAGGGGAACCCATCCCAGTGGAAACTAAGGTATGTGTAGCCATAAGGATATTAGCTACAGGTAATTTTCAAAGACCAACTAGGGACATGATGGAGGTGCCACAGGCATTAGCATCCAGGATTCGCCACCATTTCCTGGATGCTATGCTCCTACATGCCAGTGAGCACATATATGTTACCCTTTCACTTGAGGAGAGAGTCAACAATATGCAACATTTCTACCATGTAGCGCACTACCTGGAAGTACTGGGTGCCATAGATTGCACTCATGTACACATCAAGGCATCATATGTTGAGCAGGGTAGAACCTACATTAACCGCAAACTATACCACTCCATCAACTGCCAAGTAGTGTGCAATGCCCAGGGTATTATCCTGAACATGTGTGCTGGCAATCCAGGCAGTTATCATGACTCCCATATCTGGTATACCTCACAGATGACAGCTGTACCAGATATTTGGTAGGGGGGACATCCCATGGGGCCATTTACTGGGGATGAAGGCTATGCCCTGGAACCATGGATGATGATTCCCATTATAAATGTATACACACCCATGGCCTAAGTCACCACAATCACAATCACAGGAGGACTCAGAAGAGAAGCCCTTGGCTGCTTTCCCTGCAGGCAGACATAGGCATGCCCAGTATAACTTGCTTTGGCTAAGAAACAATGCATATCACATTCACTGATCACTTAGGGACCTAGGGACTAATACCTATCTTTTACTTGCACACATATGTTAAAAATGATGCCAGGCAACTCACACAACTGCTACCTATCCATGTATTAGCTGTGGATTGTTTGCATCAGACAGAGTCGGCCTTGAACTAAAGTTATGTCAACTGCTGCATTTGCAAGGTAGGTTCTTAACCTACACTGTATTCTTGAGGAGTATTATGGTATATCCTTGTATGGGTCTATATAAAAATCTTGAACATTTACTTACCCGAACGCCTAAACGCCGACACATATTCTGCGAACCGCAAATACACCGAACGCCCTAAACCATGAAATTCAAAAACTTGAAATGCCATAGTTGTCCCATCCCACCACCCGCTACATACTACCTACACAAACAAACTAAATAAACCACATACATACACTAACCAGAACCCTCCTTCTAACCCTAAGCTAAACCCTACTTCTAACTCTACACTAAATCTTTCATATACCATCAAGTATGCACTTAACTTAACCCGCACCCTAATCCTAAGGTCCGTAACTATTGCACACTTACCTTAAAAAGCTATACCCAAACAAACTAAATAATCCACACACATACACTTAATAAAACCCTACTTCTAACCCTACACTAAATCTAACATACATTACCATCTATGCACTTACCTTAACCTGCACCCTAACCTAAGGTCCGTAACTATCGCACACTTACCTTATGGAGCTATACCGCAGAAAAGCCAACCATGACGAATCAATGATTTAGATTTCTTGCTTAAGGATGATCAATGTTTTTGCGGTTCGATGAAGACATGTCGGCATTTAGGTGTTCGGGTAAGTAAACGTTCAACTTTTTAATATAGACTCCCTTGTATCTATGAACTTGGTACAGTATGCAAGTAAATACTGTTGTATTTGTACAAAAATTAAATTATCATGTGACTACAGACACTATTTTACTATTATGTGTCTATTTGTAATTAGTAGGCCTCATGCATGAAACATTCATACAGTTCTACTGCAGTAGATTAGTGGTGCATCATTCTAGAGAGAGGTTACAAAGTTAGGCTGCACATTGCAGTGTCTGACTTTAGACTTGTTTGTATCCTAACAGCAAATGTAGTTTCTGCCCCCCCCCAAAAAAAACAGGAGGGTCCTCTTTTAACTGCCATCATAACAGTAACTCATCTGTGCTACCCCAAACCCATGGTGTATGGGTGTTTGTCACACCTATTATCCCCCACATTTTCAGGACAAAATTACAGATCTGATCATACACTGTATGTGTTAGGTAACTAATGAATAGCAGTGTACATTTTTATGCACGTGTTTGTGTGATGAATGACCACAGGTCTGACAATCTGCTTCTGTGGTCAAAAGGACTAAGACAGCCATTCTGTCTGATGAAGCTGTAATGCTGTTACTGGTTCTAATCCTGATATAAGTAGAAGCTTTGGAGGTGTACTAGCAATAGGTTGTGTTTTACAGACTGTGGCTCTGTGTCCCATACTGTTATCAACTTTGTCTTGTTTTAATTCCACATTTGCATGGTGTGCCACATGTATAAAAACTTTTTGATAAGACTTATCTAGTTTGCATGGAACCCAGCATTGCAGAGACAGTGAAAGAGGAAATACAAGTTATGTCAGACTGCCAACCACAGACACCAGATACAATCAATTATTGCTGTTAGTAATTGGGAAATCCCAGCATGGAGTAGAGAAAGGATTGGGCTATATTAACAGGTATATATTGCATAATAGTAAGTCTCAGATGTGAGCAATGTGCTTCATGTTTGTGCACTGCTTACCTATGCGCAAGTAGGTAAAAAAAGCAAATGCACATGTGTGTACACTTAGTTAACCATAACGCAAACCTGATGCTTCTTGCGCTATTGCATTTTATATATGTTCTTGGTGCCCTACTTACTACTCAAGCTCTTAGAGCAAGAAATCTGGAGAAAGCCACAGATACTGGAGGGACAAAGGCTCAAAAATAGGGTCACTTTATAAATATTTCTCTTAGAAACTTAGAAAGTTGATAGAATAACAGAAATTGTATTAGCATGCATTTTCTGAACAATATGGCATCTGAAATTCAGATGTGTGCCATTATTTTCTGATTTCATTTCTCAGTGATTTGCCATTTGGTTTTCCAGAAAACCACAATTTTGTGAGACACAGGCCAAAAATATGAGTCAACCATCTGGACATTCTGAGAAAATATGGAAAGTTGATGCCATGTCTCCACTAAGACTACATGTGGAAACATTGCAAATTGAGGGCACAATATAAGTATGTGTACATAGAATGACAAAACATCAATTTGTTTCCCCACCAGCAACAAAATCAACAATCACAACAACCCTGGATCAGCTTGATTTTTGCACATATATATCAACTACTGTGCAAGTTGTAATATATAATGTTGCGAGCTCCCTTACTGACAAGGCCAATTGGTGCTCACAGGCTTGCTCATCCAAATGCAAACAGACAAATATGCTAAATAAGGGCATTGTTGTTACACAGCTAGGCTACTAAATAGTGTTAATTTGCTAGGCTACTAGCCTCAGATGATAGTACAAAGCAATGTGACTACGCAGGCCTCCCAATCTGCTGTTCACACATGACTTGGTTATATCATCTAGTATAAGTTCACCTGCAGTCCTATATAAATCAGACTTGTGCTGGGGCGCATGTGTTAAGTATTGCAGTCTGTAAACTTAGATAGGAGTTCAAAACTCACTGCAGTAAATTGTGTGGGCCCATGTGTGTGTGTAAACAAAAGTGGAAGTGTGTATCCCAATCCAACTTCACAAATGGCATGCTTTTCCATTGTTTTGTTGCTTGTACAAACATCCCGTTGAAGCAAGCCTCCAAACTCTTGTCTCCCACATGGCCTGCTGATATCATCTACCATAAGATCACCTGCAGTCCTGGTAAAATCAGGCTTGTGCTGTGACGAGTGTGTTAAATACTGTGATGTGTAGTATATAAATGTAGATAGGTAGGGGTTCTATCCTCAGTGCAGCAAACTTGTTTTTTGTGTGCCTCCATAAAGAACAGCGTAAGGTGTATCCCACACTGACTTCTCAAATGACATAGTTTTAGACTGTTTTGGTGATTGCACAAACATCCAGTCGAATCAGACCTCCAAATTCTTGTCCCCCATGTGGCTCACTGATAATCTACAGTAAGATCACCTGCAGTCTTGATAAAATCAGACTTGTGCTGTAGCAAGTGTGTTAAGTACTGCAATCTATAGTTCTTAAACGTAGATAGGAGGTTGATTCTCATCGCATCTCAGTGCATGCATATGTGTGTAAGCTGTTGGCACAGCAGCCTAAGGGACACTCTTCCCTTGTCTTCAACAGACTGCTGATGTTATCAGTGATATCAGATTATTGAATATGTATATATCACAACAGGCCATGGTCACACACTGGCCTCACAGGGTAGATGTCACTTTGCCCTATATAATAGAGACAACAGTAACATTCCTGTTATTGTATGCATAAACATCATGATATCTGTCTGCAATGTGATGGGCATGTTGACACATTAGATCACACAGGAGTCCCCTGTAGACTATGATGCTTGCAGATGATATTGTGATTTGTACTGAGAGTAGGGAACATGTTTAGGAGACCCTGGAGAGGTGGAGATAAGTTCTACAGAGGAGAGAAATGAAAGTCAACAGGACTAAGACAAAATATATGTGTGCAAATGAGAAGAAGGATGGAAGAATGGTAAGGATGCAGGGAGTACAGTTAGCAAAGGCATATGATATGAATACTTTGGATCAACAGTTCAGAGTAATGGTGAGTTTGGAAGACAGATGAAAAAGAGACAGCATGCATGGTGGAGTGGATGGAGAAGAGTTTCATGTATGATTTTTGACAGTCAGGTACCAATAAGAGTGAAAGGGAAGGTCTATAAGATGGTAGTAAGACCAGCTATGTCATATGGGTTACAGATGATGTGGTGCCACTGACAAAAAGACAGGAGTTATAACAGGTGTTTTCAGAGTCCCAGATGTTACCATTTGCATTGTGTGTTGAGGATGAACAGGAGTATTAACTGTACATTAGAGTGTCAGCTCAGGTTTTATGGTTTGCAAACAAAGCCAGAGTAGTGGGATTGTGTTGGTTTGGACATGTGCTGAGGAGTGATGCTGTGTATATTGGGAGAAGGATGCTAAGGATGGAGTTTCCAGGTAAATGGAAAAGAAGAAGGCCTAAGATAAGGTTTATGAATGTGGTGACAGAGGACATGTAGGTGGTTGGTGTGACAGAGGAAGATGCAGAGGACAGGTAGAAATGGAAGCTGATGCTCTGCTGTGGTGAGCCCTTATGGTACTAACCAAAAGAATAGAAAGAAGAAGATGATATCTGTGTTTGGAGAAACCCCATCTGTACACTTGTGGTGGGAGTGTACAGAAAGACTATCTATTTGAAGGTTAGTGTTTCTGGACTCCATTTAGGCTTTAAAAGTGCGTCTTTGTGTTACCTGCTCTGGATTGTGAAAAGAGGTTGTAATACTTTGCCCTCATACATGCAGAAACGTCAATACAGTTTCTTTCAAATACAATCAGCTGCTGCTATGTAGCAGAGCATATCTAGCCATCAGAACCTCTGTTGCATAACAAGCAGCAATTTACCTACTTACCTATCAATAACAGAGGTATTGGTCCACCTTATGAAGGACCTCATAATGTATACCCCATAGATTGGCAACCTAAAAATATTAGTCAGATTACATACACCCCTCCTTTTTGCATTCTCTATGCAGATACCAGGTACAAATCTCCAATTATCACTTATCATTTCCCCCTCTATTTCCCCTGCTAGCATAGTTGACATGAGTTTTTGACTCAGTGCAGATAATGCCTGATGTGCACTGAACAGCCTGTATCTCCTACATCACTAAAGTGCAATTTTCAAGAGATGCACCTATAGTAGGAATCTGGATCAGTGCTCTCTTGCTTCCCCAAAAATAACACTAAACAGGTTGTCCACTCACACATCTTGACTCCTACTCATAATATGCACCCAACACAAACCATCATGTGCAGAGGTACTCCCTACAAACCAACCTAAACAGCAGATACATCCTAAACACAATCAGGCTACAAGCAGACAATACACATAAGAAATATCATCACCACTGTCTCACCATAGAAGTGCTTAAAGAAATACGCATGTATCCCAAAGGTTTTCATAATAGTTGACTGTATAGTGAGATGTACAGATGCCCCACTCACCAGTTTAAACAAAGATAAGTTTAGAGTCATCTGTGTGGCAGACATAGTCGTCACAGCACAAATGAAATCAAGTCTCTTTTCAAAAAGTCCAACTCTTAATCCAGCATACTTCATCTTGGTATGCACAACCTGTGATGCGACAATATGAAATATATGAACACAGACATGATTAAGCTATCTAAATATGGGTCCTAGTCAGGTATGTCATTATGTTTGAGCAGTTTTATACCCTCACCAAGGATGATACCACTATATAAAGAACAATAGAATTTCTAAACTCGCCTAAGTTTCTGGCATCATTCTAAGGTTATACAGTACCTGTCAGTGTGGGATGACATGGTGGATAGAGCACGCTACTTTGTCAGACATAAGGTACTTGACTGCACCATAATCCCTTTATTAAGCAAGGGCACAAAAGCAGAATTACCAATGGGAAAATGTGCAACTCCAACAAAGTAAGAGCCATCCTGCTAAATGTTAGGAGTTCACATCTTAAACAGCACTCTCTGTAAGCACTCTTCACAGTGAAGGTGTTGATGTCTGTGTAGCCACAGAAACGTGGTACAAGGCTGCAGTAACTACTTTGGCTTTGCAAGTCTACAATGCTTTCCAAGCATCCAGACAGCAAATGGAAGTTGTGTGAACCACAGGAGGTGTTGTATCTATTTACATTGAAAATTAGAATGCCTCAAGACTCTTTAAAGAAGATAACTATATGGAGTTATTCTGTGCCCAACATACTCTGGATGGGAATACCCTTCATGTTATTGCCATTAATAGGTCACCACCCATAAACATGAAAGGCCACACAGCCAATACATTGCTACATGGAACAATTAAAGTAGAACAAAACAAAACAGGCAGGGGTGAGTGAAAGTATTCATCCATTGATTGGAATAATTATACAACAGCAAACTCACTTGCACAATATTACCTGGAGTTTGTAAACTGACATGCCATAGAAGAAATTGTGGACCACCCCACAAGGTTATCTCATACTCCAGACCTGTACCTCAACAATATGGCAAGCAATGTCATGGCATATGTGTACTGCCTGCACTGTTAATCCAACCATAAGGCCGAAAGCTTTGAAGTAGATATAACTACTGAACTCCCCAAAGGAGGAATTGGGTTCAAAAACATCATCCAAAGTAACTACACTCTCCTAAGGGATGATCTAATCTACTTCCAAGATATAGTTGCCACAAAGGACATTGACAACTATAGTAACTTACTCCCTGACCCCCTGTCTATTACATCTACAAAAATGTATACATACAGCCATGCCTTATAGGCTCAAACAAATATCTACCAGAAAATACAAACCATACTGATGGATGTCTGTCTTTATATACAGTAAGAGAAAGAAGCTGCTGTTTACAAATACAACACTGAGCATCCAGGACTGGAAAGCCACTCTCCTCAGTATAAGCATGCAAATAAGACACCTTCAAAAACCGTCATAGAGCAACTATGCTAATAATTTACCCAATGACATATCCACGGATAACCATAAGGCTTTCTTCATGTAAATCTGCAACCTGATATATATAACTCAGATGTATTTAGATCCAGTTGTGTATGGTAGCACACACACTGACCCAGTGTAAATTCCAAACCTGTTAGCAGACACATTTGGATGAAAAGTGCCCCCCCCCCCGCCACCACCAAACCTACTACAAAACATGTGTGCAACAATACCTCCAACCTGTGGTATCTACAATGAGAAAGTTATCACTGCCCTCTCCATGACTAGGAGCACAGCCTCCATGGGACCAGATGACATTCTGGCCCATGTTCTTCATGTGCTTCAAAAGTGAGCTACTCCACTAGGCACCATATTCAACCACAGTCTGAATACTGCTATTGTCCACAATGAATGGAATACAGTGACCATTTTCCAACCACAAAAGGGATGACAGGCAAAATACAAGTGTAATTATAGAACCATAACTTTATGCAACCTCTGCTATAAGGCAATTGATACAATTTGCAAGCAACTCAGACACAAAAAAATAGGTGACTTCCAGATAATAGATGTGTTCCAGTTAGGGGTTCTCTATGATATCTTTTGGCTGCAAAACCTGGTGGGATTCAAGACTGTGACCAGAGACATACACAAAATCAAAGCTGTGCACATATCCTATCGTAACTTGACCGAGGCCTTCAACACAATCCAACATTTGTTCTCATTGGGAAACTAACCAAAGTGTATATCAAATCCTATATTATCAGTTGGTTTGCAAATGGGATCACACACCAACAACATTCAATCACAGCGCAAGACTTCATCTCAAGCAGCAGACATATCACCTGTGTGGTGACAGAAGTGTCAGTGTTGTGGCCCCTCATGTTTGACATATATGTCTCAGATGTCCTGAACAAAACAGATTGTCTGTGGCAAACCATCTTTGTGGCACAAATTACTGCTGACAAAGTCATGTGTGTTACATGAACTGCACAGAAATGCATCAGCATACCCTGTGATAAAAATAAATATTCCTGCTTATTATAAAATAACCATAAGTACACTGTTCCCCACTTCTGTATTAACAGACCTTGGAAAACATGCTGACTGCAACCTGTGTCTACTGTGGGGAGGTAAGCATTCTACATCTTACATCTGATTAGCAACGGCATTACAGAAATAGCAATATATGTTATCAATCCCCTATACTCATCTCTCATCAGCTGTATTAATGAATATAATCCTCTCTTTGATATGTATTATACCAGGCACCTGCACCAACTTGACAGACCTCAGACATGTCTGAGTAATAAAACATCTCCGACACGTGTCTTCTGTGGGGAGACTGACATAGTTGTCACTGTGTGCAGTATCATATAAATAGCTTTGAGGTAGACTATGTATGCCTTACAAGATATCTGTTGCCAAAATGGGATGAACATGCTGTACATCTTTAAGTAATGTGGGGCTAGAGTTACCTGCTCTAAGGACCTCAGTGTACAATATGACATACATAGGACATGCTGGAGAGAAAGATACATCTTTCAAAGGATGTCACTCCTCTGTAGTAGGCTTTAAATCCATGTCAAGCAGACCACCTCCATTACCCTGTTGAAGGATAGGCTGGATGACTTGATGCGAAAATGTCATTTGCCATGGAACAATGCTGTTTCTGTCCTGCCATGGGTGGTCCTTGCTAGAGAAAAACTGGCCATGCATTATATCTGTCTTTGAATATTATATTTCTGATGTAATGGCTATTAAACACCATCAAGTCAATACCCTAGTCACATCCTATAAACCTCAAAACCTACGGCAATGTGCATACAAAAAGGAACATTATACTATATTACCATTCTGATGAGATTTGTCTTCAGTGCTAACATGCAATCCTGAGCCCTGAATCTGATGAGATGACTTTGGATGTGCACCCATATGTTCGTACTAAACAATCCTTAAAGAGAAAGTTAGATATATTAATGAGACACATTTGTCTGACTTCGCAGCCTTTACAAAATCATCCACTATAAAGTAGATAAATTATTATGCTAGCAACTCTCTAAATGGGTACAGCACATACAATCTAAATGACAGGTACAATTATCAGTTCAACTGCACAAATGGAGATAATAAAGTCATATTAATATAGATAGTCCCCCTGTGCATCAGGAACATAACTTTAGTATCCCTGAATCCAAAAGATAGACAACAGGGATGTGGCACAGTCACCATCACTTGCATAGGGTGCTGTGTGGTGGTGCAGGAGACCTAGGCTGACACAAAAGGCTGGCAATTGTGTGTGTGAGTAAGCAAGGGAAGCAGGCAAGATGGACCATGCACCTGGAGTTCCTTTCTGAACATGCCTGTGCCTACATGATGGCCCTATACATATGTTGAGTGACATGTGATGAGACACCTGCAACAGGTTGGTGAGGGACAGCAAGCCTTCTCTGAGCACCCCTATTAATCTGCCTGAGAAGGTGGCCTAATGGTTACGGTGTTTGCCTTACAAACACAAGGTACAGTTTTTGAGCCTCACAGGGAATAATTGGCTAGGCTTAAAATGTTTTGCAAGGGCAGTTAGCCTAGTACTAATCTATGAACCTGTGTGACATCTCACCAACAGTTTTGCTATAGCCAGTCTCAAAAGTTACTGAAACTGTAGTAGCCACACTTCCCTGGACAATGTCCTTGCCCTCCAACTTTTTAATATCTATGGCCCAGTGGACTCAGTATGAGTAGGTATACTGGCTGTGTCTGGTGATAATGGGGGGGGGGGGTCATTGGATGTCAATTTTTGTGTCAGAATCAGCCTCTGTAACCCCTGGCTGTGCCTCATTTTGTCCACCATCATCATCAGAGTCTGATGAAACACTAACATCTGGTGGCACAGGGGGCACAGAACCACTTCCATGTTCACTCATGCTAAAAGGAAGGAAAACAGGAATACATTAATACCTCCACTACTATGCTGCACTATATGTTAAGCAATGTATACTCCTGTCAGTATTACAGGCATTTATACCTTTCAACCTCTTAGAGCAAGAAATGTGGACAAAGTCATGAATAATGGGAGGACAAAGACCTAAGAATAGGTACCAATGTGAGATATTGCCCTTACAAAGCTAGAAAAGTGATAGAATAACAGATATTGCTTCACCATAATATTTCTGATGGGTATGCAATCTGAATGTGAGATCTCTGTCATTATTTTATGTCTCCAATCTTTAATGACTTGTTTATAGTTTGCAACTCAATCACTATGACCTTAAATATGGGCCAAAGGTATGAGTCACATGTCTGGAAATTCTGTAAATATCTGTACAGTTGACAAGTTTATAGACAGTTCAGCAATCCATATGGCAGGCCTGAGATGACACTTTACCAGATATGTTGGAATATATCTACATTACTGACATAAATGTATTCTGCTTACCAACTACTGCAGGAGCCCTATATCTGTGGAATCCTGATGGTCCTTAAAAAAGGTAAAGTGAGACGTAATAGCAACAACACCACATTTATCAGTATAACAGGGGGCAATATGTTTAATAATATATCATTTTTTTCTTTTTTTGTGTTTGTGGGGGGGCTAGGCTTGTAAAGGTTCCAGGGCCATTAGCCTAGTACACACCTATGAACCTATAGCTACAGTAACTGCAATGTTAACAAGAATGTGGCTGACACCCTCTAAATGAACTTAAAACTTCAGCTATCTTAAATAACTCCACTAAAAAAAAAAAAAAAAAAAAAAAACTGACACACATATAAACTAGTCAAACTATTACAGAATGAATGAAGCTGCTGGTTCTGTTGACAATAACCATAGACAGAAAGGGTGAAGACTTGGCAGGGTGATACAGCAGAGGAACTGTGGGACCTCTGGCAGCCTTGAGTGAGATACAGAGCCAAACATGGGGAACCCATCCCAGTGGAATATAAGGTATGTGTTGAAGTTGGTATGTTAGCCACAGGTACCCTTAACAGAAGACCAAGGGACATACTTGGTGTGTCATAGGCATCAGCATCCAGTATCATTCAAACATCCCTGCATACTATGCTACAACATGGCAAAGAACATATATATTTTAACATAAGTTCTTAGGAGAGGGTCACAAGTATGCTACAGTTGTAACATTTATTCCACTGCTCTCCAGTAATGTGTGCCATACAACACAGTCATGTACACACGAGAACAACACTTAGGGAACAGGGTAGGGTCTGCATTAACCATAAGGTCTACCAGTTGAACAACTGCCAAATCATGTGTAATGTCATGGAAGTCATTTGGGATATGTGTGCTGGCAACCCTTGCAGTTAATATGACTTTAATATGTGCCACATTCCCCAAATACCCCAGATGTGTACTACGGGGAATATCTCTAAGGCGCTCAATTAGGTGTGGATGCACTCTATGCACTGGAGTCATGGCTGAGGAAACCCATTGGAGATACACAGACACACACACACACACACGCGCACACACACACACACACACACACACACACACACACACACACACACACACACACACACACACACACACACACACACACACACACACACACACACACACACACACACACACACACACACACAGAGGGGAATACCTTAATGAGCCTGTAATGCCATTGAGCATGTTTTTCAGCTACTGCACTCACAGTGCAGGTCTCAATATACCTCTGGCTGAGGATACCATTGCAATCCACTGACATGTCCCTCAGTTCTCATAGTACGTGGTATGCTACCCAAGTTGTTATAGTGGAAACAGCTGCAGCAGGATCATGAAGGGGATGGGGAACACATCCTACTGACAATACTAAGGTCACGACAGCCACAGGCCAATGATGACTCACAGGAGGAACCAATGGCAGGTGTGGTTGTAGGTCGACATAGCCATGCTCAGTATGTCCTTGCATAGGCTATGAGACAAGCCAGAGCACATTGACTCAACACCTAGGAGGCTAAAACCCTCCTTCGACATCACTATACATCTGTACTAGGGATGCATTAGAGATAACAGTTCTCAACCAAAAGTAAATCATACAACAGATAGGATGCCAAATATATAGAGTAACCAAACCAACACAGTTTTATTAGTGTTGCAGCAGGTACACATCTTTGCTCCCTCACCCCCAAAAGAACAGTCAATGCTTGTTTGTGACATCCAACCTGTCTTTCCTTAGTTGGCAGCCACATGTCATATTATACCCAGCTAATATCTTTTGAAATTATAAATGCAGTAATATTGAATGTTGTACACACTGTATGTCCCAGACTACTGGACAGAAAACTGATGAATGACCAAGAAACACAGACATGTATAACAGTGCTGTATATTTGCAAGCAAACATCATAACAGGGTGTGTAATCAGTAAGTGCATTATTTTAAAAGCAAAACATTTCACTAAATGTACAGGTAACATAATATTTTATTATGGCTGTACATTATTTTCAGTTTGATTATGTACTGGACATCCCTCACAACTGTTCAGATTTTCACAGGATGACCACATGTTGAAATCATATATTTGGTCTATTTCTCTTAAAATTGTGGTTTTCTGGCAAATCACTGGCACATCATTAAGGACTGAAGTCAGAAAATAATGGCACACAGTTGAGTTTCAGACTTCATATCCTTCAGAAAATTCATGCAAATTTGTAACCTGTTATTCTATCCACTTCCTAAGTATGTAAGAACAATATTTAAAGAGCATTCCTATTTTTAGGCCTTTGTCCTCCCATTATCTGTGCCTTTGTCCAGATTCCTTCCTCTCAAAGGTGTAGAAGTATGGTGCTGGATGACTGTTGCTGCTTGCTACAAAGGTGTATGTTTGAAACACAGTTTTAAGGTACTCATCCTGTGTTTGGCATGTGCATTGGATGGTGAATTGGAATGTAAAACTATATAGGGATATTTCCTGTGTAGTAGCATAGTATAGTAGTGTATGTGATACACTGATTTTATATTCTGCCTGTTTTAACTTGCATTTATCTCAATATTTGGAGACATTGTTTGTATGTTGCTGCACAGCAGCAGTGGAAAAAATGTAGAAGTGGACCATCCAGGTAGCAGATGGGAACCAGACATTAAAATTAGACCTGGGATGCATTGTCTTAATGTCAGTCTGCATAGCGTAAACCAGTTAAGTGCTGTTGAGCTACGTGTAATAGTGAGAACCTCAGGATAAATATTAATGTAGGAGATCTTCATTTAACTTCTCCTGTGGCTCCAGATGTTAGGTGTTGGCCTAAAGTTCACATGGTCATGGGTTCTGATGCAAAGATTGCAACTTGTATTTTACTAATGTAACCTTATTTTACATAGCAATGTCATTAAACATGCAGATGTATTCTTTAATCCTTCTACTGGCAAAAGCTGTGAGTGTAAGACTAACATGAATGAGGTCCAGGGTTCTAATACAGCAGACATCTGTCTTATTTCAATGATGTACCACTTCAGATTATAGTAACCCTGAATTATAGCAGCTGACCTTGTATTTTTCTGACGGATGCCACACTAATATTGTCAGTTATGTACTGATATGATAATATCTGTGTCAGTAAACTTCAATTTATTGTTTCAATTGGGCTAACACAGACAACACGTTTGCGCTATGCTAAGCAGCACTCACTATTTTCAAATGTTGCAAAATCCAACAGTGTGCATTTTCAGTATATGTCATAACTGGAATTGGTGGGAAAAGTCATTACACATTGCTTTTCACCTGCATTTGACATGGCTGGTGTTCGGGGTAAGGTTCTGATATTTCAGTCTTACAGGTGGGGTGTGCAGGAGTGCAAAGTGTCTGCTGGACTCCTAGTGAATGATTATGGTCCCCAGCTGTTTCAGGAACATTATCATGGATCAGATTATAAATCAGATGCATGGAATAGTTTGGCCTGGGATTTGTCCAGTGTTACCAGTATCCCCCACACTAGCAAACAGTGCAGGAATCACTACCGAGACCTCAGGATGAGGAAGAGGGATACACACGACTGTTGGATCAAGGAATGCAGGACTGAAGGCACTCCAGAGATGTGTATCACTTACAGACACTGCTTGCAGGAGGTAGCAGCTGCATTTGTTCATGATTGGTGTTCTTAATAGTATTACATTTTTCCCGCACCTAATGCTGAATGTGCTAACCTATGAGGAAAGATTGAGAAGGATGCAAGACACAAGTGGTATGTATGTTTCCAAACAGTACTGTTGTTTTAGCATTAAGAGTAAATACAGCTTAATGTGATGAACACTTGTTTCACATTGAGTATGCATTTCTCCATTGTAAAGCAAAAGTATGCATGCATTAGTATGTTAGTTAAAACAAAAGTCCAGTATTACAGAATAGACAGGGGTTGTAATTTAGAAATCCATATGTCCAAACTATACAGTATTTGTTTAAGTTGACATCAATATTGCAATGTAAAGTATGCCCTATAAACCAGTGACATCAGGAGCATGTTGCAGATTGTTATAATTATAACAGAGAACCTGTATCTATAAAGTGTAAAAGGAAATGAGTGCTTGTGTTATGATGTATTCCAAAGCAAAAGTACTGTATTACATTACTCACTGCTTGTGGGTTTTAATACCACACTCCCCAAATTTAAAATCAACTCTTTACAATACTGCTTTAGTTTGTCATCAATAAAAGTACAGTAGTGTTATGTATTCACAATGATAGCATTAGAAGTGCAGACCTCTATAGCTGTGGCTCAGATGGCCTGCTGTCAGATGGAATCACTGTACATGGAGCATACATATGTGCAATATATGCACCCATAAATGATTGCTGGATGCAATATGGTCTGAAGTATAGTGTGTTTGTGTTAACAATAGGGTAGTATTCAAAGTAATAAAGGTATTTATTGGCATTTGGTAGTGTTCAAAGTAAAATGCAACAGAATACAGTAAATTATTTGTAAAAAGTTTTGTATATCATCTGTGTGGTTACTAACATTCTTTCTTTTTTACTCTCACCCCACCCCTTCTCTTTGTTTGCTTTTTAATGTTTTTCTCATTTTTTTCTTATTATTTGTATTATTATTATTGTTATTATTATATTATGTATATAATCATATTTTTCATTATCATAATTGTTTTATTATCTACATTTTGATTATGTATTATTTTCTATTGTTTTTCTGTGAAATACATTCTCATTTCTTATTAATCATTGTGTTTGTAACTATATTATTTATTATTTATACATTAATTTATTATATGTTTACATTTTATTTAATGTCATTCCGTCCATTATTTTGTGTTATGATTTATTTCATTATGGAATTTTAATTGTATTTATGTTATTACTACAACACAGCAGGGTAGGCTGGTTCTCCTTGGTCTGTCTACACTACCTCCACTTGTTATGGCACCAAGGCCCAGCACTTCTGGCCTGCAGCCTGGCAGCACACCCCTCCTGCCCTACCCATCCTATACCCTCAGGTAGTTCTGACCCAGAGGATAGGCCTGTGGTTTCCTCTAGAAGCAGAGGTAGAGGGGGTGATTTTGTAATGCAAGTTGAACTGCCAGGTCTGGTATGCAGAATTGTGTGCCAAAGATTTGATGCACACCTATGTCAAGTCAAGACACTGCTCTCCATTGTCATCCTAAAACACTCAAGGACACACAGATGTCAGACACTGCAGCCATCAGCGGAGTGAGGTGACAGTGATGACAGTCCAGTGGGTGAGGGCTCAATTCTCACTGTCACTAGATTTGATGTCCATACATTTCTGATCCCCCCCCCCACATACCTCCTAACTAAAGAGTTCACCCCTCTTGTGTCCTTCACTAACCCTGCTCTTGTCTTGTATGTCTTGTCTGTCTGCAAATGCTTCCTTACCTTCCCAAATTTCCTGCCTCAGATTTTCCTGGGTCTATATTAGAATATCAAAGTTTCACAACTTTGAATGTTCTAATATCGACCCCTATTCAGCGAATGCTGAAAATAGCGAAGCTACAGAACACCGAATTTCTTCCTAGGGAAGTAATTTGGTTGGCCGTTCCTGTGGCTTTGCTATGTTCAGCACTGTGGTGGAAAGTTACGGGTCGGGATCAGGTAAGTGTGTGATTGTGTGGAGATGAGGGTTAGGGCATGGGGTAGGTGAGTTAGGGTTAGGGCGCGGGTCAGGTATGTGTGCAATTGTGTGGACATGAGGGTTAGGGCGGGGTAGGTGAGTTAGGGTTAGGGTGCGGGTGAGTGTACGATAGCGATGGACATTAGGGTTAGGGTTTGGATTAAGGTAAGTGGATAGCTAGTGGTGTGTGTACAGTTTAGTGTAGGGTTAGATGTAGGATTTTAGGTGTATGTTTGTGGATTGCTGTTTATTTGGTGTGTTTGTATTGTGTGTATGTGTGTCGGAACAGCAAATTTTTTCACTTGGAAAAAATTTGCTGTTCTGCATGTTCGATGTTGTCAGCGTTCGCTGAATAGAGGTTGATATTAGAACATTCATCATTTTAAAAAGTCGATGTTCTAATGTAGACCCGACTTGCCTATGTCGCTTCCCCAACATTCCACTCTCTCCCTAATAAAAAAGGGCACCTGCCCCAAAAAATAGATCACTGATGCCTAGCTCTCCATTTTGCACACATGTCCAATTTGGAGCAGTTGGCATCACGACACAGTTATGTTGTTGCTACCCCTCTCTCTCTGGAGGTGATAGTCTAAATTCAGCTAACAACCTGTATATGTGCTCAGTTGTTACTGTTGAAGAAATGGATAGCTATGGTTCTTATCTGCACCCTTTGTGCACATTCCTTCCTTCCTTTTACTTTGTTTTTCTCCCTGCTTGCTCCCCATTTTACCACTTTCCTATTTTCCCCATTTCTTTTCTTTAAATAATCAATTGTGTGATGTAAAAAAAAAAATATATATATATATATATATATATATATATATATATATATATATATATATATATATACATATATGAGAAAAGCCAAGCATTACACATATAACTAGCTCTGGCAGTTTTACCAGGGTTTTTGCCGTATACTTTTCTGGTGTTCCTCATAAAGTTTGTGATTTTGTAATAATTCATCAGGATGGATGTCACTAAAATAATGACAGGCATTTTCATTTTGGACTTCATAATCTTCAGTAGATGCATGCTAATGCATAATTGTTTATTTTGTCAGCTTTCTAGGTTTATAAGGGCAATCTTGGTAAGATCCAACCATAAAGCAATTACTTTTGAAGTCACCAGCTCCCCTGACTTCCCCATTGCCAGGTTCAAACAAAAAAACTTTTCCAAAGCTGACTACAACCTCCTGAGAGCAGGTATAAGCAGCTTCACAGCCACCATCCCTTCATCAAGCACTAATGTCCAAGCCTACACCATAAACATATATGAGCACCTATATAGAGGCATGGACTCAGCAATATCTGACAGGACCAAATCATCTTCCTCAAGGAAGACTAAACCAGCAGCAATAAACAGACTCTATAATAAAAGGAAAAAATTGCTGTCCAGACCAAGAAGGAGCAGGTGCCAAGTTGGAAGCAATCTCTCCTTTGTTTGAACAACCAAATAAGGTCACTGGTGAAATCCACTAAGGACAATCACAAGGCCTTCTTTGCATACTTCCGCAGTCTCAAAGGTAACTCCCAAATCTGCTCTGAATTGGTGGTCAGGAATACCACATAAACAAATGCCATAGATATAGCCAACCTGCTGTCAGACAAGTTCAGTGAAAAATTCCCCCCCTTGTCACCCCATCAGTAAATCAGGACATCCCCAGTACCTGACCCCCGCCCCTCATCACCAGGGAGCAGGTTATTAATGCCCTCTCATAGACAAAAAATACAGCTTCCATGGGACCCGACAACACCCCCCTGGCTCTCCTACATGAACTTAGGCAAGAGCTCTCAGCACCACTAGGCACTCTATTCAACCATAGTCTGTGTGCCAGTTTCATCCCAGCAAAATAGAGGACTGCCAGTATCATCCCTCTGCACAAAGCTGGACTGTCCACCGACCCAGGCAATTATAGGCCCATCAGCCTAACTAGCCTGATCTGCAATGCCATGGAATGCATTATCATGAACTTTATAAACAAGGACATTGGCAACCTCCAAATGCTTGATCCCACACAGTTTGGTTTTGTCAAAGGGAGATCATGCCTGTTAAACTTGGTCGCTTTCTTCAAAACGGGCACCAAACCCATGGATGAGGGAAAGACAGTGCATACCACCTACCTTGACCTAGCCAAAGCCTTCAACACTATTCAACACTCAGGCATAAAAGACAAACTCTCTCAGCTAGGCATCAACCCATATGTTACCAGATGCATAGCTAACTGGCTCACTGATAGAACCCACTGAGTAAAAATAGTGGAAGCCACCTCTAGTAGTAGACCCATAACAAGCAGCGTACCCCAAGGATTGGTCTTGGGGCCTCTACTGTTTGGGATATAATTTTCTGAGATGCAACCAAAACCAGTGGTCTGTAGCTGACCAAGTTTGCAGATGACTGCAAGTTGGGCACTGTCATAAATTCCCCTAGCGATGTGAACATCCTCTAAGAGGGCCTTAACCAACCAACTATTGACTGGTGCCAGAAGCATGGCTTCAAACTAAATGCCAAGAAATGCATCATTATCCCCTTTGGGGGAAATGGTGTCACTACTAATTATCACGTTAATAATGTACTAAGCACGCAATCAGTTGTGAGGGACTTGGGCACCCTGGTTGATAGCAACCTGACTTTTGACCACCATGTTGCCTCCATTGTACAAAAGGCTTTCTATATGGCCCACCTCATAAGTAAGGGTATTTCATCCAGGAACAAGGAGGTCATAACATCCCTGTACTCCTCCCTTATCAGACCCATTATCGAGTACAATGCCCCCTTTGGCATGTACCTTGCCAAGCACATGCAGCAGCTGGAGAGACCACAGAGGTTCCTGACCAGGAAAATCCAGGATCATAAACACCTATCCTTTACAAATAGGCTAAAAACCCTGTCCCTCTACTCAGACTTATATAGACTGCTCAGAGATGACTTGTATCTGGCATACAAGCACATCTCAGACTCAGCCTTAATGGAGTTGCTGCATATCCGTAAGTCAAACTCCACTTGCATAACCCACATGCAAGGTCTCAACCTGTTCTGTAACATTAATAGAACTTGTTGGTGGGATAGATTTGTGTCCCAATGACTCCCCCATCTGTGGAATAGACTTCATTTCCATGTCAAGCAGTGTACCTCACTAGCACTCTTTAAGAGCAACCTAGTTGTCTGGATGGGAAACAGAAAATATACACCTGGGATCCCACCTGTGTTCCTATTGGACAGGGAAAACAGGTGCTGACTTTGTGGGAACATAGGTTAAATTCTTGGCTAGACTTATAAGGGCCTCTGGGCCAAATGCATAGTATCATCCTATGAACCTATGAATACATCCCTATGTCCCTATTTCTCAGCCTTGCCCCACTTTATTTTATTGGTTTGTAGAGATTTCATGTTCTAAGAGGTTGATAGGTATAGGGTGGACCATCGTTGCTCTCCTGTACATGGATTTATTATCCATGTTGTTCTATGAGGTTTCTCGGCCAACACTAATGGGATGATCTGCAAAACCTCACTTAGGTGTGCCACACATCATTAATATGCATTGCCCATTGCCAAGAGCACAAAGTGGCCATGCACATGGATACACTCCGTGTTGTTTCTACATGGAGTTTATTGAATCCTGCCATATAATTTCTCAGCAACCACTCAAGTTACACACACAGTCTCAACAGCATTTTGTTTACCCAGCTGATAACTTTTAAATGAGACAAAGCAATTATGTCTGTGCTAATTGGTTGAGGAGATATTTAGTAAAGCATGACCTTTATGACAATATAAATAAATATTATATAAACAATGACTCATTTATTTTTATCTGCATTAGACAGAGGTCAAATATCAATACAGTTGTGTTTGCTATTTTTTAAGCTTTAAAATTAAACATGCATGTTTCTGGAATTATTTTATAAAAATATGGACAAACAATATTTGATGCCCAGAGACATCAGTAGGATGTAACTGCATAAACATCTGGTGGCGTCACCCAGCTGTAATGAGCTAAGAGGTTGAGAGGTATGGTTACCCAACATTGTAACACAGTTGCAAGTGTAACCACTGCAGTGCAGACCTGCATTTGCAAACTGACTTAACTGAGTCAACATCACTCTGAAATCCAGATAACTTGTTGTCAAAATTCAATACATCATACAGATGTTGTGCAACCTAAACAAAGAATTATTTGTTCTACATTTTTTCACTCTCTGCCTAAAGCACTGTGTTAGCAAGCTCAGTTATGCCATGGATGGCAAAGTATTAGCACATGTGTAACCACATCCCAAGGTACTGAACTTAGAATGGGAATTAGCAATAGTATGCGGTGCTCTATGACAACTTTTGCACACATAAGCAGTATACTCATACAACCATGTCTGAATCTGATGGAATATTGAACAGATAGGTGTTATGGTCATGTTTCAGGTGTCATGATTTACACATTTGTCATGACAGTTACAGTTTGTCGATCTTTATATATATGCTGTAGGTATATTATGATACATATGAGGGACCAAGCATGATATTGCTTGTGTAAACATGGCTTATGGAAGGAGTTTTGAACCAAGGAGGTTTATTCCATGTCACAGAAGGGATGGGAAGAGGTGGACAGTTGATAACAGTAATACACACAGATATACTAACAGATTAGTTCATGTTGCATTTCTGCACATATTTATACAGTACAGGCTTCACAATAGGGAGCAGGCACATTAATATAGCAGCAGGATAATGGTGTGTTAAAAAAAGTGTGGCCAACATTTCACCTACAAGAGTCTTGCAAACATTCAAAAACAGTTTGGCATACATTTGTATTCGAAACATGAGATTATTCCAAGAAAAAACATATGTATGATCTGAACACACCACATATGATTTTCTACTCCATAAAGTTCACATATGACAACAGTTTGCAGAAAAAGATAATGTATGTATGCATTTTTCTTCATTATCCTCATAACAGCTGTATGCTGTGCATTCAGCTCTTCAGCTTGTTCAAAAGTAAATTGACTATACATAGCAAAACATATCACCGCAAAGGGTATGAGAATAACACAGGCAAAGTCAAAAACTCACAAGATTTTTCCATAAGCTGTGTACTTCCATTTAACCTAAGTTTCAGGTTGCGTTCAGCACCAGGCATTGTGCAAATGTAGAGTAGAAGGAGTAATGGTATAAAAAGGAGAAGATACATAGATGGGGAGAAAGAGCCAGGGACCAAGTAGCTCAAGACAGAAGCAAGATAATGGTGGCTCATAATATGTTGAGAATAGCTGCACATAAAACAGTGTACTAAAACAGTCAGTAACAGCTAATGCCTGGATTAGAACCCTTGAAATTATGCAAAAAAATCTGTCTATAGATTTTAGCATTTTTTAATCATGCCACAAAGGGAATCCTGTTTCACACACTTTAAATCACACAGTTGAAGAACAGTGACAACTTACTGAAGCAGAAAGGCTGAAGAGAGAGAGAGAAACAGAGAGAGAAAGAGACAGAGACAGATATAGAGAGGAATAGCAACTGGATTCTTTTGGGACATGTAGGACCATCTGTATGCTTGCTACAGGCAGCAAGAAAGGGTAGAAGCATACAACCAGCATTAACAAATATGCAGGATAAGGGTGACTCACTGCACTATTCAAATGTTATATTACTGAAATGTAGGAAAGGGGAAAAAATAAAGACATTTGCAGTAAGCCATATAAAATGTCATGAAGTAATAATTTGACCTACAGCTGTAAATATACCCAAGGCACTATGCAAAAATGTCAGTCTACATACAGGAGCATTATCTTAACAAGCCACATAGAAACTTCTAGTTCATTATATCCAGCAGCCAAATAACTCTTACAGTAACTATTTCACAGTGGTACCTTTAGTCTGCCTTTACTCTGTGTTCCCAAAGGGCAACAGATATAAGCACATTTGCACAAAAAATGACTAGAGTACTGCAGCTGAAATTAAAATATTCAGCTTTTGCCATAGGACGTTATGCAGCATTCACCTCCACTCAGCATCCGTGAGCAACACCAACTCCTGCATAAATGCCAAAGGTTTTCCCCTGGGACATTTCTGGCCATATATATTGTGTGTGATTCTATTTTTTGACCAGATTAAATGCATAATAGAGGGGTCAATAGAACATTAGTGAAAATGGAGTTTGCAAGCACAGTGTAGGACATAAAGGAAAGAATACAGCAATTTGCTCGAGAGTGGTAGGAGAACACCATAGCTACAGCTATCTAGTTCTTCACAACAGAAATGATGAATTGTACAAAGAAGTGCTGAGATATTTATGGGTCATAATTTATTTCAGATGCCCATTTTTATTTTTGAAAGAGAGGAATGTTGGAGAAAGTCCTTAGGAATGAGAGGGCAGGTAAGTAGGCTAGGTTAGGTAGCAAGTGCAGACATACAGAATAGACCGGGATGGTGATCAATGGAAAATGGTGGGAGACACCATGAATGGGCATAGGTAGGGGAGCTCAGAGGTGCATCCACATTTAGCATGAAGGCAGTGATAATCTTGTTGTCAATCACAGAACTGTCATCACAGTTTCCTGTGTCATTTGTCTGTATCAGTGCCAGCATGGCAGTATTTTTGCAATCCAATGCAGGACCTTTTCAACCATGCTAATTTAGGCACTGAGGCCCCTCTCCATAATGCCGTCCCCCAGACCTGTCAACTGTCAAGTGACAAAATTGCCACCTCCAGTACAATTGCTCACAAATGGCATTACTGCACTAGCAGCCAGTTCGGAGCTACTTGATGCAGGTGGAGCAGGTAGGGCAGGAGCTGTGGGGGCAACACTGATAGGTGTGACCTAGATGGGCTGGGTGTCTGATCTGCCTGTGGTGCTGCCACCACAGCCACCTTTGGTGTCCAATCTCTACCTCTTTGGTCTCCAATTTCTACTACTGACAGCCATGTCTGCTGCAGTCAAGCCAGAAATATGGGTCTGAACTGGTGCCCAATTCAGGTCTCACATGTAACAGTTGTGCACAAAGACAGGCAGCCTTGCCAACTGCATTTGTGCAATGAGAAGCATAGCAACAGCTTAACAAATACAACAGCAATGAGTACATCTAGAAACAGAGAAGTTATTAAAATGGCAGAAACATTTGGCCGTGGATGATGCTCAAACTATTGAGATATGTTCCAGTATTAAACCCTAATATGTTTAAGTTGTTCGTTATAACCATGTTTTTTCTCAGGAAACATTGTAAGACTTCTGACATGTTGGAATGTTGACTAAGCTGGGCATTAATCCTTATATCACTCAATGGGTTGCCAACTGGCTTACTGACAGAGCCCACACTGTAAAAGTAGCTGACTCAAAATCCAGCTCCAGACAAGTGACAAGCAGAGTACCTCAAGGTTCAGTCCTGGGACCGCTCTTGTTTTGCATCTACTTCCCTAGTACAGGCCAGCACTAAGGGAGTCTGGCTAACAAAGTTTGCAGATGACTACAAACTGGGAACCATTACTGAATCCCCAGATGATGTGGATATTCTACAAAAGGGTCTTACAGAAACAATTGCTTGGTGCCAGAGCCGTGGGCTCAAGCTCAATGCCAAGAAATGCATAGTTATCCTATTTAAGAAAAAACATGTACCCATGAATTACCACATAAGTGGCAGTGCACTAAACATCGAAAGAGTGATAAGAGACTTAGGGGTACAGGTGGGCAGTGGTCTCACTTTGGATAACCACATAGCCACAACAGTCAGGAAATCCTTCTATGTGGCACACCTCATCACTAAGGGCTTTTCATCCAGAAAAAAGGAGGTCATTGTCCCACTGTACTCATCCCTCATTAGACCCATTATAGAGTACAACACCCCATTTGGTATGCAACTCACAAGCCATCTGCAACAACTGGTAAGGCCACAGAAATACCTCACTAAAAGAATCATAGGCCTAAAGCAGATGTTCTATGCTGACCATCTAAAAAAACTCCAGCTATACTCTGTTGCATATTGCCTACTCAGAGGTGATCTCTGCATAACATACAAGGCCATGTCAAACCCAGTGCTGTTGGAGATGCTACACTTAAAGAAATCCCAATCCCTCTGAGCTACATGCTCTTGGGATCTAAACCTAATCATCACAATAAACAAAACATTCTGGAGGGATAGGTTCCTGACTCAGAGACTCCCCCATACTCTGGAATAGACTGCCCATACATGTCCAGCTGAGTGCCTCTTTGGCCATCTTCAAAAGGAACCTTGACGATTGGATGGGAGATAAGAAATTTACCCTGGGATCACGTCAGTCACTTTGCTAGACAAGGGACCAGGGAAGTAAATATTCTGGGAAGAAATAGCCAGGGAATTGTTATGGCTAAGCTTGTATAGGACCTAGGGCCGAAAGATGAGTACCAACCTATGAACCTACAAACTTATAAGAGAAAAATAAATGATGAAATCTTAAATTTTGCTCATGAACTGCCACTGCCACAGGGCAACTTATGTTTTAACATAGTAATTAGATGTACACTAATTTAAGGCTGAATGAAAAAATCCTTAAGAGATGCCTACATGTCTTTTTACTTTACTTAGTCATGGGACAGCATTTATATATAAAAGGCAGTGTCTATGTTTGTAAACAAATCTCTTTTGCATGCAGTTGCATGAGTAGGACATGGTGGGTTAAGTCACATACATATTTCATAACACATACTGTGATAAGCACATACTCATGATATGTGAAAAATCAATAATAAGAACAAAAATCTTGTGCATATTTTACCTATGTTTGTGCATTCTACATTAAATATCATAACTGTCATGTTTAACATAATTTACACACAGATTATGTTGGGCTTCTGTAGCAAGAAGTAATGATAAATTTCTTGCAATAAGCATAGTCATGATACTCACATGCATTCACTGTAACATTCTTAATGGAAATGCTGTGACAAATGGTATTCTAACCTCCTCTGTAAAAGTATCTTTTAATTCTATTCAGACCCTCCATCAGCTGTTTGCACCCTTTAAGATCACTGCACTTACACCTTGTGCCACAGGGAAGGTTACCTGACAGGTTACATTTATTCACTGAGTACTATCCAGAGTGCTGAGGCCCACAAACCATCACTAGGCTAATGTGTGGTACTGAAAGCAGCCTAAATTAAATTTTTCACAAATTTTTCTTAGGCAGTGAACCATGATTGCACATTGCTGAGCAGAGTACAAATGCAAAAGACATTAGGAAAAATATGAGAAAAAAAACTTGACAGTAAAATGAATTGGGTATACCTGAGAATGAACAGAAGTGCATTCAAGTAACACATCCATCTTTCTCACATCTCCTTGCAACATCAGAAATGTATTTTATGGCACATATTATCAGACTTGTAATTAATTACAAATAATGTGAAAGTGGACAGACAGTTCACAAGCTATTAACAATACTGAATATATTTTTATACAACACAGTGATCTAAAAATGTGAGTAAATGTGTATCCAGACCACCTCTGTAAAATTATCAGTTAATTGGATTAAAACCTGCAACACTTCTCTCAATTCACTTCAGCTATATTTTGTGCCACAGGGATTGTTTTCTAAGTGGTGGAATTAGTACTAGTGCTGACATCCATTCACCTGAAATGTTTACTCTATAGAGGGCAGCTCAAATTACATTTTTCACTTTTTTCCTTAGGAAGTGAACCTAGTTAGTGCACTGCCAAGCAAAGAGAAAATGCAAAAAGCAATAGAAAAATAAATAAAATTAAAAACATGACAGAGAAAAAAGCTGAAAGGAAAACTTAATTCAAGCAAAAAGTATACTTAGCAATGAATGGAGGTGCAAGTATATTATTTTAACACTTTCATCTTTCTTACATTTACTTGACACATTTGAACTTTAATTTCTGACACATATTATCAGGACTATAGGAAGGGACATACAACAGCTCACATATTGTTAGCAATACTAGGAATAGTCAATTTTCAAACAGCAACAGAATGATAAAAATGTGTGGAAATATGTATTCAGCTCCTACCGCTCTAAAATCATAACTTTACAGGATTTGCACCCAGCATCAGCTCTTTTCTTCCTCTAAGACCATTGCTCTTATACCTTGTGCAACAAAGTTACTTGATAAGTGCATATTTAGCTGTGTACTATCCAGAGTGCTGATGACCACTCACTACCACCAGGTTTTGCTTCTGTTACAGAATGTAGCCTAAATTAATTTTTTTCTCTTTGTTTTTCCTTAGGCAGTGAATCTTTCCTCACACAATATTAAATAAAACATTGAACAATGCACCTCTTTGTTTTCTTTATTTTCTGGGCATCATTCACAGATCTATAATTCTTTAACAAAATTGTTATATGCTTTATCTTACAGTCCATATGTGTTTTAGTGAGTACTCTTTTTCCTTAGAGTATGCAGACACAGTTTTACTGAGACAGAAACTGTTATCATAAACAATTTATATCTATTTTAAAAATGTTCCTCTCCTAAGTCAGTCAGCGGTAGCCACAAAATTTCTTGTTAGTCCCTTCACTTTGCTGCACCTTGAATGATACTGCAGTCAGAGTAATAATTCTCACTTGCAATCACTCAGCAGGTAACACTTCTCATTGCCCATCCTTGCAGAAGTAAGGTGTGCATATGCACATTTGTAGGTTCTTACATCATGTTTACATTCCCTGCACTTAGTGCAGATTTTGGAATTCATGAATTCTGACACCTCATTTGCATATTCAGAGTGCTGACAGGGCTGAATATGTATTACACCAAGCTAATCATGTAGCCAATGACATGTGTACCATAATAGGGAAGACTGTGGTCTATGTTAAAACATTGAAGGTTTAATTCAGCAAATCTCTATTCAGAGAGATGACAACATTGAAGATTTGTTTACGCAAACATCTCTTTCAGCAAAAATCAAAACAGTGAATAACACTAGCTGGTCAACTACAATTAAAGTCTAAATACCATGTTATTCACTGTTTTGATTTTCACTGAAAAATACGTTCACATAAACAAAAATTCAATGTTGTCATCTTGCTGAATAGAGGTTTGCTGAATTCACCCTTCAATGTTTTAACATAGTCCAAAGAAACTGTTAACCCAGATAGCTGCATGCTGCTATTTGCTTGCATAACATGTTTCTAGTGTCACAACTGACTTGATGCAAAGGTAAGTTGTTGTTTTTTTTACAAACTGTTGCATTTCCACCTTACTGATAGATTACATTTCACAAAATTACCCATAGCTTAGTGTGTGCATTGTTCATCCCTTGTTGGTAGAAATGTATGCCACTTATTTTTTACATTATAAATGTTTCTGAAGAATGTAACATGACATTGTAGAATATTTTCTATGACATCTGGAAAGTTATTGCAGAAGAATGTTGTATCATTTCTTATCAAGGCCAGGGGTTGATGTTTCTAACCTATAAATGTGTTGAGCCTGTTATATATAACTAGCCATCCTACATATATGTGGACATGCAGGAACACCTTTAGATATTTGTACTGTAAAAGTGTGCATTGCTTTGGTTAACGCTTTAATGTACTATTCAATTACACAGCTGTTGTCCTCCTATATGACCTGTACACTCACTTTTCATCTCTGTTTCATTTTATGGTGGGAGGTGGTTGACTGTATTTATTTTTGTGTACGAATATAACACTTTAATTTCTTGTACATTGATGTTGGTTTTGACAAGGAGGATTACACCAGTGGGTATACTGCAGATTGTTCAAGTAGGATACACAATTCAATAATTTACAATTACTTCTTTGGTCTTCAGCTTGCCCTCGTGTATTTCCCCCCCCCATCATCACACTGAGCAAATGTCAGTGACTGTGCATTGGTCTTTGCATATCTTAATGTAGTTACTGTTCTATATATGTGTGGGAAAGTAAAATGTTTGATGCACACTATTGTGCAAAGTCCATAGGTGGACATTGAATACATCACAGTCATACAGTATTATTGACACTACTGGGTAGATATTTCATCTTAGGGTCATATAAGTACTTGCATATGGAGCTAAGCAGGTAGCTATTTTTTTTCATACATGTGCCACATTTAACTTGGGCCTCAGGTGAGAGCCAAAGTGGTTGCATTTTACTATAATATTTCCTGTTTACCAGATTTTGTTGTTCTATTTTATGTGCCATGCATTCCATACTAAGTTAAACAAGGTATAAAAACCCTTCTTCAACATGTAAGAGGTCTAGCAACAGCAGTAGCAACTTTACTTAAAACCTGTTGCACAAATAACATTTTAATGGCAGCAGTATCTGCTAATTTTTTTCCTACATGTAATTGTGGCTGTAATCCTAATTTTTTTTTGGAATTTCAGGACAAATGGTATATTGAGTATAAACAACTGAGTTATAGCTTCGTGAATAGCTCCATCATGTTGGGAAGGTTAATTAGCATGCCATTTGCATACTGCTTTCCTTACCATATTCTAGACTTTACCATTGTTTGTTGGCTCATCTCTACACTAAGTGCCACACCCAGTACATGAGTGTAGTTGTTAATGAATCTGGCCCTGTGTTGAGGCAATAAAATATTTAATTATGCAAATAGACTTCTTATGCTTATGCAGCTCCTGTTGAGACAGGGGCTTAGCATCAGCAGTGGAGAGTTCAGTATAAACAAAATGTTATTCTTCCATAAGTATTTTATTTATTTGTTTATGTATGTATGTATGTGTGTGTGTATTTATTCATTTTTGCATATGAGTATACCCCAAACTTGTCAGTATAAAGAAGAATTAGGAAAATCCAAACTACCAGTTTAGAGTTTTTTGAGAATCACGGTTGTTAAGGATGTAAATCACAAGACTGCTGATGATAGCGAAGAATTTGGGCACTGAGTTTTACACATGTATATCTTTACAGTTGGCATTTTATTCTATGGCAATTAAGGGAGAAGATGAAGCCTTGTCCTGTATAGATTGGACATGAACTGCTTGTAATACATGAATTGAGGTGAAGGGAAATTCAGCACAAAAGAGAATCTGTTATGAATCTTAACAGCCACAAAATCCATTGTAGAAAGGTGTTATGCACAGATATGAAATTTCTTCAGGGTTGTTAACAAGGTTACGAGACAAATCAATACTGAAGGTGTCCCCATTTACTGGTTAGCATGGCTTTGGAATATTATGCATTGAAAAGTCTTAGTGAATAGGACGACAATGGAGCATTTTTAAAATTTGATGACTATAAACACAATCATTTTTCTACTTTAACATCATTTTTGCTTTTGCTATATTCACAACTACCTCTGCTGATGTCAACTGCACAAAGCCACAATTCTGTTGAGATGGTAGAGCAACTTGCTTTCCTAGTCATTTATTAGAGTTATCCATGTGTTGGTATGAAGCAATGCACCAAACAATTTTAAATCAACAATATAGGTATAAGCATCAGACTTAATGATATGACTTTGTGGCTTCTAATGGCCAAATTAACTAGCTCAGAGGAGGAACTTGCTATACTTTTCTGGTATGACATTCACTTGTGAAGCTAGTATATTTCCCTCCTATGTTTTATACAGAAGGCAGATATTTTGAAGTTTAAATTTAGCCTAACTAGGAAAGATTTAAGTTGAGGACACAATTTTCATGTAATGGCTATCTAGACATGAATAGGCCAGATTCATGACTGCCTACACTAAGTTCTGCTTATACTGTACAAGGCACAGCATGCTGCGTAGATGACAGTATGATATCTGATATTCATTAAGTTGATCTGCACATAGTGTAGAGCCTCTAAACAAAGGGAAATAGCAGAATATGCTAATAAATGCATCAATAGATGAATTACATGCTAATTAACCAATCCAGTTTGGTAGAGCTAATCAGGAAGATATTAAGCAATTGTATATACTCAGTGCTCACTTTTGTACTGAACTGAAAAATCTTTTGGAATATAGATATGATTACACTTATAAAAATGTTAGGAGCTGCTACTGCTATAATTAACCTGTGCGTGCAACAGTCTTTAATTCAAAGTCCTGCTGCAGCCAGACTTCAAGCAAGAAGAAGAATGTTGTTTATGCCCTATTTGACTTATTATGGCCTGCATGAAACAGAAATTGCAGAGCAATACAGGGTTGAGAAGGAAACACTAGCGGGATTATGCAACGTCTTCCACCCCCACCTCAGACCTAATAGAACTCATGAAAAACCCATCCCAGTGTAAACAAAGTATATGGGCCATTATATATACTAGTTACTGGTACATTCCAAAGACCCACATGGGATGTGTTAGGGGTACCATAGACATCAACCTCTAGAGTATTACATCAGTTTTTCAATGCACACTCAAGGGATCACATCTGCTTCCCACACACCTTAGAGAAGAGAGCAAAAACCATGCAGGAGTTTTATGCAATACTACACATCTAGACTGCATGCACATAGAAATAAATGTACAACCCAGTGAACTGGGAAGAAAGTTCATTAACAGGAAAGGATGCCATTTTAGAAACTGTCAGGTCATTTGTGGAGGTAACGCAGGCTGTTTTCATAACTGACACCTATGTCACACCTGCAAGGTGTACACAAGGTTTGCTAAAGTGTGACTTTTCACAAGGGCATGTAGTGGGGGATTCAGGTTACGCACTGAAGCCCAGATTCATGACACCCATGATAAACCCATACAACTAAAGCAAGCAAGGAAACAACAATGTCCAAGTTCAAACTAGGAATATCATTGAATGTGCGTTTGGTTTGCTCAAATCAAGGTTCCAATACCCAGACATGTCAGGAGACACCTTGCAGTATGACCCAGCCACTTCCTCAGAAATACTCACTGTTTGTGCCATATTATACAATATAATTGTTAAGAAATAGCTTCAGCAAGTACAGCAAGGGGCAGAACCACAGTTTCAAGGACTACCCTTAGTGCTAGCAGCAGCTGTAGATTCTGAGTAGGATACTAAGGGAAATACATCTGCTGCTAATGGTGCTGGCAGATGGAGGGATGTGCAACATGCCCTGGCTCTGGCAAAGAGGCAAAGGATAGCACATACACACTCACTACTAGATCAAAGTCTAAGACTCCATAAATATACAAATATGAAAACTAATGCCTGTCAAACTCCACAACCTTTAATTAAAAATTTAAAGATTATGTTCTGATAGCAGCAAAGAGACAACCCCAAGATACAATTTGTATCTGCAGTAGTAGATAAAGTAAGTGTGGTACCTGTAATTAAAAAATAATATAACCAATTACTGTCATATGGAAATATGTATATGCCCCTAAGCAGAGCATTTTTCCCAGGTGTACAGCTATATTACAGTAATATTACAGTTAGTATTCTACCCCTTGCATTAAGCATTTCAGTCGACCACTGTATATAAACCATGGAACAGGTCAAGGATAACATCATTTGCACAATTATAGCAATAAGCAAGAATGAAATACCTGCTGCTTTGACTACATTACTTACAATAGGAACTGACGTACCACGAGATTTAACAGTTATCTAATCAGTTATTCAGAAATGAGTAGAAACAAGAAACCAGGATTTTTCTTCTGCAATACATATTCATAAAATTAAAGCTTAAGAGTAAACAAGTATTAGCTATCCATTATGCACATCGGACATATATGCAACCCTAAGCACAAATAAATGTGCAAAGGGCAGGGCAAAGTCATCATCATTTGCATGGGATAGGTGGGGGGTGGCAGGAGGGCAAAGCTGAAAGAAGTGAGTGTACACAAGTAAGAAACATGTGCATTTATTAAAGAATACAGTAGTCATGGCTGGTAGCAAGAGGTATATAGTAATCTTCTGTACTGTTTAGATAGCTTGCATGTTTGTGAGGTGGTATGGCAATTTTTTTTTCAGAGTGTGTGTATGTGTGTGTGTGTGTGTGTATGTGTGTGTGTGTGTGTGTGTGTGTGTGTGTGTGTGTGTGTGTGTGTGTGTGTGTGTGTGTGTGTGTGTAAACATAAGCACTGTACAAGTACTATATCCTAGTGTCTCAGACAGGTGTAAGTCATGCAGTTCAGTGTTGTCACCCTGACCACAAGAACTTCCTCTGCCAGGAGTTGCAGTGCTACTTCCATGTCCCTGGCCAGAAGTTGGGGTTTTACATGAACATGAGTGATGTCTGTTAGTTCAGCTCTTATCACAAATACATGATTCTGTGGCATACAACATTTGGGTATGGACACCACAATCACTGATGGAGCACTAGAAGTAGTGTCACTGTGGCAGTGGGATCTGACATGGCCACTATGACTATCACCAGATGGCATAGTGGCTCCCTGGCTACGTGGATCTCCACCCTTCCCAGCACACTCATGGTTCAGGCAGTCGTGCACTTCATAATGCACAGCGTTTAGTACTGCCATTATATCTCCAAGGCTCTGGTGGAACATGTCTGTGCCTCCATTACAGCTCAGCACATAGTCTGGTGGCACCTAGTGATACACCAGCATCAGGAGGACAATGGACATCTGGCCTCTTCTGAGCACCTGTGCCAACTTTCATGTGTGGCACCTTACCCTCACGATGGCTATGGGGAGAATCAACCAGCTCAGAAACTGGAGTAACTACACTACCCTGCTCAACTGTGTAACCCTCAATCTGTCCCATATGACAGGTTCCATGGCATGGATATGCATAGGCATACTGATTCTGTCCAAAATATAAGTAGGGGATATGGGAGGCACAAATTATTTGCCAGACTGACCCTCTGCACCCCCAGACCATACCTTTTCATTGCCACCATCATCATCAGAGTCTACCAATACTCTGACATAAGGTGGTAGCATTTCCACAGTGCCATAATCACCTATGATAAAAGTAAAATACACAACAAAAATAGAAATAGGGAATTAAACTGATCAAACATTTGTTAAATGAAATGTATGCTAAACTATAATAGACCCTAAAGCAATACACATATTTGTCTCATTTAGACCTAAATCTACCTTATATACAGTAATAATAATAAAAAAGTGTGCTTACAATGTGCAGGTGGTCTTGCAGACTGAGATCCACATGTCTGTGTATGTAAGGAAGAGAGAGGAAACAAGGCTCATTAACAGAATGCAAATGACACAAGAAACTGAGAACAATCCCCTTAACATCTGAATCATCCCATATAGAAGTGTTTTAACCAGTTGAAGTCTCCAAACATCCTCCTCTTTTTTCTTGTATTATGTTGTCTAACACACACTTATCACTGGCTTTAGATATATCAGTCATACAGGAAATATGCATATAAAAACATGCAGAGTGACAGTTATACTATTTTGTATTTTAGTGTACTTGAAAACTTTGTCATCCACATCAGCACCAAAATCAGAAAGTCTGTGTGAAACCTTTGTCCAGCTGTCTGGATCTCTGACAGTGGGCAGGAACTCCTCTGCTTCAGTCAGTAGTGATTCTGTAGCAAGACCACCCCTCATAGCCATCTCTTCCTGGGCAACTGCATCTGTTCAGTGTCATGTAGAGGTGATCATATCATTTGCCCTGTGTCATATCTTGGAGTAAGTTCTCCCATGCCCTCCAACAACACTGATGTTATTGTCCACCTGCCTGCTGCCATATCCTGTCTTGGGCAGATTTGTCATCTCTACCTCTTTCTAAGATAAAAGTTTCAGGGTGATGGAAGGCTTGGATATTGGTCTCATTTTCTCCATCAGTGAATGGAAGCTTATGGGGTATAGATGTCTTATGTGCCATATCCCTGTACAAGACAAAACAGAAAACAGACACAGAGAAAATGTATAATAGATGGACAGGATAGCTGTGAACTCAGTTATGTATTAATGTATGCATCCATCATGCACACAACAATTGAAAAAGTTAAGATCCTTATGACTATACACACATTAAAGACAGCCCAACCCCCTAAAAAAGACATAATTAATAAAATTAACAACAAATATAATAGTTCTGGAATGCAGACAACAATTGTATAACAGTGTAATACATAGAATTAACAATACTAATTCACAATGTGTAAGTAGAAATGGAGAAAAATTTCATAGCAGCATCTCCACTTGTTTAGAGGCAGGCAGGTAGATAACACAATCTTAACATATTTTGGGCTACACATATGAAACCGCTGACCTTGCTAAGAATTTATACTACAGTCTTCTGCAATAACTGTTCAATCTCCCAGAAAATAAAATCTATTACATTATGTCAGGTAGCATTTTTACAACCCTTTAAAATGCAGACAAATAACTAATACTCATGGGGTATGTCAACAATAAATGATAAAAAAGCAAACAGATAACCCAATGGCTGTACTGGGCATTGCAATCCATTATTCATGTTAAACTAAAATCATTCTGTAAAAAAATACCAAAATACCTTTGCGAGAAAAGAGTTTAGAAAGTTTAATAATCTACTCAAAGTGTATACAGTAATACTGAACTCTCTGTATCCAAGCAATCTCCCTTACTATGATACAAGTTCCTTTTAGGTTCATAGTTTCATAGGTTCATACTAGGCTATCTGCCCTAGGGCATTTATAAGCCTAGCCAGGATGTGTTTGGCTTTCGCTACCCATTCTAAATTTATTTTGCTATGCCCTTTTTCGAGGTTAGTATACTGTGCCTCTGTCTAACAGTGACACAGAAGTGATACCTGGGGTAAACCTACGATCTCCCATCCACTCATCAAGATTCCTCTTGAAGAGAGTCAATGAGGGACTCTGCCTAACCTGGACTGGGATTTTATTCCAGAGTGAAGGGAGCCTCTGGGTTATGAATCTGTCCCTCCAGCATGTCCTATTTATTTCAGTGCTGAGGTTCAAGTCTCTCGAGCGCGTAGCTCGATGGGATTTGGATTTTCTGAGGTGCAGCATGTCCATTAATTCCGGGTTGGACATGGCTTTATATGTCAGGCACAGATCGCCTCTGAACAGGTGGTATGCCACTGAGTAGAGCTGGAGTTTCTTTAACCGGGCAGCATATGGCATCTGTTTGAGCCCTTTGATCCTCTTGGTGAGGTACTTTTGGGGTCTTTCCAGTTGCTGCAGGTGTCTGGTAAGGTACATCCCAAAGGGGTATTGTACTCAATTATGGGCCTGATGAGGGATGAGTAAAGAGGCACGATGACCTTCCCTGATCTAGATGTGAATCCCTTCATGATTAGGTGGGCTATATAAAATGTTTTTCTAACCACTTTGGCCATGTGGTTGTCAAATGAGAGATTGCTATCAACTTGGGTCCCCAGGTCCCTAATTACTTCTTCTGTACTTAATGGATTACCACCTATGTGGTAATTTGTGGGCACTTTGTTTTTGCCAAAGGGGATGACTATACACTTTTTGGCATTTAGCTTGAGGCCATGGCTCTGGCACCAGTTGTCTGTTTCTATGAGGCCCTTTTGGAGCATGCTTGTGTCGGCTGGAGAGTCAATTATGGCGCCCAGTTTGCAGTCATCTGTGAACTTGGTCAGCCACAGTCCTTCTGTGTTAGCCTGTACCTCCGAGAAATATATACCGAACAAGAGAGGTCCCAGTAATGAGCCTTGTGGGACACCACTTGTAACTGGTTTGGAGTCTGACATGGCTCCAGCAATTCTATCTATGTGGGTTCTGTCCATGACCACCAAATAGACCAGCAAGGCAGAACGGAGTTAAATATTCATTTATTTTGTACTAAAACAGACTAGTTTCGGCAAGAATTGCCTTCTTCAGTGTAGGACGTACAGTCAAGTTCCTTGTCCTCATCCATTTAAATACAGACCATCAGCCAATAAGGCAGAAAAGCTCATCAATATTAATGAGATAAAAAATATTTTTTCTTAATCATAATATACAGAGTGTGAAACTACAGTGAAAAACAGTAATAATAATTTTTTCTTAATCACAATATACAGAGTGTGAAACTACAGTGAAAAACAGTAATAATATAGGACATAATAACCATAAATAGAAGGTATAAGACAAACTTGAAGTAATGTAATGTGGCATATATATGTAAAAGCAAATATAGTTTTCTTAGCCATAAGCAATATCTATTGTACAAATATTTGTCCATATAGACCATGGTACTTACACATATCGACTACCAATATAGGTATAATTCAGCAGCCCAGATCCACCATAATAACATTACTGTTGATTAACAAAATTTTGGTAATCACAAGATGCAAGTGTAACACCTCTTAGAACACAATGTGAATAGAAGACCTGACAACCATAAATAGATGTAAGGGAATAGAATAAACTGGAATAATGTGATGTAAATACATATATGGTTTTGAGACCATACACAACATCCGCTAAACAAATGTTTATCCATTTTGACAGTGATAGTTTCACATGTCAACCGCCTATATTATATTAATTCAGCAACCCAGACCCCCCATACCAAGGTTGCTGCTGGTTAGCAAACCCATATAAATGGGTGTCAAAAACAGGAATCAGGCTAAGCTAAACTAGAATACATATGTATAATTTATATACTCATATATAGTACTTCTTGAGATCAAAATAATCCCAACCTTAGTAACAAAATCGGTCAGCAGGATTGTTAATACATAGACATAATCTCCTATAAGTGATCATTTAAACCCGGATGGAATAAGCCCCCCAGGGTTGTAATCCAATACTTTTCTTTTTGATCCAATAAACCATGCCAACCTTGTTTGTTAGTTCTGTCTCCTGAAATACGATCAATGACCATGAAACTGAATTTGGCCTGTGGATGTTTGCATGTATGTTGATATAGGGCACTGGTCTCCTTATGGTTCCTGACATCACTGCGATGTTCATTCATTCTGTATCTTAATGCTCTGGAAGTTTGGCCCACATAAAATGCCCCACAATAACAAGAGGCAAGGTACACCACCCAATCGCTGCTACAATTACCAAAGATCTTAATGTTGAAAATCCTGCTGGTATTACGACTGGAGAACTCTTTAGATTTAGGCATAAATGGACAGGAGCCACAGTGACCACAGGAAACGACCCAAAAAGTTCATCACCATGCAGTGTGAGTTGTTTATAAATAGTACCCCCACTTGCCATATGTTTATAATGTGACAGGTAAGAGCCTAGGGTTTTGCCCCGCTTATATGAAAATTGACATCGTGGTCCCAAAATGGTTCGCAGCCTGTCATTGGCCAGTAAGATATTCCAATGTTTGTTGATAATGTTCCTGACCATGTTAATATTTCTCCCATAAGTTGTAATGAACCTTACACAGGTATTATGAGATGATTGGTTTTTATCTCTATTTTGGTATTGTAACAACTCTTCCCTCTTTATGCAGTTAGCTCTACTTTGGGCAGACCCAATATCATGTCGATCATATCCTCTATTAGTAAACCTCAGACTAAGATCCCTGCTGGCTAATTGGTATTCCTCTTCGTTGGAACTAAGACGTTTAATACGTATAAATTGAGATATCGGAATACTTTTAATGGTATGACAGGGATGTAAGCTAGAAGCATGTAACAAGGTGTTATATTGTGGCATTTAGCTTGAGGCCATGGCTCTGGCACCAGTTGTCTGTTTCTATGAGGCCCTTTTGGAGCATGCTTGTGTCGGCTGGAGAGTCAATTATGGCGCCCAGTTTGCAGTCATCTGTGAACTTGGTCAGCCACAGTCCTTCTGTGTTAGCCTGTACCTCCGAGAAATATATACCGAATAAGAGAGGTCCCAGTAATGAGCCTTGTGGGACACCACTTGTAACTGGTTTGGAGTCTGACATGGCTCCAGCAATTCTATCTATGTGGGTTCTGTCCATGAGCCAGTTTGCAATCCATTTAGTGACATAGGGGTTTATATTTAAGGTGGTGAGCTTATCTACAATGCCCGAGTAGGGTATTGTATTGAAGGCTTTTGCGAGGTCCAGGTAGGCTGTGTGGACCACCTTCCCCTCGTCAATGGCCTTGGTGACTGTTTCAAAGAAAACAACCAGGTTTAAGAGGCAGGATCTCCCCTTAACAAAGCCGAACTGGGTAGGATCCAGTGTCTGTAGGTCCTCAATATCTTTATTTATGAGGTCCATGATGATCCTTTCCATAGCTTTGCAGACCAAGCTAGTCAGGCTTATGGGGCGATAGTTTCCAGGATCCGATGAGGCACCACCTTTATGGAGAGGGACCACTGTTGCTGTACACCACTCTTTGGGCACATATCCTGTAGTAAGGCTGAGATTGAACAGTAGTTTTATGTTTGGGTTTAGCTCTTCTTGGAGTTCATGTAGGACGCAGCCTGGGACACCGTCTGGTCCCATTGATGCTGTGTTTTTTGCTTTGGAGAGGGCAGCTCTTACCTGAGCATCTGAGATGTCAGGGGGGCAGCACTCTGCTGGGATAGATATTTGCCCTTTTGGTGAGGAGGGGGAGGAGAAGTTTGCGCTGAACCTGTCAGCTAGGATGTTGGCAATGTCTGTGGGTTCAGTGTATTTTTTGTCATTTTGGACTAATTCTGAGCATATCTGGGAATTACCACCCAGGTTCCTAACATAACTAAAGAAAGCCTTGTGATTATCCTTGGTGTCCTGTGCAATTTTTCTCTCGAAGCTTGCCTTAGACAATTTTACGAGTGCCTGTAGTTTTTTGCTAATACTGATCAGTGATGCCTTCCCTTTTTGGGATTTTGCTCTATCATTTAGTAGCTTCCTCCTACTATTGTATAGTTTGTTTATGGTTGGAGTCCACCAGACAGGACGTCTGCCTTTGGAGGATTGGGTCTTGGTTTTATTTGGGATCGCATGATCCATGCATTCCTGAAGGTGTTCATAGAATGCGTTTATAAAGGATTCTGCGGTCTGGGCCGCATTTTCCACAGGCCCGGGGGCTTTGAAGGATTCCACCTCGGTTTTGAGGAGTGTGAAATTTGCTTTAGAGAAGTTTTTCACTGTGGTTTTCTGGGCAGGGGGTGGGGTCGGGATGTGAATATCCAGTGAGATTAGTTTATGGTCTGATCTTACCAGTGAGGATACACTTCTGGTCTGGAGCATAGACTCCCCATGTTGGTGATGATCAGGTCCAGTATGTTTTTCCCTCTTGTGGGAGTGGTAACAAGTTGTTCCATAGAATTTGAGTTTATAAATTCTAGGAACCTTTGGGCTAGGGTGTTGGAGCTAGAGTAATGCTCCCAGTCTATGTTTGGGTAGTTGAAGTCGCCCAATATAATGGTGTTTGGAGAGACCTTCATATTTTCCAGTGTTCTCAGGAAGGCCGGGTGGGGTTCTTGGGTTTGGGAGAGTGGTCTGTAGCAGGCTATAAACAGAAGGCAGTTTTACCCACTGTTAGTTGCACATGGATAGTCTCTGATGCTTCGTGCTTTGCCACCAACCTGGAGGTGTGGGTATCTTTGATGAATATCGATACTCCCCCTCCTTTTGTTGTTCGGTCCAAGTTTTGGGGCTGAAAAGCATGGTATGAAGTATAACCTGGTAGTGCTGGGGTGCTCTCGGGAGCCCTGAACCAGGTTTCTGTTACTGCACAAATATCAATGTTCTCCATGCTAAGGAGAGTTTTGAGTGCATGCATCTTGAGGTTTAGACTTCTTGCGTTGAGTAGCATTACTCTTAGTTTCTTATCCCTTGTGATACCTATGGAGGTGGGTATGTCTTTTGAGCCTTGCCTAAAAAAGGCACTATGGGGGTAGCAAGAGCCTTTGCCAATATCCAAAAGCCCAGGGGTGACAGGTGCAAGCCGTCCCTAGCGAAGCATCATGGCTTGTCGAGCATATCATCCCAAGCTGACAGGCATTGGATCCCCTTTGAATGACACCAGTACTTAAGCCAATTGTTGAAATTGATCATCTTGTCTTCATATTGTGGCATCATTCTTGGTGAGGTTAAGATGCTACTCAAGGTCAGGGTCATACCGGCCTGGGCTACATGCTCAGAGAGCTCCTTTATGTCTCTTTTCATGTAGTCCAGGGAGGTACATCTCAGGTCATTCACACCAGCATGGACAATGACTGAGTCATATTTGTACTTGCCTTGGAGTGACCTGAGAGCTTGTGTTATGTGGCAGATCCTAGCGCCTGACAGGCTGCTCACCATGACCCTCTCTTTGTTCATGATTACCTTTATATAGTGTAAAGACAGCTCTGTGAGCACTGTATGTATGCAAATGAAGTGTGAAATCATTAGAATTCAAAAATACCACGATTTGCACTAAATGCAGGGATGGTACACAGTTGCATGCACAAGCACTAGCACTGCAAGAATGAGCACTGAAAAGTGTTACTTGCTAATGGTTTGCAAATGTCAATGATTAGTCTGACTGTAGGAAAAATCAGTGATGTACACTTACTGAGAGTGTGTCAGGGAGAAGAGACTTACCAAAAAATCTGAAAGTACATTGACTTAGGAGTGCAACATTCCTAACACAAATTTCCTGAATCTTACTATGAAATTTACTGCATATTCAAAGACGTACATTAGACACTGATATACCATATGCAATTAAAGTGATATATCATTGCTCTTAAGAAAGCATAGATAAGGGAATGAAGTGCCACAAATAATGAGATGAGCAAAGCTGCAGGGTTTGGAATCTTTGTTTAACATTTTCTGAGTACATGAATATCCTAACTGTTGCCTATATCCCACTCATCCTGACACATATTGGCAACTTAAAAAGGACAACTTTCAGAATGTGTTTCTGTTGCACTTTCACTGTGACTTGGTACAATGTCACATTTTGACTACATCTAATTTACTTTTTTCTCTTTCTAATATGTGTCGGTCTCAAAAAATGGTAAATAATCGCAAACGAGGAAACATCCAAAATGTACATTTAAAGTACTTGTTTAAAAATCTGTCCTTTTTTTGTCTAGTTTATTGTGTGCATGCTATTTGGCATTATACCCCTTGACTGGCAGTGGTCAGTAGTGGCAAACAGCAGTTCACTTCCTAAGGTAAAAAAGGACACATTTAATTTGGAATGCCATCAGTAGCGCAAACAAGGCTGTCATTGCTGTGCTTTCCCCACACTCTGGACAGCAATGAGTGAATACATTCAAGCTGTCAGCTACTTGTCTCTGAGTCATAAGGTGTAAATGAGAAAAGCTTGCAGAAACAGTAAAGGTGATGTAGGGCTTGATTCCTAATAAGAGATCATTTTACTGATGGGTTCATAATAAATAATGACACTCATTTTGGTGTATGAATATGTTGTGGTGGGAAGATCATATAATCTTAGCATTACTAAGGACATCCAGTATGTAGGAGGTAAAATCTGAACTTTTGTAACTTGACAGAACAGATAAACCTTAGAACTCAAATGGAAAGACAGAGCGAGTGTTCCCAGTCAATAAATCACTTGAAAATTACGTGTTTTGTCCACCTTTAATCTCTGTGAACTTCATCAGAAAACAAATATCACATGAAACATCCATTTTGAATACTGTTAAAACAGCAACCACATGATGTTATACACCAATAAAAATACTAATGTAATTATCAATTGTCTCATTCAACAATTAATTATTCAAAATGTGTACCCAATGAATTTCACTGTTTACATAAAGCTACATGTATAATAATAAAAACATAAAATATAATTAATAAACACACTTTACTTGTGTTAACAATACTACTAAAACACTAATATAGATGTAAATATAGCTAATATTGTGTTTTAAAACCTCTGTGCTTGCAAAAAACATTTAATATTAATGGATTCATTTAATCCAGGCATAGCATCTGCTTTAAGCATATTCTGCCAAAAGGCTTCTCTACATTCCAACAAAACTTTGTAGTTACCAGTGAACAATTCGTCTTTAACTTTTTCTAACACTGAAAAAGTAAACTTTTTGAATAATGGACAGTTTTGTGCATGTTTAGCAAGTGCGTTATTGAAATCCTTGTTTTTTATAGCCAACAGGTGCTCATAAATTCTCTTATTCAATGTCCTTATAGTTTTTCCTATATAGAAATGTTCACATGAATTACACTGAGCAACATAAACTACATTTTTTGTCTTGCATGTGTAATGATCTCTACTGTGAAATTCTTTCTTTATATGTTTAAAGAAAACAGAACTTGTTCCAGAAACATACCTACACTGTTTGCAACTTTTACAAGGAAATGCAACTAAAACTAGTCTACTGTCTATATTTGTACACCTGTGGCTATATTCTAAAATGCTTTTTAAATTGACAGTTTTTTTGTAAGTAAAGATAGGAAATCTACCTAATGTATCACTTAGATCTTGATTACCCAGAATGATTTTCCAATTTTCTGTCAAAATGTGTCTGATAGAATCCATTTCATTACTTATGGGAATAGGAAAGGCTAATCTATAAGTTTTATTACTTTCAAACTTGCCTCCAAAAGTACTTGTGGTACTAGACTTGTGTAATATAGGAATAGCTTTAGTTTCTCTTAACAAACAAACTTCTTTAATTATATTTTCTAGCCATAATTCCTTATATCCCCTATCAATAAAAAAACAGTCAATTTATTAACTTCTTGTGAAAACATTTCATTTTTAGTGGTTAAACGACTTAACCTAATAAACTGCCCCTTGACTACTCCACGTTTCATAAATTGTGGATGTAAACTGTCAAAGTGAAGATACTGGTTGGTGAAACTAGATTTTCTATATATTTGACTCTCAAAATGTCCTTATTCTGTATTGTAACTTAAATGTATATCTAAAAAATCTAAAGTTTCACCAAACTGTCCGATAGTAAATTTCAAAAAGTCTGTTGACTCATTTAAGTCATTTACAAAAGTAACAAATGACTCTTGATCACCAGTCCATAAAATAAACAAATCATCAATATATTGTCTATAAAATAACAAATGTTTAGATAAAAAATGAGTTTGTAAAAAAAATCTGAACTTGTCAAGTTGTGATAATATAAAAGAAGTAACATGACATGTGAATAACTACCTTGCATATGATTGATTACATCACTACATCTCTCAGGTAGCAATCGTCTCAGTTAGACATGTCATTTGAAATTATGTCACTATTCATTTTGTATGTTGTATCAAGATGATAGCATTCCTGCTGTGACCTGTCCCTTTTGCCATTACCATTGTATTACTTAAATTCCTGATATTGTGAGATAGAAATTATAGTTGTGATCTGGCAAGGAGATATAGAAGGCAGAATTGTTCAGTGTAAAGTAGTATTTGCTCCAGTCATTGCTAGATATACAGTTTTATTCATTTCATGTTTCTGTTACTTGTTATCCAAAATATTTTTTGTATTTTTTTATTATTATTGCCTTCTGCATTTGCTCATTCATGGCTTAAGGAAAAAAGTGAAAAATGTAATTTGACTTGCCTTCAGTAGCACAAATAACTCTGGCAATGGTGTGCAGCTGTCAGCATCCTCAATAGTAATGACTACAGAGAATACACCTGACAGATGTCCAATTCAGTGGGACAAGGTATAAAAGAAGTGAGTTTATAGTCAGAAGACAGATTATGAAGGGTTCAAATCCTGTTCACAGATCATTTTACTGAAGAAGGTCATAATAAATATGGACACTCATTTTGGTCTGTGAATGTGCTGCTGTAGGAAAATAAAAGATCCACAGTACTAAGAATAACATGTGATATGCATGAGTTTAAATTTGAAAGTTAAAGCCCTAATAATGGGTTCAATTTGAAATATCAAAATTCCACAATCTCAAAACTTTGAATCCCGATGCCCAGAATCTTGAGATTGCACAATCTCAAAAACAGTGAATGGAGATTGCCGTACAGTGCAGAATGGGAACCTTGCTATTCTCTCCTCTGTAGTGTTGGCATATTTAAGTTGTATGGAGTGAGGAGGTGCAGGGGGCAAGGCCCCCTGCATAAATATTATTACTGTTGGTTTTGTATTGCAGTTTTTTTTTTTTATTTCAAGATTCCACAATCTTGAGATTCTGGGTGTCTGTATTCAGAGTCTTGGGATTGTGTAATTTCGATATTTCATAGTTAACCCCTAATAATCCATCACAAAAATTAATTTACTGGTAGTACAAGGTCATGTGATGATGATAAATGTGTCATTCTAAGTCACTTGCTACATTGTTTAAAATTTCCTTTCAATAATTCTCAATAAGAGTTGTTTTTTTCTTTTTTTTATTTGCCATCTGCATTTGTAGGCTGCTCAGCAGTGCACAAGCAGTGTTCACGACCAAAGGGCAAAAGTGAAAAATGTAATTTAGATTGCTTTCAGTACTGCAAACAGCTTGGTGTCAGTGTGTGGCTGCCAGACTGCAAATACTAACGACTGCAAAAAAATGGGCATGCTATCTACTTGTTTCTGTGCACAAGCTGTAAAAATACAGTTATTTTGGAAAAAATCACAGATATGCTCAGGGTTCAAATGTGTTTCTAGGATAAGTTTTGATAATGGTGTCAGCTGCAAGGATAGACACACACTTTAGAATATGAATTTCACACCCTACGTGTGTGATAACTGCTGAATATGCTACCTATAGTCCTTGTGAATTTCTTTTACCAGTGTATTGTAAAGTCATCTATACTTCTTGCTAATGACACTTGCTATGCATGTTGTAAGAAATAGTTTCTAAAGTGTGAGAACCGATATCTAAGGACAGGATGAATTTTGACATATGTATAATATATTACAAATTACTTATCCAGATAGCCTAAGTATCATTAATTACAATATGTCAGTATGATTGTTAATTTCTGTGCATCCCCTATATGAATAACAGTGGGCAACGCAGTGGTGCAGTGGTGTGCATTGTATCCTCATAGCGAGAGGTTCTCCAGTTTGATTCTCAGCTGGAATGCCTTCTGTGCAGAGTCTGCATGTCCTCCGCATGTTCATGTGGGTTTCCTCTGACTGCTCCGATTTCCTACAACATCACAAAATCATGTGTATAAAGCATTTCTACCTGGACCTCTGCTGAAAGTTGGCTCATTCAAAGTTGGCCTTTCCTGATAAAAAATGTTAAATAAAAATAAAATTCCAATTAATTGAACCAGTCATGAAGTGCAACACAAGTTATGATGTTGAAAGCCAATGTTGAAAATATTATTGATTTTTAATTTTTACTTCCGCTTCAATTTCATATATGTGTTTACTTCATTGCCTTTTGCATTAGCATGTTGCAGAGTAGCGTACAATTAAGTTTCACTGTTGAAAGAAAAAAGTGAAAAAAATTAATTTAGGCTGCCTTTTGCAGGACAAACATACTTGGCAATGGTGTGCTTATGTTGTCTAGACAGTAGTGAGTGGAGAAATTCCACCTGTCATATACCTATCTCTGTGGCACAAAGTATAACTACAGTTAGCTTGGATGAAGAACACAGGTGATTATGAATTTGAATGCAGCTCACAGATACTTTTACAAAGGGTGTCAGAATGCCATTTCTCACAGTATTATGATTAGTAATGTAATCCTAAATACAAATGAGAATGATAAATATGTTTATTGTAAGCAATGTATCACTAATACTTGGATAGCTAAACCTTTTTATTTTGTAAATATCATTAATACCTCAAATATACCACCAAGATAATGTGTGTAGCATTTGTTATATGTGAAATTGAGGATAATTCATTTATAATGCATTTGTGTAGTTATGATGGGCACACTAGTTTTGTTATAATCATCACAACTCATCAAATATCCTAACTATGTGTTAAGGACAGTATGTCTTGTGAAGTATGTCTATAACATACCACAACCTGTATTACTCAGGTCATGCAACTCCATCCATCTGAAAAACAGAAATATTGCTTTTACAAAGGAATGCAGACCCAGGACTACTTAAAGTCATGCACACATATGCAGGCCTCTCTGAAGTATATCTCCATTCATTCTGAAATTGTTATATCTCTAATTACTGTGATTAAAAGAAAGCTTTCCTGTACCAATGAGGATTAATAAGCTAAGTTTCAATTTTACAGAGACCAGTTACATAATAGTTAAGGTCTTTGTCTCCCATGCCTGGTTAGAGTTTACATGTTCTCTTTGTGTCTCTGCAGGGTTTCTCACACCTCTGAGAAATGTACTGAGTGTTTCCATCTCAAAGTCATGTAAGAATGGAGCTGTAGGCAGCAGAGGATCTTTATATTGCTATATGGGGGGGGGGGGGGTAATTGTATAGATCAATCACTTTTGGCATCTACTGTGATGTGCAGTATCCTAAAGATAGGAGAGAACAGATCACAGACTGCAAGCTGTGGCAGGGCTAGCCACTCAGCTGTGTAAAAATGTCTCTGGTCATGTTGAATAATGTCATCAAAATGGGCACAGGTATCCTGGGATCAGGGTGAGGACCTAGGACCCATGCTAATGATGGTAGGGGTGTATGTGGGCTATGGGCCAATGTGTGAATGCCAGTAGCCCTGGGGTAATATTGTTCAGTTAGCTTTGATTATCTGTGATTGGGCATAAAACCTCTCAAATTCAATGTAGATTCACGGACAGGAAAGAAAAGGTAGACATCCTATGTATGTAAGAGACAAGGTAGAAAGGCAGTGCAGCAAGGGATCCAGTGTCTACTAGTCAGGAGGACAGACTAAAATAGTGTGTGGGGCTTGTTTTGAATGAGGAGTTTCTGTTCAGTCTTTCTGCTTCTATAAGTTGTCATTGTCCTTCAGCTGTGTTATTTAAAGTGGGTGAAGCAGGATTTCCTTTTTCACATAATAAGACATTTTCAGATTTATAGACACATTTTTTCATAATTTGAATGGTTCTAATGTACGCATTGCCTAAGTGTTATTAACTGTTTTTAGTACATTATTTGAGCCAAGGTGGTGCAGCGATAGCATTGTTGCCTCACAGCAAGAGGTTCTCCCATTTGATTCTCGGATGGAGCACCTTTTGTGTGGAGTCTGCATGTCCTCCCCACGGTCGAGTGGCATTTGAAAGACATTCGTAGAATGGCCATGCTTTCATTGAGGGTTGGGCGTCGAGCTGGCCCCTCGGCACCCGTAAAAAATCTACTGCCAACCTTCAGCGGACCGGAGTTCCGTTGTGGTGACCTCTAACTGGGAAAAGCCAAAAGAAGAACATTTTATTTTTAGCTGTTATATTATTTTTCCTAGGGGAAAAAACTGCTTGGCCATCATTGGGAATTTGCCCTTTTCCCCACTGTAGTGTGATCTCAGAGTTGGTATATTTAATTAGGGGGAGGTTGGGGGGCACAAGCCCCCACATTTAGCCCCCTACTTTGAAGGGTTTGAAATACTGTTTGTTGGCCAAGAGATATTTTCCACTAGGAAAAAGAATTCGCTGAAGTGGCCATTCGAAGAAGTGAGAGTTCACTGTTTATTGGTCAGCAAACACACATTCGCTAACTAGGTTTTTCAACAATGTAATATAGACCTGAGTGCAGTATTAGTCTCAAACAACACAGAAGATATTTGAATTTAATTATGTGAAAAAGCACATTTGTAATCAGTAAAAATTCACTGTTTGGAATAGATAGCACTGTGCATCATAGGTTATGGGACAATTACGTATGTATGCACAAGAAAACATAACAACACTGTGATTGTCTCATATAATGACATACTTATAAGATTTTTATACTGTCCTTTATGTACATTGTGATACTGTGAGAGAAATGTACCTGCCTCACATTATGGAATGACAATGACAATCACAGCTGTATACCAGTGGATTATCAATCAAGCATTCCTGCCACTTCATTCTGGGATGATTGTACACTTGCCTGGTTGGGTCTACTTCACCATGTCGAAGGCCGACAATATCGAAGCTGATATTGTCGGCACCAAAATGTCGAAAGCGAAAGTCATTGCGTGTGTAAATGGAAATCTCCGTAAGGGAAGATTTCTGCTTACTGCAATGTAGTGTGATCTCAGAGTTGGTATATTTAAGTAGCGGGGGGTGTGAGGGGTGCAGGGAGGGCTCCCCCCCCTGCATAGAGCAATTTGTGTTGTGTTTGGGTGTTTTTTTTTTGACAGCGTAATATAAACGCATCTGGTCTCATGCTTGCACAATGTGCATTGACAAGACAAACAGACACTTCCTAAATAGGAGAGTGCACTGTAAAATAACAGTGATGGAATATGTGTGAATAAATGAACTGACATTGTAATACAGCTGCAGGTGTAAACATTGGAGTGAAGGTATAAATTAACAAACTGAATTAACTAAATTAAGCTCACTCTTAAATCAAAATAACATTTATATCAAAATACAGTACAGACATACAAATGTGCACACTAAACAAAGAAATACTTTTTTGTAATTCTTTCTCTCACTGCTTGAAGCATAACACTGCCAAACTCAGTTGCAGTGTGGATGGCAAAGTATTAGAACATCCATAATTATATCTTGAGGCATGGAATGTAGAATTGGAATTAGCAGTAGTCTGTGTTGCTCTTAACCAACTTTTGTGCAAAGGAGAATTATACTCATGCAACCATATATGAATCTGATGGAATATAGGACATTTATGTGTTATGGTCATGTTTTATGTTTCTCTGCTTCACACATTTGATATGATAGTCCAGTTAGTTAATCCTTATATGAATGCTGCACATAAGAGACCAAGTATGTTAATTCTGTTGGAAACATGGCTTTTGGAAACAGTTTGGAATCAAAGAGGTTTATTTGATGACACAGTAAGTGATGGGAAGAGGTAGACATTTGGTGACAGGAATACACAATACAAACATACTAACACATTAGTTCATATTTAATTTCTGTACATGTTTTGTGTTGTTACTGTTTGCTTTATCCACATAATTATTCAGGAAAGATCTGCGCAAGACAGGCTTCCCAACAGGGAGCATGCACATAAATATAGTAGCAGGATAATGCTGAGTTAGCCAACATTTGCACCCACCCGAGTCATACAAAACATTCAAAAACAATTTTGCATCCATCTGGATTTGAACCTTGAGATAATTCCAAGAAAAACATACAGAGTTTGGATTGTTTAAACACACCATGTAGGAAGTCATACTTCACAAAGTTCTCATGTGACATCAGATTGCAAAAGATAACAATGTATTTATTACTCTTCATTACCCTGTTGGCAGCTCTGAGCTGTACATTCAACTCTTCAGCTTGTTCAAAAGTAGATTAACCCGACTATACATAAATAAGCACAGCCACACAAAGGGCAACAGAGTAATGCAGCTGAAGGAAAAACTCACAAGAGTTTGTCATAAGATGTATACATCAGTTTATTCCCCAGGGAAAAAAAATCGCTGAAGTGGCCATTTAGAGAAATGAGTTTTCATTGCTTATTGGTTGGTGAATAAGTGTTTGCTGGCTAGGTTTTTTTTGACAACATAATATAGACCTCTGTGTTCTATAAATTGTGTAACTAGATAGGTAGGAGATTTGATTCTTACTGTGGGAAATGTGTGTGTGCGTGGAAGTGGGGTGGGGGGACTCTATAGTGACAGGTAAGTAATGCTTCAGTGTCAAAGATGCTGTGTCCCCTTCCACTGAGAGTAATACATGTAACTTTGTACACAGCTTCCGCAGCACTTTATCCCACTTTTAACAGAAACATCCTTTCTGCAATACAATGATATATCATCCTGTCAAAAATGCAGTCTCTGTCTCCTTAAAAATTGGACTTCTTCTATAGTACTTGCGACTAATACTGGGTTCTCTACATTGTGTAACTAGATATGTAGAAGGTTCATTCCTCACCATGGGAAACTAGTGTGTGTGCTGGTGGGGTATATAATGACAGAAAAGTAACACTTTAAAGTGAAACATGCTGTGTCCACTGAGGAGAACACATTCGACTATGCACACAGCTGTCTCTGCACTTTATCCCACTTTTAACAGAAATGTCTTCTCTGCAACGTAATGATGCAATCCTGTCAAAAGTGCCTTCTCTTTCCTTAACATTCAGACTTCTGATGTGGTACTTGCAATTAATACTGTGCAGACTTCTCATGTGCTGCTTGCAGCTAATACTGTGCTCTCTAGATTGTGTAACTAGACAGGTAAGTAATGCTTCAGTGTGAAAAACGCTATAGCCACTTACACTGAGAATAATACATTTAACTTTGCACACAGCTCCCTCTGCACTTTATGCCACTTTTAATAGAGACAGCTTCTCTACAACACAATGCTGAGATCATCTTGTCAAAAGTGCACTCTCGTCTTCACAGTCAGACTTCATGCAGCAAGCAGTGTTATCTGAGTATACAGGGCACACAGGTTTACACACTAACACACTAGCCTGTGTAGACAACACAGGTAAGCTGATTCCTTCAGTTTTAGTTAGGGAGTTTATGTTTGTCACACATTTCCCCAGACATACATAGGCCACAGAAATGAATGGTGATAAGTGTGTATGTGCAGTCAGGGAGAAACATTCATGAGTTATACTGCACATGCATTGTGAGCCAAGATCCAAGTAAATGTGTCTTCTTCTGAAATTGTACACATTACATGTCTACAATTTGGTACATTTGTCAGAACATCATTTATATAAACACTAAAGTTAGCTGCTGCAACAAATACTAGCCATGCTACTGACATACTGCAAGCATGCCATGGTCCATTTAATGTGCTTTAAAAGTCTACATAGAACAATTAAACAGCTTTGGCCACAACATGTTGCACTGTGTGAATCTGGCAACTGTGTAGATGTGCATATTGGTTCTTTAATTTATTCATGCAGTCTTCTTAATTATGAGTTCAATCATTTTATAAAATATAAGCAATTGTGGTAGCACAAAAGAATAAAGGTCTAACTACAGCCTTGACAAACAGAGTTCAAGTAGTTGCTTAAAGGCCTGATGGTCCTAACAAAGCAAAAGAGTCATGTCCATCCTAAATATGAGTGTAGGGTCAATCTGGCAAAGGAATGTCAGGAACCCTTAGAAGAGGGATGGCAATACAAATTGTATCTTTGCAGAAAGCTTTTGACTAACCACACTGCATGGTGAAGGAATTGTTAGCCTCCACTTTGATATAGTAGTGTTAAGGTCATTGGTAGCATCCTCACGTCTGAGATGCTAACAACTGCACAATCAACTATCGTGGTTGCCTACATGATAGCAAAGCCAGATGTCTCTCATCCTCATGGTTCTGGCTGCTCCCCACCCCATACTGCCCATCAGAGAAGAAATTCTCTCAAGTCATGTAGGCAGAGGCCTGATAGTCAGCAGGCAGGTGGCAGATAGGTAAAAATTAGAAAAACATGTATAAAAGAACGCACACACACAAACACAACCAGACACACACACACACACACACACACACACACACACACACACACACACACACACCTGTACACATAGTGTGTGTGTGTGTGTGTGTGTGTGTGTGTGTGTGTGTGTGTGTGTGTGTGTGTGTGTGTGTGTGTCTTTATGTCTATCTTTGATGGCTTTATCTTCAATCATGCTAGTTCACATTTTAATACTCAACTTCTCCAACCCTTTCCATGTTTACATCAGCCCCCCCTTCGCTTTTGTTCAGAATATTAATTTCTACCCACACAGAGAGAGAAACCATGTTGAGCTTCCTACTGTTCTTAGGATGGTGGTCCACTCCTGATTAAGCACCTTGTGTGATCTAGAAATATATAATTAAATGAGTATGTTTGGTAAGCTGTGCATTTCCCTGAGCTGCCAGATATTTCATACTATCAGGATTATGACTCTTTTAATAAATCATACATATGGCAATAAAATGTACCAGGAAGGGTATGTTATGTTCACAAGACACATAGCAGACCATGTCTATGAACTCTGGATGGAATATGCTGTATAGATACATTTACATTCCTTGAGATAAAACTATCCTCCAGCAAACCTAAAATATACAATTTGTTACTAAAACATGTGACAGTGTTTCATTGTGATACTTATTAATGTCTCTGCTTGGTCCCCTCACATAGTGCATAGTGCAGCTACCTATATAAAACTACATGTCCATGCTACATTAGATATCTTGGAACATTTATTTAAAAAAAAATGAGATGATGCATTACTATCTCTTTATTCCTGACAACCAGCTAGGTAAAAGTAATAGAAAATAGTTTAAGGGCCATCCAATCAAGCTGCAGTCTTTTTACTGGTCTATAGTATGACACTGTGACCACGTATGTCAGAAGATGTGCATGTTAATAAAGTCACTCCACATATTGTGGGTGAAGCTTCTTACCTGCTAGTGACTTTTTAGAAAGCACTGTTTCTATGGAAGTTACAAGGGGAAACTACATTTTAAACTGCAGAGCTATTTTTTTTTTTTTTTTTTTTGGTTATTGCCAGTATTTAGTTGATAGCACAACTCTCTTTTATACACTGGCTTGCTATCAGCAACCTTAAAGTTTGTTTCAAAGACTAGAGTCCTATTTATTGTTTTACTGTTTACTATTTTGCATAGCGCATGGCTTAATCAGATAACTACAAATTAAAACTTAGTAAAATCTTATTTCAATATTCAAATAATTATGACTTAACTAAAGTATATCTTTTTAGCACTCATTTGATTGACATCTGTGATCTTGCATGAACAACAACATATAAATATTGAAAATGTTCAATGCAGATTCCACTTATTTCAGATTTTACAGATTACTCTTTAGTTGCAAAGGTCATAAACTTTTAACAGACAAATTTAAGCATCATATAAAAAACATTTTTAGAACCAATTCAAATAATTATGCTCATTTGTACTATGCAATATTCAACACTACTTTAAATGTTTACTTCATTAATGGATGTAGGTCATGTATAAACGTGGATGCACTCAAGACATTTGCAAGAGTAAACAGCTATAACTAAATAATAATTATATAGGCTCAATACTACATTAGCTAATTCTTTCTGAAATCTCAGTTAAAGTTATACAAAAACAGAAAGGCATATATCTGGAGCATTTCTCCCCAGGCCTCCACTGAAAACAGGCTCTGTGGAACCTAGTCGGACTTTCCTGGTCAACAAATGTTAAATAAAATAAAAAATAAATAAATAAATAAATATATGGGTTTCATGATATTGGTTATAAATCACTTGAGAGTAGAGGTGTATACAAATGTGGCTGAAATAATGAAGATTATCGAGTACAAAACTACTCAACTTATGTTATATAACAACAAACATAAACATAGAATATCACATGCCCTTCCTAGGCACTCAGTTGTGGTAAACACGGGTAAATAAGTAGAATTCTAACCATTATAATTGCTTATCTCCATTACCATAAGTTAATTGGTCTGCTTTTGTCAGCATTTCAATGCATTCAGCATAATTTTTGGATATATTGGAACTGAACGTACTATCTCCGTTGTTTATATTACTGGCATTTGGCTGTAATGTCATAGACCTTGTGAGCTACATTTTCTTGCCTAATAAACACCATGAGGCTACTATAGGAGTTGAACATAACACAATCATGGATGGACCATAACAGGCACAGAGTTAGTTAAAAAATATTTCAGATTATATCTCAGTAACTATGGTAATAATTGTATACATGCTTTAGTAGCAAATTTTGTGGAATAAAACAAAAATCAATTTGCAACATCAAAAGGGCTATGTCCCTTGAAGTCCATTGATCTAGAACACAAGTCAATAGGAACTTATGAATTTAAGATTATTTGAAAGCCATCAATGGCGTGAGAGTTCATTTTTTGTCAAATGCAATTTTATAGCAGTTATCTTTTTACATGCAAAGATATAGACACATACACCAATATGATTTATGCTCGTGATGTTTTATAATAAGAATTACTTCTTGCACTGTGGCTGCTTATTTATTTTTGACAGTAATATAAGTTATTTGCAGTACATAAAATGTGCAATGTCTCTGCCGCACAGTTGGTTTTAAAGGCTAGACCATTCAGGACAGGCCAGTATTTAAAATGCAACTAGATGTTTAATAGTTGGAAAGTGTCTTTTCATTCCTTCTTTATTAGCTATGCCATACTTATAATATTTATTGATTACATGTGTTGTCCCCGCTATTGCACTCAAGTAATTATAATAATCTATCACAGCAGCATGGCACTGGGGCCCTCAAATTATGTAACTTGCTATACTATGTAATATATTAGTTAAAATAATATCTAATATATATTTGTGTTTAGTGGAGTACTTAGTCATTTGAACTGTGCATATTAAAAATTCCAATAAATGTAATCTTGACTCATTACTGTTGTCATAATCAGTCGTGTCTGTAGTAGGCAGATATAAATTCCCTAAATTGATTTGTACTTTACCAAGGAGACGGACTTCTAAATTAAGAAAAATTCTAAAGCTTGTAACAGAGAGCTTTAGGCAGTCTGAAATGACATGTAATTGCAGTTCACCAGTTATTTCTGTTTTGACAGAAACTCCCATCAGAGTTGTAATATTGTCAAAGTCCTTTTTAACCATTATCTCTATTGACTTCATAATGTCTTACATAGAATACATTCAGCCTGACATAGCTCTACCCTTACTGGCCTCATGAAAAGCAATGTAATTATTAACTGCTGAGCCCAAGTACAGGTGAATCATCTTCATTTAATTTGTGGCACAAATGTTTGTCTCATTTCCATACAATCTATCACAATCACATTATTTCTCTTTATTTAATGTTTTGTCATCTGCTTAATAAGCTTATATGTTAGTAGGAGAGTTAGAATTTAAAGAATGTGTTAAACCCATGAGATAAACTTAAAAAATGTAATTTACTTTGTTTGCAATAAAACATAAACTAGGAAACTACAAAGAAAAAAATGCTTAACATTGACAGACATGGAATATACTGAATGAAACCTGTAAGACAGTGCTGTCCATTGCACAGTTTTATCTACTGACACTGCAGACATAACTTAATTTAAGAAACTGCTGTACATCTACAGAGAAATGCATGTCGGACTGCAAATAATTACAAGCTCTGCAGAAAAAGAAATATGAAGAGGAGGCATAAAATAGGAAATCATCATTTTTTAGGAAGTAACAAGTATTTGTTATATGAAATATAATATTTAAAGTTGTAAAACAATAACTTTTCTACAGGATCATTGCTTATGTTTTAGACGATGATGGCCTGTATTCACTTCATGTGAGAATGTGAGATTACAGTTAATACTCTGTGATGTTGCATTTTCAGATGATAAACTCTCTGTGGTCCTCCTGTATTCAGGAAAATATATCCTACAAGGACTGCAGACACTACAGTAGGATCTCAATGACTATTTAGTAATGGAACAATAAAATACAATCAAACTATTATGACTAATAAATGTATGCCTATTGTATGGGAGTTGTCTTTCCTTATGTGCTGCCCTCTACTTTTAAACTCCTTTTCACCCTTGCAGTTCAGACTGTTACAAAGAAGTTTTTAATGAGTGCTTTTTTTTTCTTTTTTTTTAAACTTGGTAGATCTTGTACTTGAGTCAGACTGAGATACAAAAGACAGAAGTATAGCTTGCCAGCTAAGGCAGAGTTGCATCTGTTATCAAGAAAAGGTATAATGAGATAAAAAGCAGCTGGGCCTTCTAACAGTTTTGAAATACATTATGAGTGGTAATTGCATTAAGCAGAAAGAAAAAGGTGGTACAAAGCATTTCGTTGCTGGGAAGACCTGGCTGGAGTATCAGCCTTAGTTCATCGAATGGTATCGCTGAAACTAAACAAATGAATCAGAAAACAGAATCAAGGATGAAACTTGGATTGCAAAGGAATGATTAAAGGACATTGACACCTACTGATGAGAAGACAGAGAAAATAGAATCAGAGGGACTGCAGCCATTTGACATAGAGTATCAGGTGTAGTGCATGATGGGAGAACACCAAAGAAGCTGAAAAGTAAGATGTACAAAGCAGTGGTGCAACCAGTAGTACTCCATGTTACAGAAACCTGGACAATAAAGGCATAATAGTTGCAGAAGCTTGAGGTGATGGAGATGAAGTGCCTGAGATGAGGGTTAGGATGTACACTGTGGGACAGATGAAGAAATGAGAACATAAAACCAGAAGCCAAAGTAGCTCCAGTTACAGGGAAAGTCAAAGATCACCAGATCATGGTGGTTCAGGTACATATGCAGAAAAGCAGAAGACAATCTGATGAAGAAGATTTGGGAAAGAAAGGAAGAAAGCAAGAAGAAATTAGGATGTCAAGCAAAGAGGTGGATGGATTGTGTGAAAGAAGACCTATGAAAGTCAGTCATGACTGTCGAATAAGGTAGTTCAATGGCACTGAATCAAAAGAAATGGCAACAGTAGATGCAACACCCTTATCTCATGCAGAAAATGGGATGATAAGGTTGAGAATGAAAAAACAGGTTAGTTGATTTAATTACATGTGCATTTTTCAGGTTTCTTTTTATATGGAGTGCTTTAAACTCATTTCACTAACAAAACTGATATCTCATTACATCTGAGTGATAAAAGTGTTAACATTTTTTTTAATTTTGTGACAATTTTTGCTTACCTCTCAGTATTTCTGGCATTTTCTTTGTGGAGAATATAAATCAAACAATGCCTACTTCAATGTACAGTGTCCTATAGTCTGTAGTATACATAGATTTTAAAATACAAGTTAGTTATAAGTCAAGAACTCATAATCAAAATGTTTATGAACAGAGACAATTTGCTTTGTCATCTTAGAAAACTGGTAATGAGTACACGTTAAAGTATAGTAAATGACCAAGGTTGCATAGTGGATGTCTGTCCTTCAGGTACAGTGGTATAATATCAGACTAAAGTGATGGTGATCCATGTCTGAATAATGAATCTGGCACCATATGGTCAGCTGAGGAAACTTTCATTCCAGGATGGAAAGGCACACTATCCCTATTAGGTGAAGGACACTACTTCTAGCATAATGTTACTGCTAACAAGTGATGACATACTGAAAACAATATCTCACTACTACTGCACATATTGTTAGCAAAGCATTATTCATAGACATTAGACAGCTCAGTATAAGTCTAAAATGAATGCCCACAATAACTGTCCATCCAATTGCATATACCTGTATCACAGAGTTCAGCTTTCATACCAGCACAGCAGCCACCAACCCACATAGGCTGATCACTACATAAAATAGAGAAATGAAATCATACAAATCATTTTAGAAGGAGGAGATTCCAGTGCCCATACTTCTTCTACTCCTCTCTGAATTTGGTTGCCCATTTGGAGACACTTTAGACTGACATATCTGTTAGTGTGTTTAATGCTTTCCTGTATATTCATAGATGTACGTTGTTTGATTTCCATCAATTCATGCACTCACAGTGAAGATTGATTAGGCAGGCTGGGTTTTTATTTATAATGTGAACATAGGTGACAAGTTGCAGGTTTCAATCTAGTTTTTATCTCTTCATCTCCATTATACCACATGTGTAAGTAGTACTGAGAGTAAAACATTAATGACTGAGGATGCAAAATGGGACATTATATAGCATGACAAAGCTAGATAATGTAATGATAACCTTTGTTCACTTTTTTTTATACATAGCAGTCATTATGTACGGCACTTAAGCAATCCTTCTGTTGCTGTAATACATCATCTTTTTCTGTTTTCATCTGCTGAGGACATGGCCAGGAATTCAGCCTTGTGCACTGAGGCTATGCACAGGCTTGATGAGCAGTGTAGGAAGAGAAGTATGTGTTATCTTTCAAACTTTTGTATCCAGAATTAATATTGACATATTTAAATCTTCAGGTTTAGATGTGTTGTCTTATGGCAGCTAGAAGATATGTGTAATACTTACTGATTTATTGTGAGTAACATTAATTTTTACATAATTTTAAAAGGAATGTTGTCATGCATTATAAACAGGTGTTTTTATTAAATTGAGATTATGTGCTGTTTGTTGACACAACCTAAATAAAAGACAGCTGTGCTCTACTGACATACTGATTTTAACTTGAATGCTTTATATCCAAGTTGCTTGTACTGTTACTGCTGTTTGCACAGCAGACACTAGCAAACTTGTATATATAGCAACGTTTCTTGGCAAATGATATATTGTGGATAGCCTGCCTATTCTATTACTGAATGGGTGTCTGCTAACAACATTCTTAATGCTGCTAGCTGACCATTATTAGCATGGGCTTCTTGAGTTCCACTTCTCTTGCAGTGCTGTATAACTGCCCTGTGATTATTTGATAAACACAATATTACATACCATTTCCTGTTATTGGTGTGCCCCAAGTTAGTCCTAGTTTTAATGCATATTTTAAATGTTGCATAACCTATTCTTAATTCTCATACATTTTTTTAACTGTGGAAGTGCATATATAAGCATAAAACAAACATAGGCAGTTACAGGCATACATTTGTTGAGGGAGAGTTACAGATGTGTGTATCATAATTTCTCGCTATTACATGCTATCACTGCACTTGTGTCTGTGCCCATTTGCTGGAAAAATATCAGATTCCATTCTGATTATATAATGCTGTGATGTCACTTATTAGCCATATTGCATGGCTCTTCACATTAGCATATGTTTTTAACTGTACCATTGACTGTTAGTCTTACAGTATATTTTTAACACACATAGTTAAACAATAGTATGTAAACATGACATATTAGGTACAATTAATGATACGTTGCAGTGGAAATTAAAAGATTACATTGACACCCCAACATAAATGTGTGAAGCACACATTGAGTAACGATTAGGGACCCTAGTCCTAAGGAGATACTCTCAGAATCTATGATTGATATTGGCGTAAGGCTTGCCTGTCAGTATGCTTATACATAGGGCCATATTCTTAAAAGTGTAATGTCATTTTCAGTAATAGTTTACATTGATCCATGTCAGTGTTGCTTGCTAGAATAGTATGACATAGTTGTCCTGACACTTACTATAAATAATATGTATGTCTGTAGGCTGTGCATATATGCATGTGTTTTTCATGTGTAGTGAAGGCTGATGCATCGGTAAATGTACAACTATTGACATAAGGATGTCTAGGGTCTATATCACATTGTTGAATGCTCTAAATATTGAATGCCTCTTCATCAAACCCTATTTGTTGAAGTCATCATCTGTTGAATGATCATTTCAGTGAACTTTTTCCAACAGTATGTAACCAGTGGGCCATTAGGGAGTCTGCCCTTTTCCCCACTGTAGTGCGATCTCAGAGTTGGCATATTTAGTTAGGGGGGTATTGTGGGGGGTGCAGCCCTCCACCAGGGTGGGTTTTAAAAATGCTGCTTTTATTGCTGTTGGTAGGTTGGCCAGCTTTTTACTTACCATTTGAAACTGTTTCACTGAAATGATCATTCTATGGATGAAGTTTCGACAAATAGGGTTCCATGAAGAGGTGTTCAGCATTTAGAACATTTGATAATGTGATATAGACCCGTATGTCTGATAAACTGAGTACTGCATGCCATGTAAGGTAGCAGAATGACATAATGACAATATATGATGGACACACCAACCCATTCAGGCCTTCTATTTATATCATCAACATATGAATATTATAAAATTTAGAATATTTCATAACCAGAACATTGCATCTGTTATTATTACACCTTTGTGACTTTTGTTATACAATGTATGGTGACTGACAGTTTGCTTGTTTGTGTCTTTCGGCTTTTCCCGGTTAGGGGTCGCCACAGCTGAACTCCGGTCCACTAATGATTGGCAGTTGATTTTTACATACTGGCTTGCCAGGCCTGACGCACAACCTTCAACGAAGGTACGCCCATTCACACATGTCTCCATGCAGAAGACGCTCTAGCTGAGAATCAAACAGGACAGCGTTTTACTGTGAGGCGACAATGCTACTGCAGTACCACCATGACAGTATCACAACAAATGTACTGTACTGTGATTTAACTTGAACAAGCATTACACACGTCCTGTTTTATACTTGTTGATGTTAATTGCACATTATATAATCTCTTTACAGTTATGTTGGTGAACATCTGACAATACAGTAATAAATAGTTGTTTCAGATGTCTGCCTTTAAGGCTGATTGTGCTATGTGACACATGTCAATATATATTGTCAAGCAGAATATAGCTATGGTAATATTGAATGACTTGCCATGTGTATTACATCCACATATAGTGGGAGTGACCTCATCTCCAGGACCCGCATAATGACTTAGTAACATTTATTGTACATTGTGCAATCTCTAGCCTGTTCTATTCTACATATGCATATGACTACTGTCATGTTTTGTAATAGACCTGTCATAGCAAAAAATTCCATAGTGTCACACCATGTATATGATTTCTGCTTATATACATATGTAATGGAAATCTATTTTAACTAACATATGCATTTATGTGTATGCCTTATCAATGATTGTACTTTATTTCAGACATTTTATATATGATTGTGATGTATGCTATACATTGTTTTGTAATTTAGTATGGACTGGATGCATGTCTGACATCACATAAGGTGTTATAGTGGGATAGTGTGACATCATATACATAATAGTTAAAACATGTTGATTGTGTATGTTTTGTATGCTTTTTCATTTATTTATTGATTTTAGGTTAATATCTTTTATGTATGTATGTTTTGCTTCTCTGTTGAAATTTGACAGAGTACGGGACCCATGCTGGCTCACAAATTGGATGATGATGATGTGCCAAACCGCTGGCAGCCAAAACAGACTCTAAGGACAAAGATGAAGACCATGATGGTGATAGTGATTATGATGACAGAGTAGAACCTGCAAGTGTCATTGTTCCTGCATCTCAGTGTAGAGGACATCTACCACCATGCCAGGCAGGCAATTTTTAAGACCAGATCCAAGACAAAGTGATAGATATCTTTCAGATACACATGAGGTACCTGATGGATAACTTCTTTCAGGATATGTCATGGACCATCTGAGACTCATTCTGGGAGATTGGTAGAGAGATCTTTCATGATGTTTGACACCATTAGTATTTTTCCTGTGATCCATTTTTGTAATGCTGCCACCATGGTATTTTCTATATTCAAAATGTTATGTCCCAGACACAGTTGTGCAGACATCCAATACTGCTGTCATTCTTTTTCTGACATACATCATATTGTACACTGCACATATCAGGTCATATGTGGCTTTATCTTGCTCCTGCAGTATGACACATATTACCAAATGCCACATGCATCACCATTATTCTTTACCTGATCATCACATGCTGACATTGCTCCATATGGACAAGAGTACTACTTCTTCAATCTGTATATGTGTGTGTACTACTATGCATGCAGTGCAGTGTAATACTGTTATGTCTAATATATTCTGGCCCTGTATATGAGAGATATGGCTGTTGCAGTTAGTATAATGTGAGTGAAACACAGTTGTTCTGCTTATGCTGTTTCTGTATTTACTCAGAAAGGATGGCAGCAGCTCACATACATTATTCCCATTCTTCTCACATAACATGATGGGTCAGTCAAGTGTGTTTAGTTGCATGTTATTGATGTACATATATTGCACCCATGTATGTATTAGTTGTTGCTGTCTTATTTCTGTTCTACATGACATGGCCTTGATTTTGTAACTCATGTAATGTAGTTAGGTCATGCTGTCTCCCTGGCACAATGACCTTGCTTGTGCCTTGTACTGACAATTCCTGTGCCATGTTGTTTGAGAGTTTTGTGAAGGTACATATAAACATGTATCCTTCACATACAGCATTGACATTTACTGATCCCCTATTGAATATTCGGAGGTGATGATTTGTTTAGCATCATTCATGACTCCTTGTTTTGCCTGTATCATGCCTATGGCAATAGCTAGTCTTTTTGAACATAGCTTATAGGACACATTGGTTAGCAGACATGTCCATGTGTATGCGTTTGCAGTACATATGCATTGATTTACATGGATGTACATGCGTGTGCCTATAATATGATTAACATACAACTGCCCTTGTAATATGGAACTGGTTACGTGCACTTTGCATTTTTCTGTGCTGTACTTGTTTACATAGTACTGTCCTTTGATAAATCTTACATATGTATGGTGGTATTTGTACTAATGGTGATTATGCCACCTGTTGTATTAAGTTTGCATGGTAGTATACATGGGGATGTGATATTCACATCTACGTTTGTTGTTTATCCATACCATTTGCTGTTTAACTGTTGCACATTACTTTATTATTTGTGTCATTTGTACACAAACATATTTATAGCCATCTCCAATGCACTATGCACATTTGTCAGATGTTTGACATTTGCTTTAATGTACATAGTGAGGATTTGCAGTCTATCTTGTGTTGTGGACACATGCACGTGCCCTGTGTCTCTTTAACTATGGTTGTCCTGTTTTATTCTCTGCCTACTTTCTCTTTCTGAGATTTCCTCACTGATGTGGGCCTATGTTTTTCACCTCTCATACCCCTTACAGCTTTGGACTGCATGTTTCATATATACATGGCATATGTTATATGTATCTTTACCTTCATATAATGTAACATTATTGTAATTTTGGTGTACCGGTGTATTGTGCATTACTCGGAGATATATATGCTCCTACCTATGCACAGGCTTGCATTCCTTATCTTAAAGTAATATATATATATATATATATATATATATATATATATATATATATATATATATATGTCCATTTACTTCATAATCTGTGTCATCAGTGTGAGAATGTGTGATGAGCCTTGTTTCTTTTTTGCTTATGTAATGTTATTATGTGTCACACATTTATATTGGTTATCTGAACATCCATATGTGTTGCATCTGGAATGGCATGTGTCTTTGACATATGGATCCCATTTCTTCTGTGTTTGTGATGTGTATACTTATGTGTTTATTACACAGCCGCATTAATCTTTTGCCATGTTACTGCTGTTTGGCATTATGCTTAGTAGCTGGCCTTTTGTATTCAGGGTTGGAGGTTCTGGTATTTTCTTGAATTTTCCTTGCTGTTGCTTGGCTTTCAGTTCTGCTGCTAACAGCCTAATGAATAATTGTATTTGCTATCTATTTTGTATTGGAATGACAGCACATCCCAGTTAATGTTCTCCAGCACACATCTACCATCAGTCATACTCCTTCTCGTATGACTGTTGCACGGTTTGCATTGTCTCAGTAATGATTTCTGCATTGGTACATATGTACTTTTGTGGTGCACCATGGCTGAAATGCACCCTACCCTGCTGGTCATTTTTCTTTTCACTCATGTTGTATAGTCCATATGTGTGCTGTCTATGTACCTTAGCTATCCTTTATGTGTATATCTGAGCTTTGTCTGTCATTTCTTGTGATATTTGTCATACTTCTCTTTTTCCCACCTCTTCTTTCCATGTCTTTTCCATCCCTTCTAGTCATCAAAAAATAAATAAATAAATAAATAAAAAATAAAACTATGGGGGTTATTTTTATGTAAGAAAAAATGTGCACATGCCCTCTTGCATGACCCTCTTTATCACCATCACCCTACTTCTCTTTTTCTATCACCCTATTTCCTTTGGTGCATATATTACTTGTTCATAGGTTCTTAGGTGTGTACTAGGCTAATGGCCCTGTGGCCTTTACAAACCTAGCCATAGGATTACCCTGGCATCGTGTCACCCAACCTTAGTTCCCAGTGTCTCTGTCACGTAGAGCCACTAGAGTTATCCCCAGAGTGAATCTTCTATTTCCCATCCAATCATCAAGATTTCTCTTGAAAATGGTCAGTGAGGTGCTCTGCTTGACATGTATGGGAAGTCTATTTCATAGCATGGGCAGTTTCCGGGTTATGAACTTGTCCCTCCAGTACATTCTGTTGATTGTGGTAATGAGGTTGAGGTCTCTGAAGCATGTGGTGAGGACGGATTGGGATTTCTTTAGATGTAGCATTTCTAGCAGAGCTGGGTAAGACATGGCTTTGTAAGTCAAGCAGAGATCGCCTCTATGTAGGTGATATGAGACAGAGAATAGTTGGAGTTTTTTGAGTCTGTCCATATAGGACAAGTATTTAAGGCCTAGGATCCTCCTTGTGAGGTATTTTGTGGCCTCTCCAGTTGTTGCAGGTGTCTAGTGAGGTAAATGCCAAATGGGGCATTATACTCGATGATTGGCCTAATGAGGGAAGAGTAGAGGGAGGCAATGACCTCTTTCTTCCTGGATGCAAAACCCTTAGTAATGAGATGTGCCACATAGGACTTTCTGACTACAGTGGTAATGTGGTGATCAAAAGAGAGTAGCCTGTCAACCTGTGTTCCCAGATCTCTTATAATGCCTTCTGTGTTCAGTAGACTACCATCAATGTGGTAATTCATGGGAAATGGAATTTTCCCAAAGGGGATGATGACACATTTTTTGGCATTGAGCTTAAGGCCATGGTTCTGATACCAGTCGTTGGTCTCAGTGAGGCCATTCTGTAGGATGTCAACATAACTTGGGGAGTTAATAATAGCTCCCAACTTGAAATAATCTGTGAACTTTGCCAGCCAGAGTCCCTTCATGTTGGCCTGGATGTCAGAGAAGTAGATACCAAACAGGAGAGGACCCAGGACTAAACCCTGTAGGACTCCACTTGTGACTAGTCAGCAGTCTGACTTGGAGTCAGCTACTTTTACACTGTGGGTTCTATCTGTGAGCTAGTTTGCAACCAACCTAGTGATATAGGGGTTGATGCCTAGCTTAGTGAGTTTTTCTATGATTCCTGAGTGGGGAATGGTATCAAAGGCCTTGGCCAGCTCAAGGTGGACTGTATGAACTGCCTTGCCTTCATCCACAACTCTAGTGACTGGCTCAAATAATTCGACCAAGTTGTGCAGGCATGATCTACCCTTCACAAAACCAAACTGTGTGGGATCCAGAGTTTGGAGATTCCCTATATTTTTGTTTATTAGATCCATGATGATGCGTTCCATAGTTTTGCATATCAGACTCGTTAAGCTAATGGGACGATAGTTCCCAGGGTCTGTAGTCTCCTTTGTGGAGAGGGATAATTGTAGCAGTGCGCCATTCACTAGAGATAAAGCCTGAGGTGAAGCTGTGATTGAACAGAACACACAGGTGAGGTACCAGTTCACTCTGTAGTTCATGTAGAACCCAACCAGAGATAGTGTTAGGTCCCATAGAAGCTGTATTCTTGGCCTTGGACAGTGCTGTTTTAACCTGTGCAGCAGCAGTACTGGGTGCCTGACAATCTACTGGGGGAGGACAGAGGTAAAGGTGGCACTGAATCTGTCAGCCAGTATATTGGCAATATCTGTTGGCTCAGTATAGGAGGTGTCCTTGTGTAGTAGCTCAGAGCAAATCTGGGTATTGCCGTGGAGATTCTTTACATAACTATAGAAGGTGTTTCTTGAAATAGATTTTGGACATGTAAAGCAGCATATGTCTAATATTAATATGTTAATATATGACATGCAATTAGAGAATGATATTTCTTTAGAATTGTTTAATTTTTTTACAGTATCATGTCCTACCATCCCATTTATATATGGTCTTCCTTCTTTGTTTACAGTGATCCCCAACAATTATGGTGTAGAAGCGATTTGTGAATTTTTAAATATGATGACTGATTTAACATATAATAAAATCAAAAATATATGTCATATTATTCAGATTATACTAATAATATATTTATATTTAATGGGAAACCTTATTTGCAGACATCTGGTTTTGCCATGGGGATACCCATGGCTAACACATACACTAATTTAGTTTTATACCAATGGGAAAGAAAGTATATATATATATATATATATATATATATATATATATATATATATATATATATATATTTATATAAATGAAGGCTTTGTTGACACCAAAATTCTCTTTTACAAGAGATTTGTAGTTGATTGTTTTTTATTATGGAAAGGGGATGAAACTTACTTGAAGGAGTTTATAGACTATTTGGGGAAAACAACTAGTTTCTTGAAATTTACTTGGAAATGTTCTTCCCAAAAGATTACTTATCTAGACATTAGTTTAGAGAAGGGGGAGAATGATATCATAACTAGTGTGTACAATAAAGAAGTACAAGTCAACAGATATACACACAAAAGAAGTATGCACACCCTACATGTATTTAGGGGCATATTAAAAAGCCAGTTCTGTAGAGTATGCAGATTGAATACATCTGATATAATCAATTTAGAACAAATAAAGGAAATGGCACTTGAATTTATTGAGAGAGGCTATCCTTCAAGGATGGTTTATAGTATAATGGAGGATGTATTAAAAGAGAGAACAGGAAAGATCGCTCCATTTTATGGTCATAAGAATGATCCGGTAAGGAGAAATGAAAGAGAAGAAGATAAACATAAATTAAAATATGTCATGTCATATAACAACAGGACTATAGATGTGGAAAGAATTATTAGAAAAAAATTGGAGCATATTATTAAGTATGCCAGAGTTCAGAGGAATTTTAACCCCATATCCGACTTTTGCTTATAAAAATGAGAGAAATTTAAAGAGCAGATTATGCTATAAAGATCTGGTAAATGAAAAGCGTAAGGGTTCTAGCAGAAAAGGCACTTATCCTTCCTTAGCTGTTGTAAGGATATAATTAATAAAGTAGATTTTACACACGCTATTAATGATAAAAATATATTTTTGATATTTATGTGAATTGTATGACTAATAACATAATTTATTTAGCTACATCTATGCAATGCTCAGTTTTATATAAACGTAAAAGTAGTTGGAAGCTTAAAAAATGGATTATAGAGCATAAGTTGGAAATAAGAAGGGGAGTGGAAACAAATGCATTAGCAAAACATATATTAGAAGGGAAAGAAACACATATTTTTTAAGTTTAGAGTGATCAAAGTTATACATAAAACTGAGAGAGGGGGAGATATTAATAAAAAATTAGAAAATTGGAATTATTCTGGATATTTGAATTAAATGCTGAAATATATCTGGGTTTGAATGGAAAAGTAAGTGTAAAACCTGTTCTGCAGAAAAAACAAATGACGTTGCACTAAATTAGATAATTGTATAATTCAACAGTAGTAGTGATTGCTTGTGTCTTATGTCTTTTATATAAAATTTGTATACAGAGAAGTAGATGTTTTATGCACTGAAGAAGGGGAAACCCGAAAGCTTTGTGTTGTGTATATTTTACTTGTTTTTTATTAAAAAAGTGAACGTATCTGAAATTCGTTTTCTTTTTTGGTTGTTATATTATATATCGAATTCAGTTAACCGCAGTGTTTTATCCGTTTTGCTGCCATTATGATGAAGTGGCCAGAATTGCCTTTTAACTTACATAATTTTACTATTTGAAATTTTGTGGATTATATTGGATTCTGCAAACTGTGACGGATGTATTTTATATATTTCTATCTATGTATTACAATGATATCTATATGTGTTTGTGGATATTTGACACTTTTCAGACACAATGGCTAATGCACATTTGTCTTCATTTAGTACTTTCCACATATCACTAAACGTGGTGGTGCTGCGGTAGCATTGTCACCTCACAGTAAGACGTTGTCCTGTTCAATTCTCAGCTAGAGCGTCTTCTGTGTGGAGACATGCTTGAATGGGTGTACCTTCTTTGAAGGTTGTGCATCAGGGCTGGCAACTTGGTATGTAAAAATCTACTGCCAATCATTAGCAGACCGGAGTTCCCCTGTGGTGACCCCTAAACGGGAAAAGCCGAAAGACACAACTAAACGTTCCATTGGGCTTGTATACCTTCCATAGGTATCTATTGGTAATGCACATACATAAATTTCTTTATAAATAAGTTTCTCTGGAATATGTATTTGACATGAATGATTGCGGTTATACTGACATTACTGATTATACCTGCCTTGAGCTGAGGTATTCTCTATAGATTGTGGCATATTTGTGTATTACTTTATTGGCTGCAAATCTTGCATGGAACTCAGAGGATTGTGCCAAGTTCCAAAAAGTTTATGAAATCCGTCTTTTTATGTGTTTATATTACCCAAACTCTTAATTACTAACTCCACAATTATTATCAGAATCATATATGATTACAGAAAGACAACATATTAATTCTAACATGCATCAACTCACATTAACTTATTCATAATTTTTATCTTATGTCAACTATATTTGTTTATTTGTACATATGTGTGAAGATTTTGTCTCCAGGTCTGCAATGAAAGGGACAATCTACCCAAACAGACTATCCCAGTAAAGAAATGTACATACATATAAATAAATAAATACATCTTACATTTCTTTTTCAGTGACTTACAATTTCCCACAAATCTGATTGTTCCATCGTTCTATTTTTTCCACATGAATTTATCATGCTGAATTACCAAACAGTAGCCATTAAAAATTATGACTGTTGACACTGTGAAAAAGTTAAATTAACATCACTTTCTTCTGCTATCAGTGATATATTAATGAAAAATAAAGTGCATAAAGAACAACATAAAAACAATTATAACCTCATATGCTCAAAGAAGCTAAAGCAAACTCAATAGCTCAACATGGTAATTAAAAATGTTTCAGTACAATGCATTATTATCTATTGTTGTCTCAGTTTCTGTAGCAATACTTGAGTGGTACAAAAATTCACAGGTTTAAAGATGGAGAAATGTCAATATGTGTTGTCCAACTTTTTAATATACATACTGTTTCATGAAGCAAGATGATAGCAAACAGATGGGTAAAGCTTTTGTGCGATAAAAATAAGATTTGGTATTCTATACGTAAATCTAATGTTTGCTATCATTTCCCAGTTCTGGATTCTATGTTCATAAGCTAATAACAGCAACTCCTATTGATAACATTTCTCTAGAATTCTTTCTGGCATAAAAACTTTCAAGAGAATGATTTCCTTTATATGCATTTTGCAGACCATACAGTATAAAAATGAAAGATGATAAAACTACACATATCAAAAAATATATATCATGAACAGTGAAAATGGAAAATCCAAGACTCTGCGTAGCATAAGAACCAGGGAAAAGAGATGAACCAACTTTAAATCATTCTTTTTATGGCTCCAATGCACTTTTCATTTAACTGATAATACCCTGAGAATTCAAGATATTTAGAACACAACAACTCATCCTTCATGATATACTTCTGATTACGATTACAGGCAATAAATATTAAATCGACACTGAAGAAGCTCGGTCTGCATCTTGTGAAATTATAACCCCATAGAAGACATGGTTAAATGATCTTAAGGTATAGAAATAAATCATGCAAAGAGCTGAATGATTTATAGAATCAAAGCAGGATTACTAATCTCACAACACTGGAAGTGTCATAGGGGACAGAGGGCAGTGACTATATATCTTTGCCTTCAGGCATAACTACCCAGTTTACCTCACTTTTGAAATTGGACACAAAGATTGATAGATCCCATTTAATCCCTTCAAACATTTTCAAAGAGACAAACGAAGCAACAAAGGGCACTGATAATCTGATTTGCCTCCAAACAAATGAAGACAAAATACTTCATACAGCTGGGGTCTTCAGAAGTGCATCTCAGCAAAATAAATATAACAAACATATTTTTCACAGGACATTTTTGTCTAGAGATAGCAAATAAGAATGAGAATACTGTTGTTTCTGCTACAATTTAAAACTCTAGAAGAAAAATTATATCTCAGAAAAACAATTTAAATTAATAAAGTCTTAATAATGTTTCACGTATGGTTTTGTTAAGATGAAATATCAACAAATAACCTATTTCAAATGTGAAATCAAGCAAGCTTTTGAAACATTATACATTGTGTGTGTGTGTGTGTGTGTGTGTGTGTGTGTGTGTGTGTGTGTGTGTGTGTGTGTGTGTGTGTGTGTGTGTGTGTGTGTGTGTGTGTGTAGGTATTTGATTTGTCTTTGATTCCTGACTTGCCACAGCATTTTCATACTTAGACCATGCGAGGCATATACCAGTTAAAAAACAGAGAAGCAAAAAGGTCAAATGCACATGCAACAATGATTGCCTACTAGGGTGATTTTTTAATTTACATCTTGGGAAACTAAAATTAAAATAAAACAATTGGACAATTAAAGGTCAGCGTTTCTTTTAAATATTAACATTTGCCTTCATCTTTTAGCTAGAATATATTTTAAGTATGAAAACATCTATGGATACTGGCAGATGAAAGAGCTTACATATTAAATAAAAACGTCCACCTTTATTGCTTAGGTCAGATTGTGACTTTTTTCATTTTCAATTTAATTTACAGTCTATGCTGTAACATACAGTTGTTTGTTTGTATAACTGAAGAGAAAGTAGACCCACTTTTATGACAAACTATATTAAGTAGTTATATATGACACACTAATAACAGACGCATTCAAAGTAAATGCTGCTGCATCCAGACAGATTTCTGCATTTGAGACAGAAGAAAACAGTGACTGTTAAGGGAATGGTAACTGAATCAGTTGCAGAGCACAAGGCCAAACAAATTACTTTAGATTCAAAAAAACAAGAAGGTAGTTGAAATAAGACTAATATCCTACCATTTGACATAAGTTATAACCAGGCAGGCTGGTTATGAATAATCTTTAATTAAAAAGACTATGTTATCTCACAGATATATAACTTAGTTTCAAGCAGGGTTCACTGACAACAATGGTATTCATTTATGATTGCCTTACACAAATGCATTTCCAAATAACCTAAACCATAAATATTTGAAGAGCATTTGGTAGTAAAAATAAATCACTGGAAAAAAAGGAACTCAAAGAAAGGAGAAATCTCAGCATACCTGCAGGTCATCCTTCCAGGAAGAACCAGCTGTAGGGCACAAGGCATCAGATAAATGATTGCCTATTCCAAGAGTTTTGAAAACAAACTTGGCTTCCTTTAAGCAGCTAATTTATCGGAACATTAGCAATGTATGTTCAAGGTTTAGTCTACAATTTGAGAGAAAGTTCATTCCAAATGGATATCAACCAAATACTATAAGATCCTCCTATAGTACCATGCATCTCCTTATCTGTCTATATCTAGCTGTCGATCTGCACACACACACACACACACACACACACACACACACACACACATATTTATATATATATATATATATATATATATATATATATATATATATATATATATGTGTGTGTATAAATATAGATAGGAGTCCCTTTCTGAAGATCACGTAAACAGAAAGTTGAATGTCATATGGTTGAGACCATATGACTGATTTTCCAAATTGTCAAAGCTTTTGACTGGAGATTGTGGTACAGTGGGTACTGGGGAATTTTCCCTCTTCTCCATTGTAGTGTGATCTTGGGGTTGTATAAATAATATGCAGGAGGTGTGGGGGGGAGTAGCCCCCCACACACACATAGGAGGTGCAGGGAGGCTTCCCCCCTGCAGAAATGTAGATTTTTGCTGCTTTCTATTGTTCCACTTTTTTTGGAAAGCTGATCATATGATCTAAGCCATATGATGTTTGAATTTCTGTTGAGTTGCTCTTCTGAATTATATCCATGGATAGATAGATAGATAGATAGATAGATAGATAGATAGATAGATAGATAGATAGATAGATAGATAGATAGATAAATAGATAGATAGATAGATAGATAGATAGATAGATAGATAGACAGATAGATCACTAGATAGATGATAGATACATAGATAGATACATAGATAGATATGCATGTGTCATTACTGAAATACTGAGGTGCACAAGAGTCAGAACACAGGTAGTCAATGCTGGCACTGTGAAAATATGCTTATTAATGAGTCCAACATAGACTACAGATGTTTGCAAAATGAAAGGAAATAGTTTCCTTTTGTAATAAGATAACCATAACCTACCAATACCTTCAAGTCTAAATACTGGAAATGTTAAGGAGAGTTTTTTTTTATAGGTTCATAGGTTCATAGGTGTGTACTAGGCTAATGGCCTTGGAGCCTTTACAAGCCTAGCCCATAGGATTACCTTGGCATTGTGCCACCAAACCTTAGTTCCCAATGCCACTGTCTAGTAGAGCCACTGGAGTGATCCCCGGGGTGAATTTTCTATTTCCCATCCACTCATCAAGATTTCTCTTGAAGACGGCCAGTGAGGTCCTCTGCTTGACATGTATAGGAAGTCTATTCCATAGCATCGGCAGTCTCTGGGTTATGAACCTGTCCCTCCAGTTTGTTCTGTTGATTTTGGTAATGAAGTTGAGGTCTCTGGAGTGTGTAGTGCGCAGGGATTGGGATTTCTTTATATGTAGCATTTCTAACAGATCTGGGTCAGACATGGCTTTGTAAGTCAAGTAGAGATCACCTCTAAGTAGGTGATATGAGACAGAGAATAGTTGGAGTTTTTGAGTCTATCCATATAGGACAAGTGTTTAAGGCCTAGAATCCTCTTTCTAAAGGTACTGTTGTGGCCTCTCCAGTTGTTGCAGGTGTCTAGTGAGGTACATGCCAAATGGGGAAGTGTACTCGATGGCTGGCCTAATGAGGTAAAAGTAGAGGGAGACAATGACCTCTTTCGTCCTGGATGCAAAACCCTTAGTAATGAGATGTGCCACATAGAAGGACTTTCTGACCATAGTGGCAATGTGGTGGACAAAAAAGAGGTTGCTGTCAACCTGTGTTCCCAGATCTCTTATGATGCCTTCTGTGTTCAGTGGGCTACCATTGATGTGGTAATTCGTGTGAACTGGGTTTTTCCCAAAGGGGATGATGACACATTTTTTTGGCATTGAGCTTAAGGCCATGGTTCTGACAATAGTCACTGGTCTCAGTGAGGCCTTTCTGTAGGATGTCAACATCACTTGGGGAGTTAATTATGGCTCCCAACTTGCAATCATCTGCGAACTTTGTCAGCCAGAGTCTGTTTGTGTTGGCCTGCACTTCAGAGAAGTAGATACCAAACAGGACAGGACCCAGGACTGGACCCTGTGGGACTCCACTCATGACTGGTCAGCAGTCTGTCTTGGAGTCAGCTACTTTCACACTGTGGGTTCTGTCTGTGAGCCAGTTTGCAACCCACCTAATGATATAGGGGTTGATGCTTAACTTAGTGAGTTTTTGTATGATTCCTGAGTGGGAAATGGTATCAAAGGCCTTGGCCAGATCTAGGTAGGCTATATGAACCACCTTACCTTCATCCACAGCTCTGGTGACTGACTCAAAGAAGTCAACCAAGTTGAGCAGGCATGTTCTACCTTTCACATATCCTTGTTTATTAGGTCCATGATGATGCCTTCCACAGATTTGTATATCAGACTCGTCAGGCTAATGGGGCGATAATTCCAAGGGTCTGTAGTCGCTCCTCCTTTGTGGAGAGGGATGACTGTAGCAGTGAGTCATTTGGTAGGGGCAAAACCTGAGGTGAGGCTGTGACTGAACAGGGCACACAGGTGAGGTGCCAGTTCACTCTGTAGTTTATGTAGAACACAGCCAGGGATATTGTTGGGTCCCATAGAACCTGAATTCTTGGCATTGGACAGTGCTGTTTGCTATTTTATCCTGTGCAGCAGTAATACTGGGTGCCTAGCAATCTAGTGGTATATTGATTGGTCCTTTGTTGGTGTAGAGAGGGGCAAAGTTGGTACTGAATCTGTCGGGCAGTATATTGGCAACATCTGTTGGCTCGGTATAGGAGGTGCCATTGTGCAATAGCTCCAAGCAAATCTGGGTATTGCCATGGAGATTCTTTACATAACTATAGAAGGCCTTGTGGTTGTCTTTACTATCTGCTGCAATTCTGTTTTCATAGCTAGCTTTAGAGGATTTGATGAGGGATATTAACATTTTGTTGAGGCTGATAAGGGAGTTTTCCAGTTTTGGGACTTCACCTTATTTGCAACAGTTTCCTCCTTCTGTTGTAGAGTTTGTTTATGGCAGGGGACAACCAGACTGGCTTCCTTTTTTGGAGGACACCATCTTGATTTTATTGGTATGGTGAGATCCATTCATTTGTGTATGTGTTTGTACAGGCATTAGTGTATGCTTCGGCAGTCATGCAGCTCTGTTTTCCAATTGGATGGGTGCTGTGAAGTTGGCCACCTCTGCTTTTAGGAGCCCAAAGTTAGGTTTGGAGAATTTTTCATGGTGGTTACTTTTGCGGGGATTTCCAAGATGATTAGTTTGTGGTCGGATATGACCAGAGAGGAGTTTACTATTGGTATAGAGCAGTGGTCGCCCATGTTAGTAATGACTAGGTCAAGGATGTTGCTACCTCTAGTGGGGGTAAAAATGAGCTGGTCCAGGGCACTGGAATTAATGAATTCCAGGAAACATTGGGCAGGTGTATTGGTACATGAGTAGTTTTCTCAGTTAATGAAGGGGTAGTTGAAGTTGCCCAGTATGAGAGTGTTAGGTTGGACCCAAATATTCTCCAGGGACCTTAGGAACATGGAATGTGAGTCTTGGGACATGGTTGGGGAACTATAGCAGGCTACAACCTGAATCCCTGTCTTACCCAATGTTAGCTGCACCTGAACTATCTCTGATGCATTATGTTAGGCTACCAGTCTGGAGGTGTGCGCATCCTTTATGAATATGGAAACACCAATGCCTTTGGAGCTTCAATCCAAGCTCTGGGTCCGAAAGGTGTGGAATGAGTTATAGCATCGTAGTGCAGGGGTATTTTCTGCTGCCTTGAACCAGGTCTCTGCTACAGGACAAATGTTGATGTTCTCCATTTTAAGGAGTGCTTCGAGTGAGTGCATTTTGAGATTTAGACTTCTAGCATTGAGCAGCATGACTCTCAGGTTGCATTTGTTTGTAGCTGTTACGGTCATAATTTGATCTTTAGAACACTGCCTAAAAAAGGCACTATAGGGGTGGCAAGAGCCTTGGCCAGCATCCGAAAGGCCAGGGGTGACAGATGCAGGCCATCTCTGGCAAAGCATCGAGGTCCGTTAGTCATGTCATCCCAGGCAAACAGATACTGGATGCCCTTAGAATGACACCAGAAACTTAGCCAGTTGTTGAAATCAATCACTTTCTGCTTGTGCTGTGGTATAATTCTGTGTGATGGTAGGAGGCTGATCAGGGCTAGGGTCATACCTGCCTGGGCTACATAATCCAAGAGCTCCTCCATGTCTGTTTTCATGTAGTCCAGGGAGGTACATCTTAGGTCATTCCCACCCACATGTACAATGACAGAGTCATATTTGTACCTGTTATTGAGGGACCTGAGTGAGTGCATTACGTGGCAGATCCTGTAACCTGACAGGCCTGACTGTTACTTTCTCCTTATTCAGCCTAGTGAGTGGGACATCAGTGTGCCTCACTATTGAGTCACCCAGAGGATTTGGTTGAGTGGCGCACTGTTTAGGAGAGTTATATGTCTCATGATTAGTGTTGTGTTGTGGTGGTCGAGTGTGTTTATGTCTTGGAGGTCTCTGCTGTTTGGGTAGATTTTTATTGAGAGGCTCCCCGAGGGTGGGTGTGTGGTTTGTGTTTTTATGTGAAGGCAGGTGCTGGTGCGTGTTCTTGAGGGCTATGTGCTCCATGCAGTGTGGTGCAAGTGTTGACCTTCTCCTCTTGACCAGCTATTCCGGTCTTGGCTGGAGAGTGCGTGGCTTCCAGTATGGATATATGTGTATCTCTCATATGTCTGAGTGTTGGGAGGTAAGAGGAGAGGATTGTTAGTGTACATGAGACAATTGCTACATTGCCTCAGGATGCCCAAGCTCACCAGGTTAATAGGAGAAAGCACAGGGATCTGACCTTTAGACATGCCTGGAGGAGTGGGCATTAATAATAAGTACTGGAGCTGTTTCCTTGTAGAACGTTTAGTGCTGGTAGCACTTTCATGTGCTATGATAATTCCTAAGATAAGGAGTATGGCTGAGGTTAGGGGCAGGGTTAGGGTTTGCATGCATTAGTAAGGCTGAGGAGGAGAGTGTCACCCTCCTATACCACCTTACTAATATACAAAAACCCAAACCCTAATCATGACTCTGCCCCCTATCACTGACCTTATACCTTACCTTAGAAAAAATGCTTTCCATAGCATTAACTTTACACATGATACTCATTACACACACCAACACTGATGCATAACACTAACCCCTGGATTCTTTATGCCTTGCATGGCATGCAGGATTAGGGCAGGAGTTCCAGCTGGCAATATGTCTGCCATGCGATCCAGGAACAGCCTGCAGGGGCGTGCACAAGCTCTCCTCCACTAGTCCTGCACGGACTAAGCCCCTGTATGCAAATTACCCCATTTGCAGGAGAAATCCATGCAGATGTGGTGAATTTGTGATCCAGGAAGCTTCCAACCGGCCGTGCAGGACTAGTGCAATCTGCAGAAATGTACTCGGTTAGTAGCCGAGCACATTTCTGCAAAATCCAAAACTGAGCTGTGACAGCTCTAAATAAAGGCTGTATATCAGTTAGGAAGCATGCCAATGGCCAAGTATAAGGCCACTGGCATTGCAAACAGCCAGAAAAATAAAAAAATCAACTTTTGTTTTATTTTTAGCTGATTTTGGCTGTTTAAGCATAGGGCAGCAGCGTTCAAATGGGATCGGGGGAAAATAACAAAATAAACCTAAATTAAGCATTCTAACTAAAATCACTATTCTTCCATGCAAGTCAATGGCAGGAAGGAGACAACATGGCTCTAACGTGGTTGCTAAGGGGGAAGGCTCAGTATGAGACATGCAACTATGCATTAGCAGGCAATCATATGCAAATGAGTGGAATGATAGTGAATCCCAGTTTTCCCCAGTATGTTAGTCTGGTCCCAACAGTGTAAAAGTAGGAATAGCTTGGTGCAAGCCTAGGAGTTAGTTGACATCATGGGGGGTGTAAGGCATACTTTAAGCAGATTGGAGCCCTGTGGTTCGGGTTTGCTCCTAGCTTAGCACAGCTAAGCTAGGGTGTGTGTCTTAATCTACCTAGCACTCTTTACATTGCCTAAGCGGGTGTGCGTGCTGTGCACTGGATTTTAAAGGAAGAAAAAAAAGTTAAACCAGGAAATAGCAGCACTGTGCCCATTTGAGCACTCTGCATGGCACACCCCCAGGCTTAATTAGGAAGAATGGGAAAAACTGCCTTTCAATTTATAGCCTGCTACAGACCACCATCCCAAACTCAGGAACCCCACTTGGCTTTCCTGAAAACACTGGAAAATATGAAGGTCTCTCTAAACACCATTATATTGGGCGATTTCAACTACCCAAACATAGACTAGGAGCACTACTCAAGCCCTAACACCTTAGCCCAAAGATTCCTAGAATTTATAAACTCAAATGCTATGGAACAAATTGTCACCACTCCCACAAGAGGGCAAAACATACTGGACCTGATCATCACCAACATGGGGACTCTATGCTCCAGACCTGAGGTATATCTCTCACTGGTAAGATCGGACCATAAATTAATCTCACTGGATATCCACATCCTGACCCCACCCCCTGCCCAGAAAGCCACAGTGAAAAACTTCTCTAAAGCAAACTTCACACTCCTCAAAACTGAGGTGGAATCCTTCAAAGCCCCCGAGCCAGTGGAAAATACGGCCCAAACAGCAGAATCCTTTATAAACGCATTCTATGGACACCTTCAGGAATGCATGAATTATGCAATCCCAAATAAAACCAAGACCCAATCCTCCAGAGGCAGTCAACCTGTCTTGTGGACCCCAGCCATAAATAAACTATACAACAGAAGAAGGAAGCTACTACATGATAGAGCAAAATCCCTAAAAGGGAAGGCATCTCTGATCAGTATTAGCAAAAAACTACGGTCCCTCATAAAATCATCTAAGGCCAGCTTTGAAAGAAAAATTGCACAGGACACTAAAGATAATCACAAGGCTTTCTTTAGTTATGTTAGGAACCTGGGTGGTAACTCCCAGATATGCTCAGAGTTAGTCCAAAATGACAAAAAATACACTGAACCCACAGACATTGCCAACATTATGGCTGACAGGTTCAGAGCAAACTTCTGCCCCCCTCCCCCCCAAAAGAGCAAATATCTATCCCAGCAGAGTGCTGCCCCCCTGACATCTCAGATGCTCAGGTAAGAGCCGCCCTCTCCAAAGCACAAAACACCGCATCAGTGGGACCATACGGTGTCCCGGGCTGCGTTCTACATGAACTCCAAGAACAGCTGAACCCCAACATAAAGCTACTGTTCAACCTCAGACTTACTACAAGATATGTACCCAAAGAATGGCGTACAGCAACAGTGGTCCCTCTCCACAAAGGTGGTGCCTCAACGGACCCTGGTAACTATTGCCCCATAAACCTGACTAGCTTGGTCTGCAAGGCTATGGAGAGGATCATCATGGAACTCATAAATAAAGATATTGGGGACCTACAGACACTGGATCCTACCCAATTCAGCTTTTTTAAGGGTAGAGCCTGCCTCTTAAACCTGGTCAATTTCTTTGAATCAGTCGCCAAGGCCATTGACGAGGGGAAGGTGGTCCACACAGCCTACCTGGACCTTGCAAAAGCCTTTGATACATTACCCCACTCGGGCATCATAGATAAGCTCTTCAGCTTAAATATAAACCCCTATGTCATTAGATGGGTTGCAAACTGGCTCAAGGAAAAAACACACATGGTCAGAATTGCTGGAGCCATGTCAGACTCCAAACCAGTCACAAGCGGCGTCCCACAAGGCTCAGTCCTGGGACCTCTCTTGTTCGGTATATATTTCTCGGAGGTACAGGCCAACACGGGTGGACTATGGCTGACCAAGTTTGCAGATGACTGCAAACTGGGTGCCATTATCGACTCTCCAGCTGACAGAAGAATCCTCCAAAAAGGCCTCATAGAGGCAGACAACTGGTGCCAGAGCCATGGCCTCAAGCTCAATGCCAAAAAGTGTATAGTCATCCCCTTTGGCAAAAACAAAGTGCCCACAAATTACCACATAGGTGGTAACCCATTAAGTACGGAAGAAGTAATTAGGGACCTGGGGACCCAAGTTGATAGCAATCTCTCATTTGACAATCACGTGGCCAAAGTGGTTAGAAAAACCTTCTATATAGCCCACCTTATCATGAAGGGATTCACATCTAGATCAAGGGAGGTCATCGTGCCTCTTTACTCATCCCTTATCAGGCCCATAATTGAATACAATGCCCCATTTGGGATGTACCTTACTCGACACCTGCAGCAACTAGAAAGACCCCAAAAATACCTCACCAAGAGGATCAAAGGGCTCAAACAGATGCCATATGCTGTTTGGTTAAAGAAACTCCAGCTCTACTCAGTTGCATACCGCCTACTTAGAGGCGATCTGTGCCTGACGTATAAGGCCATGTCCAATCCAGAATTGATGGCATGCTTCACCTCAGAAAATCCAAATCCCTACGAGCTACACGCTCAAGGGACTTGAACCTCAGCACAGAAATAAATAGGACATGCTGGAGGGACAGATTCATAACCCAGAGGCTCCCTTCACTCTGGAATAGAATCCCAGTCCAAGTTAGGCAGAGTCCCTCACTGACTCTCTTCAAGAGGAATCTTGACGAGTGGATGGGAGATCGTAGGTTTACCCCAGGAATCACTTCTGTGTCACTGTTAGACAGAGGCACAGTAAACTAACCTTGAAAAAGGGCATAGTAAAACTCATTTAAAATGGGTGGTGAAAGCCAAACACACTCTGGCTAGGCTTACAAATGCCCTAGGGCAGACAGCCTAGTGTGAACCTATGAACCTATGAACCTATAAGGCAATGGAAGGGAAAACAGCAGTAGGACGGTAATCAAGGTGAAGTAGCATAGCTGGCAGGTGAAATGTATCAGAATCAGCCAATTACACAGGCAGCAGACCAGCCCAGCCCAGAACACTACTATAAACTATGCAAAGACCTTCCCCTATGGTTGTTCCCATACTCTACACCACCAGTGTATACAAGCGGGGAAATTTTAACAAACAGACCTACAAAATGAGAGTGGCTGAGCAGGCAACATAGAACAACATGTGGAAGAAGCTGAGGGTGGTGAGGATATGAATGCTGCCAATCAACCCACAGTGAGGAGACGGAGAAGAGAGTACAGACCCAAGGTAACCTACCAGGGGCTGCATGAGCTGGAGATAGTGGAGCACTATAGGGTGGACAGGGGCCTCCTACATCAAATTGTTGAGCTGTGCCAGCCAAGCCTGAAACACCAAACTGACCAAGGGGAACCCATCCCAGTGGATACCATGGTATGTGTAGGCCTAGGAATACTTGCCACAGGTACCTCCCAAAGCTCAACTGGGGATATCATGGGGATCTCACAGGCATCAGCATCCAGAGTACTCCACCATTTCCTGGATGCCATGTCAGCACATGCTGGTGAGCACGTATACTTCCTCAACACCCATGAGGTGTTGACCAGCAATATGCATCTCTTCCACCAAATAGCAGAATACCCTGAGGTAGTGGGTGCTATAGACTGCACGAGCATATGCATCAAAGCACGATCCAGTGAACAGGGTAGGGCCTACATCAACCACAGGGGCATTCCCTCCATCAACTGCCAGGACATCTGTGATGCCCAAGGAATTATAATGAATGTGTGTGCTGGCTGCCCTTGAAGATATCATGATTCCCACATTTGGCATTTGATGCAGCTGTACCAGAGAAACATTCAATTATGCATTTTAAAGTATGTATAGACTCTACCAATGTATTTTACTTTTTAGATTAATGCTTTAGAATAAGTATAGCATTGCATTCTTTGATATATACATATATATATATATATATATATATATATATATATATATATATATATTTATATATATATATATATATATATATATATATATATATATATATATATCCATATGTATTTTCTATGTTTTAGAATATTTTTCATGAATTATAGAGTAGATGATGTATGTATTACTATAGGCATATACCTATTACTTTAAGAAGTTTTTACATGGTTTCATTGTTTAATTGAGTGATTGATTTAAGATGATTGTAACTTAATTGTTTTTAAGCATTATAAATAAGTTTTTTTTTTTTCATTTATGCATTGAAGTCTGAAGAAGCATCCTTTGGAGCATGAAAGCACTTACTTTTTTCATTAAACATTGGATTTTGCTGTGTTACCTTCTCCAGTCATGGTGCCTTCTGTCATATTTTGCTTACTTGACTTGTGACCTTTGTTTGGGAGAAGCTCTACACACTAGTTGTGTGTTTTTGGATGTACCAGAGATCTGCCAATGGAGACATCCCTTACGGTCACCTAGTGGTGGATGCTGGTTACACACTAGAGCCGTGGCTGATGACACCCATCAGAAATGCACTCACACCTGAACAAGAACGCCATAATGAGGCACATGCACAGACCAAACATATAACAGAGCATGTGTTTGGGATGCTGAGGTTACAGTTCCGGTGTCTGGACACATCTGGTGGAGCTTGCAGTACTCAACAGCTACATGTACCCAAATTGTTATGGTATGCGCCATGCTGCACAGTATGATCTTGCAGAAACAGCTGCAGCAGGAACAGCACGGGGCAGGGTCACACAGTCCCCCACCAATGCCAAGGCTTCCACAGGCACAGAGTGACTCGGAGGAGGAACAGCCTGAGCCTGCCCTAGTAGGCAGATGGAGGCATGTCCTGTATGCTGAGGCCGCGGCAAAGAGACAATGCATAGCACATACACTGACACAGTAGGGACCCAGGGAATGACACCTCTCTCTGACTCGCACATACAGTAAAAGGGCTGCCAAACATGACACTACCTCTGCTCAACCATGTATAGGGGGTGTACTATGTGCATTCATCATAGGCAGCCCTTCAGCACCATCCTCAATCCTGGCAAACCCACAAGGTAAGTCAGTCAACCTACTAATTGCCAAATGGAGTAGAATGTGTCATTACCTGTATCTATGGTATGGATGTGAGCATGCAAGGGAATTGGGTGGCTGAATGTTATGGCAGCAGATAGTAGACACCTATAGTGGCACCATGACATCTGTAACACATACCGGTGTCACCATAGTAGCCAGTACTACACAGGGTGACAAAACCCACTGTAGAAAATGTGCTGGGTGACATGTGTGTCCATATGACTCACACATGCCAGTCAGGGAGGTTCACATACCCAACAACAGTCTCAGCCAGCAGGACAGGTGTAGTCAAACCCAAACAGAGCCTGTGCTATGGCTTATGAATGATTCCTATGGGCAACCCCCCCCAGGCCTACACAGACAGACTACAGTAGGTCAGGCAGTGGGATGTTAGTTCTGAATGGTAGGAAGTCAGACACTAATATGTAGGGCAACCAAAGCTAAGACCTGTAGTACACTGATATGCCCCTAGTCAGTATAATAGGTTAGAATGAAATGGAGTACCTGACATACCAGTACAGTCATAGCAAATGTGTGCATGTGCCAGGTGTGCCCCCCAATTCCCATGTAGACATGTAGAAACAGTCAGGTGTGCCCCCCATTCCTGTGTAGAAATGTAGTAACAGTCAGCTGTGCCCCCCCAATCCTGTGTAGAAATGTAAAAACAGTCAGGGGTGGCTGCCCACCCCCTATGTTTAACAGTCAGGTGTGTGTCCCCCGACTCCCATGTATACATGTAAAACAGTCAGGTGTGCCCCCCCCCCCGCAGTCCTGTGTAGAAATGTAGCAACAGTCAGGTCTGCCCCCTCAATCCTGTGTAGAAGTGTAATAACATGTATGAGTAGGTATAATACAAATGAAGCACAAATGGCCAGAGGTGGCCAATTTAGCAGGACAGGTTGTAGCATTTGCACAATATGCAGGTCTGAGTGTGTTAGGATGGTGTGTGTTTCATAATGTGTGAGAGTGGTCAGTATGTATGCATGTTGAGGTAAGACCTGGTGGCCATTTCCAACTACTGCTGATAACAGGGATAAGCCCTCATGACTGCAGTGCCAGAGATAATCCCCACCAGTATAACACATGCAAGCAGTAAGCCATTGTAAATGTATGGTGGTAATATGTGTCACCATCTGAAATACTGACATTGCATGGCTATTGGGCTAGATATACAAGCAGTACACAGGGAAAAGTACACCAGACACACAGTATATATTGTGTGACTGTGAAATGGTGACACCCTTGGACTTGTACATATAGGTATGCATCACAGTAACAGACCTGTAGTAGGGGATACTGGTGAGGTCTGCCTGAACACCTGCAGATAACAAAGGAGGTGGGACTGATGTATTGGGAATCAGTTGATGTACCTGCACATGCCAGCATAACTGCAATGCCCCATGCATATCTGTGTGTCAAATGCAAGTAGTGTCCATAGCTCACATGCATCCAGCTACACAAACACCACCCTCATGCACCTCCCTGGCAATATCCCTGGTGTAGGGAATGGGTACAGTACAACCTCACCTGTATATGGCAATAGCGGAAGACTGCAGCATGCAGTGCAGGTGTCCCATGCAGGTGTGCCCCTAGCTGTAGGTAGCACCCTGCCAGCATCCACACCACCTCATCAAGACTGATAGAAGGTATTGGCAAGAACAACTCTCACATCTACCCTGTCACCCCAGGGGAATATACTGCATGGTGGTCTGGAACTGTAGGACTGACAGAGTGCAGACACTCCTCAGTATGCAGCACTCATGCTTTGCACACACACTGGATAGGAATACAGTGATATATCCAAGGACAACACATTATAATAAGCCAAAAGTAGACATACACAGATGTGTGGAATAGAGTGACTGTGACAAGGGGCCATCCATTATGAGGCCTGTCCCACCCAGCACACAGCCAAATGGCTACGACCACATGAGGTATGGATGTCACTCACTTTTGACCTTAACCACTAGAATCTGTCAGCATGACAGACTATGTGGTGCAAGTGCTAGCTGTGCAACATGACTGTACAAGGAAGTAGTCATCTAGCAGCTGTATACATGTACCTGTGGAATATATCCTGTGTGTGCCTGCATGTGGTGTGTCAACCTCTAGATGAATGGTTTATGGCCCATGCACACACACTGCCCTCCCCATAGCTGTACTATGACAAGCCTGCTGAGGTCATCCACTTTGAAATACACCCTTGTGAAAGGTGTAATCCAATAATCTCTGTGGCACTTTCTATAACTGCATACTGCTGTAGTGTGATAAACTAGTTAGGTAAGAGTTCTAATCCCAGACATGGCAAGTGTGTGTGTGGGTGTGTGTGTGTGTGTGTGTGTGTGTGTGTGTGTGTGTGTGTGTGTGTGTGTGTGTGTGTGTGTGTGTGTGTGTGTGTGTGTGTGTGCGTGTGCATGTGTCACCATCTGTGTAGAGAGCAATGCTTTTTAGGCTAGTCACACTCACTACAATTCAAATGCCCTACTTTGTCAAGGCTGCTGATGTCATACACTGTGAAATACACCTATTGGAAAGCTGGAGACCAGTAATCTCTGTGGCACATCCTATACCTGCATACTGCTGTAGTGTAATAAACTAGTTAGGTAGGAATTCTTATCCCAGACATGGAAACTGTGTGTCTTTGTGTGTGTGTGTGTGTGTGTGTGTGTGTGTGTGTGTGTGTGTGTGTGTGTGTGTGTGTGTGTGTGTGTGTGTGAGTGTTTGTCACCGTCTGTGTAGACAGCAATGCTTTTTAGGCTAGTCACACTCACTACAATTCAAACGCCCTACTTTGTTAAGGCTGCTGATGTCATACATTGTGAAATACACCTTTTGGAAAGCTGCAGCCCAGTAATCTCCATGGTACATCCTATACCTGTGCACTGTCATAGTGTAATAAATGAATTAGGTAGGAGTTCTAATCCCAGACATGACGTGTGTGTGTGTGTGTGTGTGTGTGTGTGTGTGTGTGTGTGTGTGTGTGTGTGTGTGTGTGTGTGTGTGTGTGTGCATGTCTGCCACCATCTGTGTAGAGAGCAATACTTTTTAGGCTAGTCACATTCACTACACTCCAATTGCCCTACTGTGTCAAGGCTGCTGATGTCATACACTGTGAAATACATCTTTTGGAAGGGTGTAGCCCAGTAATCTCCATGGCATGCCCTATAACTGTGTACTGCTGTAGTGTGATCAGCTAGATAGGTACGATTTCTAATCCCAGACATGACAAGTGTGTGTGTGTGTGTGTGTGTGTGTGTGTGTGTGTGTGTGTGTTTGTGTAGGGAGCAATGCATTTTAGCCTAGCCACACTCACAACAATTCAAATCTCCTACTTTGGCAATCCTGCTTATGTCATTCATTGTGAAATACATCTTTGGGGAAGAAGTACTCCAGTAATACCCATGGTACATCCTATAAAAGCTTCATGCTCTAGTGTGATATAGAACTCAGGTAGAGGTTCTGTACCCACATATGTTGGTTGTGGATGGTTTTGTGCATTTCAATGTCTGTGTAGGGAGCGATGCATTTTAGCCAAGCCACACTCACTACAATTCAAATGCCCTACTTTGGCAATCCTGCTGATGTCATTCATTGTGAAATACACCTTTGGGGAAGGAGTTCTCCCAGTAAGCCCCATGGTGCATCCAGTAACAGCTTCATGCGGTAGTGTGATATAGAACTTTGGTAGGGGTTCAATTTCCACACATGTCGGTTGTGGATATTTTGAGTGTGTTTCAATGTCTGTGTAGGGAGCAATGCATTTTAGCCTAGCCACACACACTACAATTTGAATGCCCTCCTTTGGCAATCCTGCTGATGTCATTCATTGTGAAATACACCTTTGGGGAAGGAGCTCTCCAGTAATCCCTGTGGTGCATCCTATAACAGCTTCATGCTGCAGTGTGATATAGAACTCTGGTAGGGGTTCTATTCCCACGCATGTTGGTTGTGGATGTTTTGTGTGTGTTTCAATGTCTGTGAAGGGAACTATGCATTGTAGCCTAGCCACACTCACTACAATTCGAATGTCCTACTTTGGCAATCCTGCTGATGTCATCCAATGTGAAATGCACCTTTGAGGAAGGAGTACTACAGTAATCTCTGTGGTGAGCACTATACCTGTGGAGTGCTGTAGAGTAATAAACTAGTTAGGTAGAAGTTCTAATCCCAGACATGACAGGTGTGTCTGTGTCTGTGTTTGTAACTTGTATCCTGTGTGGAGGTTGTTGTGAGTGCATAACAAATGGGCCCTATGTGGAGCATGTTTTGCAAATTTCTTATATGATGGCCGTAGTATATATCACAATGTCCACCATTCAGGGATAACAGATGTGAAATAGCTGAGAGGCTGGGGTGCAATTCTATACCCATACATGTGACATAAAGGCCAGACAAACAAAGTTAGCAACCCTAGTATTACCCAGAGAACGGTCTCAATTCATGTCTCATACACACACGCACACACGCACACACACACACACACACACACACACACACACACACACACTTGCCTTGGCAATAGCCACTATGTTGGTAGTACACTGCATATTGCCCACTGATAATAACTATGGAGTGATTGCAGTGGGCTACAGAGGGCATGGAACCCTGTCAATCTGTCCAATAGGCACATACATGCAGAAAGTGCACCTTCCCCATGTTCCCCACTGGACACCTGCAACACCTGTGGTGCCATCAAATGTGACCCACAAAGGACATACTATACCTGAAAACATGCCTTGTATGGACAGATGTCACTGACACCAGGGAATGCCATTAACATGCTATCAGTGTAGGTGCAGGGTAAACCTGCTGTCCATTACCAGTTCCCGCCACATGAGGCCAGGACTGGCACATCTGATGATAATCTGTATACACAACATGGGCCAAATGCCCCAGGTACAGTTCCACATGTTACTATACATGCATGTGGGAGGTGTGCTCATCCCAGACACTGTCCATATCATGGACTAAGGAACACATACATAGGAAGCAATCCACAGCATTGGCTACACACAATAGTCACCCAGGTGACTGGATGGTGAATACAATACCCACCTGTGTGGGCAAATCTATAAACTACACTCCTGAGCCACAATGCAGACCATTGTCATGTGGCCTGATGCCATGGTATACCCATCACCTAGCCTTGTATAGCCATATGGCACAGTTGACCACTACACGACCTTGAAGCAATGCACCCATGCATGTCAGTACTGGCACCATGTGTGTGTGTGTGTGTGTGTGTGTGTGTGTGTGTGTGTGTGTGTGTGTGTGTGTGTGTGTGTGTGTGTGTGTGTGTATGTATGTGTGTTATATGATGTGTATGATCACATTCACACTCACTACAACCCCCATTGGCATACTGAAGCATGGTGTCTGATATCAGACACCTCCCCATACCCTTTGCCCATATAACCTCCATATGACCCCTGTGGTGTATGTGATACCAACACAGTAATGTGTTCTGGCAATCTCACTAGTGATGAGTTGTATTCCTGGTCCTGCCAAGTGTGTCAATGTGTGTGTGTCCCTGTGAGAGATTGGCTGTGTTGATGCTGGCACCTGTTCATGTGGACAGGCATGTGTACTACACCTACCATATAGCTACCATATCCCTGTTGCAGACGTCACTCACCATCACATATATGTTCTGAGGGCTCCTCATCATATAACCTATGTGGTGCATCCAATAACTGCGTAGAAATGTGATTGCACTACATAGTCATCTGGGGGTTTGATACCCAGTGCTGGTAAGTGTGTGACACCAACATGCTTAAGTTTTACTCTCCCACTCCTCCCTGACTTGTCTTTGCCTCTGTCTGACTCTCTCTCTCTCTCCCTCTCTGGTGGATCTGGAGACCTACACCTGCTTTGCTTAGGCAGCAGCATGTGTATTTTAAGTGATGCTCATGATCAGCTGATGGCCTCTGCATGAATTGCAATCCTCCTCTAGCTGATTGCACGTGGAACAGCTGTGGTAACATTCCCATAGCCAATTTCATGGAAACACGCTCCAGTATCTAGGAACATCATGTTGGTGTTGGGCATTTTTATTCACTGTGAGCAAGAACTCTATCCGTTGTTTGGCAAACATCATCTCAGATGGATTGGGGATTTATCTCTAACAACATGCACTGTGGAAACAGGGCAACACACAGGAGGGGGATGTGCCTGACCTGACTACAGACTGTAAGTGCTGCTATACTGCATTTGGAGTAATGTTGGTTTAACAGGGTGTATGTGGATATGGCTGTCCTACATGTTTTAATACCTGCCATGTCAGTGCTATGTTTATGAGGAATCCCCATCTGTAGGGTCATCTGCAGACTAGGCAGTGTGTGGTGCCTTTGGTTTCATGTGTTACCCACAGAGCATCTATCTGTGAACTGCAGAAGGTAGTGTGAGGATTGCGGTCTGATGGTGAAAGCTGTGACAGTTACTGACTTCATATCCTTCATAGGACATATGTTGCAACAAACCCTGTTACAACAGTAAATGTACGAGATTTTCACAGCAACATGTCAATATTGGCCCTGTGTATGTGCTTCTAGCCACAACACTATCAACCTTTGTACATATGTCATGCATTAAGAGGTGCATATGTGCTGTACACCTTAACTAGTGACATCATATCTGATAACAAGACGGTGAGATATCAGACTGCTACACATGTTATGTACAGTAGGGGGTATATTTGATAACATAACCTGGATATTCTGCGGTTGTGTGTACAGTACTGAGGTCTGTGTACTTATGGTGAATGTCGACAGTATGTGTATTATTAATATGTACTTTAGCCTGTGTACAGACTGTGGTAGATGTCATTGTTCTTGGTGCCACCCTATCTGATGTTACATGCTGCTCCACTGTATGTTACCATATCGGCTTACATGTTTGTAGGGCCATACACACACATGTCCCATACCACAGACAGGGCATCGGATCACACTGTGTAGTGTCCCAGTATATGTAGGGTTAGTGTGTGAGTGCCACATATGAGGATGGCATTGAACAGATAGTCTGCATACTGTAGTATTATGCTAGCTTACCATATGTGGCTGTGACTGTGTTCACATTGGTCGTGGTTATGCACTTTTACACAGGTGTATCTTACCCTGTGCTGTGACATGCCTGTAGAGTCTGCTGTATATGCAGGTACATGTGTATTCCCCCATAGGAAATGTAGGCCAGTGTCGAGCCAGTCTGCCTGTAGTCTGCAAAGTGCTTTGTTACATGCCTAGCAGCTTAGTGTACTTACCCAGTGAGATGTCATGTCCAGATACTTGCTAGATGTACTGCTGCTGGGCCTCTCTTAACAGTCATGTATACCAGACAGAGCAGTGGGATGCTGTACAGATGTATGTCAATATCTACTGGGTAGTATGTGGCCATGGTACCTCTGTACCAGTGGATATTATGTGTCAGGACAGACAGGGGTGTGTGAATGCATAACCTATGAGGGCAAATGTATACCAGTCATTATGTGTTATACCCATCTATATGGCTGTTAACATCCACATTGTCAGGCTTGGTCCATATGTTTTGCACTAACGGGTTCTGTGTATACCTCTGGACTGTCCAGAGTGTGTCAGAATGTCCACATATATTGGCCAATATCTCTGCTGTAGTCCACAGCAGCATTACGTGCTAGCAGCTGTACTGTTCTATGATGTCCTTAGGATGTCTGTCAGTAGCCAATGGCGCACATGTGAAAGCAGATGTGACCTTGCACACACACCATGTCTGTGAAAACAATCCCTATTACAGTAGCAATAGTCTACTAATATACCTGCTATACATACCTGACATCCACTTGCACTACGAAGTTGGGACTATAGGGGCTGAGGTAGGGCTACACTCCATGTTCAGGACATATGGTGAAAATATATGTATATATAATTATCCAGATATCTATATAGATATATACACATATACATGTTATCAGTACATGGCTACATCCATTTATGTTTCTAACCTCAAATCCCTGACTAAGGGTATGTTGCAGACTATGCTGTAACACCAGTGACTTGCTTAGTGTATGGCAACAGTTTTCCACATATGGGTCTGTGTTCCAGCCTCTGTCCTCCACCTACATACTAAGCTTTGCACATATGACATGCTGTCAGGGGGTTGTTCTGTAGTGGGCTGTGAGTATATCATGCTGCCATTCCTGCCATCAGTCCACTGTTGTTGTATCCCCCACACATACAATGGGGCTGCGGCCATATATGTGTGGGCTTCACCTGCACAATACATGTGTGCCCTTATGCACTCCAGAAGCCAGTGTATGTAACAGTGGCATATGGCCCTGTAATATTGAGTCTAGGGGGGTGCACCATAAATGACCTAGGCTGTTAAAACATGTGGGGATATCAGGGGTGAGCTGCCTTAAGGTATCTGGATGTACAGTAAAATACAATTCACCTATATTTACATTAGTTACATAAATTTTATTATTGCGGGCCTACTGCCTCCTGCCATACAGACTGCTCTGCTTGTCAGTGTGCTTATGATGGCATCAGTTATGCCTTGTTATGTAACAGTTACATCCCATTTGGTCAACTGAAATTTTTACCACCTGCTGATTGTATACAGAGTGTAGATAGAGGCTGCTGAACTGTACACCTGCATTATTTATTGTTGATTGCTTGGCATTCTGTGACCCAGCCTGTCATTACTATTGTACTATTTGAAAAGCTTGGCCTGGACAGCAACAGTTGTGAACATTTCCAGACTACTGTATTAGTATAACTGTTTCACAGTTGTATTACTCTGTTTATATGGATGTTAGTTTTTGAAAAGCTATATGAAATGGCACAAAGGTGGAGCCACAACAGACATCGGGAACTATCACCCTATAAGCCTGACTAGCTTGGTCTGCAAGGCTATGGAGCGCATCATCATGGAACTCATTAACAGAGACATTGGGAACCTCCAAGCACTGGACCCTACCCAGTTCTGCTTTGTTAAGGGCAGATCATGCCTCCTAAACCTGGTGGACTTCTTTGAGACAGTTACCAAGGCTATAGATGAGGGAAAGGTGATACACACAGCCTACCTATACCTCACAAAGGCCTTCAACACCATTCCCCATTCTGGTATTATAGACAAGCTCACCAACCTGAACATAAACCCCTATGTCACAAGATGGGTAGCCAATTGGCTCATGGATAGAACCCACATGGTGAGAGTTGCGGGAGCTAGGTCCGACTCTAAATCGGTTACAAGTGGAGTTCCCTAGGGCTCAGTCCTAGGACCCCTCCTGTTCGGCATATACTTTTCAGAGATATAGGCAGGCACAGGAAGACTACGGCTGACCAAGTTCACAGACGACTGCAAACTAGGGGCTACAATTGACTCTATGGCTGACACAGACATCCTCCAAAAGGGTCTCACTGAGATGGATACCTGGTGTCAAAATCATGGCCTCAAGCTAAATGCCAAAAAGTGCATAGTCATCCCGTTTGGAAAACAAAAAGTACCCACAAACTAGCACATAGGTGGTAGTCCCCTAAATACAGAAGACATAATAAGGGATCTGGGTACCCAAGTAGATAGTAATCTCAACTTTGATAATCACATTGCCAAAGTGGTTAGAAAATCCTTCTATGTGGCCCACCTAATCACAAAAGGGTTCGCATCAAGATCAAAAGAGGTCATTGTGCCCCTGTACTCATCACTCATCAGATCCATCATAGAGTACAACGCCCCATTTGGGATGTACCTTACAAGACACCTGCAACAGCTGGAAAGACCACAGAAGTACCTCACCAAGAGGATCACTGGCCTCAAACAGATGCCCTATGCATCTCAAATGAAGAAATTACAACTGTACTCGGTTGCATACTGCCTACGCAGAGGTGATCTTTGCCTGACATACAAGGCCATGTTCAACCCAGAATTAATGGACATGCTCCACCTAAAAAAAACCTTATCCCCATGAGCCACACGCTCTAGGGATCTAAACCTCACCACAACAATAAATAGGACTTGCTGGAGAGATAGATTCCTGCCCCAGAGACTTCCCCTGCTTTGGAACAAGATCCCAATCTACATTAGGCAGAGCTCCTCGCTAACACTCTTCAAAAGAAATCTTGACGAGTGGATGGGAAACAGAAAGTTTTCCTCGGGGAGCACTTCAGTGGCTCTGCTGGACAGAGGGACAGGGAACTAACTAAGGGGCTGGCGAAAGCCAACACATTCTAGCTAGGCTTATAAATGCCTTCGGGCAGATAGCCTAGTACCTACCTATGAACCTATGAACCTATATAAAACTGTAATAGTAGACAAATAAAGGTTTTCCATTTATGCAAACCTGCGTGTGGTGTTATATCCTATGACCTCTCTGTGGGTATATGTTGCAGGCAATGATTGTCATTTGAATGAGTGTCTCAAACAGTGTCCAGTTGTTAAGGTGTTAACGGTAGGCATAGTGGCTGTTCCATATTGTGTGTACCTTCTACATATGTATCTTACTGTACATATCTCTGAGTGTGTATGTGTAGTCGCATATATATGTATATCTGTATCTGCATATATGTGTCTGTGTATATGTATCCTAGGGATGTTGATAGCTTCCATATTGTACATTTCCTATGGGAGCCAGACTATACTGCATGATATGTTACCAATACCAGCCTGACATCATACAAGTGGGATGTAGTACTGTTAACATCTTGTGCCCATGTTCTGTCAGGTCCAGGTTATGGGATCTGCAACACTTGGTAGTGTATTGCAGGGCAGACGTGTTTAGCTGTGGGGGGGGGTATACTTATTCGTACAAGACGAATATTGTTTGGGGCCTCTCAACCCCATTAACAGTGAATGTGGATATATATGTTTTAGTTATTTTCCCCATTGTTATCTACAGATGTATGTCCATAAATTCCTATATATATATATATATATATATATATATATATATATATATTTATATATGCTTACATATATATAACTATGTCCGTATATATCTACATAGATATATATATATATATATATATATATATATATATATATATATATATATATATATATATCTGCTTACATATATGTAACTTGCTGTGTATATTTAGACATACATATGTAGACATATATATCTACAGATGTAGGCATTTGCATGTATATATGTTCATATATATTTATATATAAGTATATATTTATATATATATATATATATATATATATATATATATATATATATATATATATATATATCTACATACATACATACATACACATATATACATATCTACATATGTTGTATCTGTTTAGATATTAATATATTTACACGCACACATACATCTAAATGTTGGAATACATTCTCTGTACTGTTGAATGACTGGGCTGGATGATATATTTGTGGATACATCACAGCTATATGTATCTGATGTGGCTTAATGGTAAATCACTTTGTCTGTAGTGTGTAGGGTCCTGGGTTTGAGCCTTACAGAGGCTGTTTATTTTTTTGCTGGGCAGAACACGGGCTGTTGGGTACAGAGTGATTAAGGCACTTTAAAGCAGTTGTAAGCGGGTTTGCATTGGTTTCTGTGGTAGTAAGCACTGCTAACTTTCGGTTACAGTTTCTTATACTCAGCTTCTAAATTGCTTAACCTGTGTAGGCACTGCTTACCCCCATGCAAAAAGGCTTAAACCTGCTGCTTAAAAGTGCTTACTCCAACTGAACCCCATGCTAATTTCTTTAAAATAAAAGAAAAAGCGGTTAATAGGATAGTGGTGAAAAAAGGGGCATAAAGAGGGGAAAGACAGAAGGGGAATATAGCCAGGGATGTGCATGAAAGGTGTAGGGAAGGTCCATAGCTGCCCATTTCTTCTACAGCAACAGCTGTGCATATACACTGAATTTGGAGGTAGATTTGGACCCCCAAACCACTTGGAGGGGGGGGCGGGACAATAATATGTTGTGATACGACCAGATTACATGTGTCCAGTGGACACATGTGCGAAATGGACAGCTATGTATGGGGCAAGATTTTTTTTGTGGGAACACATTGTCCTTTTTTTTTTCAGGTGAGAGTGAGATTCTGGGGAGGGGTAATAGGTATATTTGGGGAGGTAGGTTGGGTAGGTTAACAGACAAGACAAACAAGATGCATACAGGGGAGGTATATAACACATATGTGGGATAAACACCTTGATGGGGAGGTGTGTTGGGAAATCGGAAGCCCACAAGCCCCCTAGTGGTAACAGTGAGACTGAGGTCCCCACCCATGGGCAGTCACCACTGCACCTTCACAGCCCCAAAGATGGCTGTGCTGGGGGCTGAGTTGCAGAGCCAGGCTGACTCTCTAATTTCGGCATGCGGCCCTCGAGCTGGCAGAGGAGATCACCAAACTGCTGGTTGATCTCTCTATGCACCATGATCCCGACCTGGTGATGGGTGACAGTTGCCTGTCTGCGCCCACTCCCAGGGGTGTGGGTGAACCCCATCCCCTGAGACGGTTCCACCCGAAGGTCATGCAGGACCAATGGACACGGAGGTCCCAGATTGGGCCCCAGACATGCTGTTGCCCAGTGCTACGGCCAGCTGAGGTGGGACAGGTGGGTCCATTGTGACCAGCCTTCCCAAGTGTGCTACAGTGTTTAGATTTCATCATACTATGTGGGTTAGTAATAGTCAACACATTCCAGAGTTAGGTATAACAGAATGTATAGATATTCCCATTAACTCAGACACCAGATACAGAACAGTTGCATAGCAAACAGAACACATGCATATATGGGACCACAGTGCTAATAAGAACAGCATGCAGGTACATTGATGGCACCATGCCACCAATGTTGGAATAATTCAATATAGCACATGCATGGGAACCATTAAAATATTTATCAAACAATTGGACATTATCAAAACATAGGTGTCATTACATACCAGTTGGGGTGGGAATGTTGATTATTGTTGGAGATATGGTGGGGGGGAGAAAGATGTCAATTAACAACTAGTATATTCCTGTTGTCCACATTACTTTCCTAGTCAGTGCTGTTATCTGTACATTACAAGTATTATTTGTTGTTTGTCTTTTCGGCTTTTCCCGATTAGGGGTCGCCACAGTGGAACTCCGGTCTGCTAATGATTGTCAATAGATTTTTATGGTGCCGAGTTGCCTGCCCAATGCCCAACCTTCAGCGAAGGCACGCCCATTCATGCATGTCTTTCAGAGGCCACTTGACCGCGGGGAGGACATGCAGACTCCACACAGAAGGCACTCCAGCTGAGAATCGAACAGGAGAACCTCTTGCTGTCAGGCAACAACGCTACCGCTGTACCACCGCAGCTTACCAACACTACCCTATAACCTTAGTTTGGACATTGATATGGCTGCCATCATCATTACACATGAACCAGTTTTACCTGCAGTATACACCTCTTACCTGGTATACCTGTGGAGGGCATGTTTGCTAACACTAACTAACTATTTCTACACATACTCCCAGATTCAGGGTTTATGTTGTGCACATAGCTATCCAATTCTTTCTGCACAGATTCTGGCCATGTGTTGACCACATGCTGGTGTGCCGGGACATATCTAGAATATTGCCCTCTTCAATCTTTTGTGACCTGACACACACATATACATGCTTTCCTACACAGTTATATTATGTAGCACAGTGTGGGTGATAGTGACCAGTGATACTTTATTATTCAGAGAAACTGCAACACTCACATTTCCCTACAATACCAGAGTGTACAGTACCAGTACAGGTTATAAAGGTCTGTATTTCTCAGCACAGTTTTTGTATCCTACGTACCTGTGGGAGCAATGTTTGTTAGCACTACCTAACTGTTGCCACACAACGTTCCGGATTACACATTAGTATTATGCACACACATCTCACTCTGTTACTGTACACACTCTGGTCACAGCTTGACAACACTGGAGTGTAGATAGGACATACTTGACATAATGCTCCCCTAACAGTTTTGGGGGTGCCACAGTGACAGGTGTGTTCTCATATACGTTTGACAATCACTTGTGTTCCCTGTTTACTGGCTAAACATCTGGGATCATCCCACAGAATTACCAGGGGGACAGGGGGACAGGTAGCAGATATGGGCCCATATACTGGACATTCTGGCCTCATCTGCACAGTTGTGGGGTATGATTCTGTATGCAGCCTAATTCCACTCCCAGGATTCAGACCATGACTGCGTCTGCTACAACTTAAACACTGTCCATCAAAGTTGTGTCTGCTATATAGATATTGCTGTAGATCTCCTATCTGCTTTCTGTCTTATTAATCCCCTGTGCTTTTGCATTCTGACCTTGTATTACAACACTGTTATACAGATTTCCTAGACAGTTATATATTGTAGGACAGTGTGGGTGACAGTGCTGTGTAATACCTCATTATTCAGAGCAACTGCATCAGTCGCAATGCCATACAATACCACTGTGAACAGTACCAGTACTGTGTATCATTCTTGTATTTCTGGGCACAGTGTTGTTATCTATCAGACCTGTTGGAGGAATGTTTATTAGCACTACCTGAATGTTCCAACACACAGTACCAGATTCCACATTGCTATTATGCACATACATCTCACTCTGTACACACACTGACTACAGCTTAACAAGTTGGGGTGTAAATGGGACATATGTGGCTTCTTAGTCACATAAGGTATTGGGGATTTACTAGTGTGCCAGCTTTGTTCTCATAGATATGTGCCAATCTGTTGTATTTCCTGTTTGCTGACTATATGTCTAGGATCATCCCACTGATTTCCCAGGGGGACAGGTTGATAGGCAACAGATATGGGCCACTTTAATAGACATTCTGGACATATCTGTACATTTGTGGGGTATGATTCTGTATGCAGACTACTACAACTGGCAGGAATCGAACTGTGGCTGTGTGTACTAAAAAAAAACAGTTCACATCTCAGTTGCATGTGCTATTCAGTTTCTGTTGTCTGCATTTTCCCTGTTTACTGTCTATGTGTCTCTCAGTTGTACTAAATGGTCTCTGGGTATTACACCTGTCATATACAGGCATTCCTACACATTCGATTTATGGTGCATGGTGTGGGTGACAGTGCTTAATACAACCGTACTATTACATGATTGCAAATCTACATTACCATATGATACCAGAATATACACATGCAGTCCAGCAGTTAGACCTGTTTTGTCAGGCTATTACACTTTTATTGACATACAAACAATATGAGACTCTTCCTGCCAGGTGACTGATGTGGACCTTCTGGTTCATGGCCTGCTCTGTTGCAGCTGTGAGGGATATAAGAGGACTATTTAGCCATACCTATCCATGATATACCTGAGCTTGCAATTATTACACACATACTGGGGTGATACTTACACATGACTGGCACATTTCCTGCCACTCTAGCCTCTTGGAGTCACTTATCCAAGAGGTCCCCCTTATGCCACTTCAGGTTAACATAGTGGTGCCTGACCTGCTCACCAGTTCAGGGTATGCCAGTGGCACTGGTGAGGTCATGGCTGAAAAGGTTCCAGGCCTCTGCCTCATATTGAGAGCCCTGGTACTGGCCCTGCAGCAGTCTCTTATCATGGTCTTTGACAAGGAGTCCTGCCATGACCTTGGACTACTGGATGCACCAGTGCTGCACCCAAAAGTGTACACCTTCTCCCCTTACTGCCATAGCGCCTGCAAGGGGAAGCTCCAGCCAGTCATTAGATGTATTCCCACCTCTTGGGTTTAAGTAGAGCCAATTTCTCACACTTTTCTGTGATTGGCCAGTTTTGAAAAGGCTAAGCTATGGGCAAACCTGCTTACATAAAGTTGGCATTGTTTAAAGGAGTATACCCCTGGGCACAATGAGTTAGCTGGTGTACACATTGCTTAAACCTCCTATGCTGGCCTGTGCAATGCTTAGCATTGCTTACATTAGACTTTGCATTATATTCCCTTTCTGGCATTAATTTCTTATTCATTACATTTTATATATCTGTCTGGTATCCATGATTAATATGTGCATACACTCTATGGGGTTCTTGTGTTTTATTGGGGACTTCAACACTCTATTACAACTGCACCTCACTTCTGGCCTTACTGTTGTACTCCAGTTCACATATTTATGTTATGTAGTGGGTTATGGAACATATGACTGTATACTGATTCCTTTAACAAGACCAGTTTGGTTTTACTATGGTGAAGACTTGTTTGCTGGTGCCTCATTCTTCTGTACTTCTGTGATGGCTTGGTGGTTAACTACTGCGACTATGGTATATAGGATCCTGGGATTGAGACCTGTATGGCTGTTTATTTTGTTGATGGGCAGAACAAGGGCTTTTGGATACAGAGTGATTAAGGCACTTTTGAGCATTTGTAAGTGGGTTTGCGCAGGTCTGCGCAATGGTAAGCAGTGCTAACCTGCCATTATATCTGCTTACAGAGAGTTAGCTTTAGAACTGCATAACCAGTGTAGGCATTGCTTACCACCACGCAAACAGGCTTAAGGCCACTTACTAGTGCTTAAATATGCTTACTACTGCTTATTTTTGCTTTAACTTGCTTACTAGTGCCTTATTCATTATGACACTGACACCTCACATGTGCATTTACTGCAGTACTCCAGTTCATAAAAATATGCTGTTTAGTGGGTTATGCAACATAAATATTACTCGCAATGTGCTTTGACATGGAAAATGGAATCGGCTGCAGTGAGACTCGAAACGGGAATGCCTGCTCATAAGGTGAATGCACTGCCCGCTACACTATCGCTATGCTGCTTTATTTGCATATATATTCCTTGTTATCCTCTTCAGCCATTTAAGCTGCATTAACCATAGCTAAGTGATGGACACACCCGCGCACCTATGGTTAGCTTTCATGGGATTTAAAAAAATAAAGGGTTTGTTCATTTTATTTATGTATACTATTGCTATTGTACACAAGGGGGACTGTTGGGGATATGCGGACCCCTATGAGTGGTCTCGCCCATTTCTTACCCCTTTCTGCTGTTCTTCATTGTGGGGGAATGGATATTCTGAGAGGAATAGTAAATCCGGGTGTAAATCTATCCCCTTTGTTATATATATAAACACAATCACACACATACATCAACCACAAACACTCAATCTTCCTCCTCTTAATATATCCAACACTCAGTAAAGAGCAATTTCAACAAAGTTCTCAAGCACTTCATTCTGCTGACAAACAGACTATTTGGCAAAGTAAAGTGGATATATAGATATATATATACACATATATATATATATATATATATATATATATATATATATATATATATGTGATTCCTTAATGAAACAGCAGTCAAATAAACTAAAATAAAAAGATCATTCGATACACCAAAATGGCAACTATTTTTTTCAGTAGCAAACCCTCCTGCCCTGCACACCCACTCACCATTTTATTATTTTATTAAATATACTAACTCTGAAATTGCTCAGCACCTGAGAAAGGGAAAATTCCCCACTATTCTATGAACTCACAAACAAAGCAGCCAGTATTAAGAGTCTTCTGATTTTTAAGACACAAAAATAGCAGGAACAGAAAGATCAATATTTCAAACATTCACTTGTGAACTTTAATCATATATACATATTTAACTATATATATATATATATATATATAGAGAGAGAGAGAGAGAGCAATTGTGCATTCGCTGATATATACTCGATGTTATAGGTAGAGATCGTGGTACAGTGCAGATTGGGAAAATGTCTCCCCTTTCTCACTGTAGTGCAATCTTGGAGTTGAAATATATAATTTGCAGGGGTGTGGGAGGTGCAGGGGGGCTTGTCCCCTGGTAGAACTTGAATACCAGTGTAGGAGTTTAACTTACATTTGCACCTCCACTGACCTCACATTCAATATTCAACATAAATGTAAGATCTGCTGAATTTGTTCAGCAAATTCAACATTTATGCCTAAATATATGCAGGAATTTGTGGTTTACATCTGATGTTCTGTACTTATTTTTTTAATTTCATTTTTTAGATAGTAAACCATATATATGGCTTACTACTGAATATTTGAAGTAAGTGCTGTTGACTGGCATGTGGTCAAAAAGCAGTTTTTATGGGCAGAATGCCGACTCAAAATATATCAACTATATTACAGCAAATGGGAAGTGCAGTTCGATCATTTGAGTTCAACATTGTGCACAGAGTTTGGGGCTCAGTGAGGAATAGGGAATTAACCCATTTCCTTTCTACAATGTGATCTCAGAATTTGTATATATAATTTGCAGATGGTGTGGGGGTACAGCGGGGCTTGCCCCCCTGCAAATTCTAGAATACATGTACGATTGACTAGGAAATGTTTCAGTATGGTAAGCTGCATAGTGTAGATGACTGACATCACCTTCTGCAATGTTGAATACATCATACTACACATGTCGATGTATTCAGTTTAGACTGGCCGCATTTTTGCCATTCTGGATTCAGGATTTCGAGTCAGCCATATGACTGGTCGACATATGCAGTTTCAAGGTTTCAATAGTAAATATATATATATATATATATATATATATATGTATATATATATATATATATATATATATATATATATATATATATATATATATATATATATATATATATATATATATATATATATATATATATATATACATATATATATATATATATATATATATATGTGTTCCATTAATTTTTGTACATTTATTTGTGAGACAGAATAAAGTACAGGTGTGTATGTGTCTGTGTGCGTGTGTGTGTGTGTGTGTGTGTGTGTGTGTGTGTGTGTGTGTGTGTGTGTGTGTGTGTGTGTGTGTGTGTGTGTGTGCACAAATGTTTGCATGTTGGTCTTAAAGTAAGAGTTAGGGAAGGTGATAGATTTAGTGTTTGTTGAGTGCTTGCAGGTTAGGGTTAGCATAGAAAAGGGGATATATTTAGTTCTATATGGATGCGTTTGTTTGTATGTGCGAGAGTCTGTCTTTTCTTTAGTGGTAGTGTTAAAGAAATTTTTTTTTTAAATTAACATATAGAATGAATTTTTAGATAAGTGACAGGATTATGGTTAGTATTAGCATATATTCCTAAGGTGGTGCAGAGTTGCAAAGCTAACCTTCACCCTACCCCTAAGACTAATGCCCTCCTATACCATGTTAGTAATGTGTGCTCACCCTAACCCTAATCCTGCTTCTGCCCACATCTCTAAGTTTGCATCTTACTTTAAAGAAATCCTTTCTATAGCACTTTCACAATTCATCCAAATTAGAGACGAATATCATGGAAAGGTTTCAATGTAAAGTTTTCAAAAGTAAATTCTTTTCTTTTTGCAATATTTACTGTGGCTGTTGTTTTGAGCTTTTGAAGGTATGATTGTTTACTGTGTTTTCTGGATGTTTTGCATTTGACATTGTGAAATTGCAATCATTCACAGTATAATGAACGGTAGGTATAGACAGATAGATAGATAGATAGATAGATAGATAGATAGATAGATAGATAGATAGATAGATAGATAGATGAATAGATGTATAGTGATATATAGATATATATAGATATAGATATATATTGGTCTACTGTACAAGACTGAAACCTCAAAATACTGAATTTCCTTTGACTGAGACCACAATACCTAATTTTCAAAATACTGAAAACTCATTTGACTGAGTCTCGTTATAGTGAGAGTTTACAATGCTGAATTTCAAAATACTGAATTTAAAGCCATAGATGTGATGTGTGTTTTCCTTCATCTGTGACTTGCTTGTGGTAAAATACATTGCTGTAAGTTAATGTACTTACTGTCAGAATACCTATAGTAGCACAGAAAGTAGTGTTCTGTTTCTAAATGTGGGTATGTCTCTTTACATTTTATTGGGAAGTATCTAAAGTAATATGGTGGTTGTTTTGTATGCTCGTGGCAGTAGTGGCAGTGTGTACAGTACTTTGAGGTAAGTAAAAGGTATATGCCCTTTTCCCTACTGTAGTGCAATTCTGAAGTTAGTATATATATATATATATATATATATATATATATATATATATATATATATATATATATAGTTAGGGGGGTGTGGGAGGGCACAACCCCCCCCCCCACATAGGTAACTGGGGGGCATAGCCCTCCACCTAGTTTGGTTTTATATTGTCTGGTTTCTGTTAAAAGGGTACGTAAGTAGTTTTTAAGTTTTGGAAAGAGCTAGTCATTAGTGTTGTAAATGTGCATGTATATGGCTTAAAATTCAGTATTTTTAAATTCAGCATTGCAAGCTTTCAATATAATGAGACTCAGTCAAATGAGTTTTCAGTATTTTGAAAATTAGGTATTGTGGTCTCAGTTAAATGAAATTCAGTATTTTGAGTTTTCAGTCATTTGAAATATATATATATATATATCTATATATATATATATATATATATATATATATATATATATATATATATAGCTATAAAACATCTAAAACCCATAACATCAAATTTCATAACATCGAAAATGTGTATCAGAACATCAGACACTACAAATCACAGCAAAATAACACCACCTCCACATATAATGACACCAAACTACCAAACACACTTTTTATTACGTTTCTGCAGGGAGGCAAGCCCCTCCTGCACCCCCCCTGTAAATTAAATATACCAAATCCAAGATCACACTACAGAGGGAAAAAGTTAATTTCCTAACCCCACTGTATCAAGCCCCCTCTGCAGAAAGTGTGTTTGGTAGTTTGATGTCATTATATGTGGAGGGGATGTTATTTTCATGTGATTTGCAGTGTTAGATATTATAAAATTTGATTGGTTTTAGATTTTATATATATATATATATATATATATATATATATATATATATATATTTATATATATATATAGCATGCATGCATTTGATCGGCCGATGGATGGTCGATCGGATTATTGCAAAAGCAATGTGGCAAAACCTCAAAAAAGCGATCGTACTTGTTGCGAATCGCAAAATATCTCCCCCTTTTTTACCCATTTTAGTGCTTGTTTAGGTGGCAGAGCAGTTTGAAATGTCAAATTCGGTAATTTTTACGACATTTTGACTGTTCAGCATTATGAAATTTGCAGATAAAACTCGGAGTACTGCATGATCGAGCAATGTGCACTCGACTAAATGAATGTGTTCCTATATATATATATATATATATATATATATAGCTATAGCTATAAATATGGGGTCTATATCATAATGTTGAATGAGAGAGAGATAGAGAGACAGAGAGAGAGTTACTAAAACAGTTTGCAAAGAGATCTTCTATGTTCAACATTCAGTTACCTTGCAAGTGGCAAACACTAAGTGCCCTCTTTACGTCTGTAAAATAGTATTCCACACTAACATACACGTATTTCAAGCACAGGCATCAATGCCCTTCTAGTCCATCAATATACCAAAACAGTTGTTGCATTATAAGTATCCAGGCTGTTCTTGCTTTAATGTAGTTTGGTAGTCTGTTCTATGACTAGCTGGTCTCTCAGAGAACCAATTAGTGCACTTCTCATTCCTAGAGAATGTTCTACACAGGTTGTCTGATGATTCTCTGCTACCTTTTGATAACCCCAAACATTCTCAGAGATAGTTGCCTCTAAATGCCCTGTATACCTGAAAAAGATCTCCTCTTAAATAGCTATGAGACACTGCACAAGTTTAGATATTTTAGTCTTTCAAGATAACTTAAGTTTTCACATCTATGGATGCTTCTAGTATATTTCCATTGTACTCTTTCCAGTTTACTTATGCTTGTTTACTTATAAGGTTTCCATACTGTTATTCCATGCTTAAGTGGGGTACAATGTAATTAACAAACAATAACTTCATAATGTCTTGTTTCATAGAATTTATAAATCTTTTAAACAACCTATAGTTCTATAACTATCATTAACAGATTGGTTGATATGATTAGAAAAACTCAAAGCTGCATCTATCTGTATACTCAGGTTCTTAAATGAGTCTACAGTTTCAATAATTGTGTGCTGTATTAAGTATTAACTTTTCAGTGTATGTCTCCCAAATCTCATATGGTTAGTTTTTCATGTATTTATCAGGCTGATACTCTAGGATGCTTTACGTTTCCTAATCACTATTGTAAAAGAGTGTACATCACAGTTCTGAGGCATGCATGGATTAAAAGGAAATTAGTCAGGAAAATATCTTTCTGATAATGGAATTATTTAAGGATGTCAATGCCTCTATCCATGTTTATACTTTTTATGGTGCTGCCTCTAACTGTATTATAGAAAATTAAGACATTCATCTAATTAAGTCCATATCAAGTGAACAATAGTAATATAAACATTCAGATGAATTGACTTCATAAACCAAATGAGGCATTTTATTTTAAACTGGTCTGTGAGATTAAAAATATAACAGGATAGAAAGTAAGTCAACATGTGATCATAGAATCAGAGGAGATTACTAGGCTATCGACCCGGGTTCACTTTAAGCCTAACCATTTCATCCCAATGTAATACCATAAAAATGCTAGTCAATACCCAAGATGTCATTTAGTGATGACTGGCCATGTCCAGGAGGGTTATTAGCACTATCTGCAGTAACAATTTAGGGTGCCCCATCCACTCATCCAGGTTCCTCTAAAAAACTCTGATATAGTTGCTCTGTTTTACATGAATTGGTAGCCAGTTCCAAAGACATGGCAGTCACTGGGATATAAATCTGTCCCTCCAACATGTCCTATTTAAGTCACAGGCCATATTTAGGTCCCTGGAATGGGTAGCCCTAGTCCTGTTTGATTTATACAGCAAGTTCATTAGGTTTGGTACTTGCAATGTTCTGTAGAACAGGCATAAGTCTACCCAAAAAAGTCTATATGATACAGAGTATAGTGACAGGGACTTTAGTCGGTCTGTGTAAGGCATATGTTGGAGTCCCTTAATCTTCATTGTTAGAAAACTCTGAACTTTCTCCAATTGCTGTAGGTGCTTAGTATGGCATATGCCAAACAGGGTGTTATAGTCCATTTTGGGCCAGATAAGTGCCAAGTATAGAGGGGTTATAACCTCTTTTGCTCTCAAGGTGATACCTTTACTAATCAAGTGTGCTACATAGAAGGCTTTCCTTGCTACAGTAGACACATGGTGGTCGAAGGTAAGGTCACAGTCAACTTGTGATCCCAGGTTGCTTATCATTTCTTGGGTAGTTAGGGTATTGTTGCTGATTTTATAGCATGAAGGAACATTGTTTGTGCTGAAGGGAATGATGATGCATTTCTTTGCATTCAGTTTAAAACCATGACTAATTCACCAGTTGCTGGTCTGCGTTAGACCTTACTGGAGTTTACTGACATCATTTGGGAATTTAATGATTGCAACTAGATTGCAGTTGTCTGCAACTTGGTCAGCCACAACCTCTTAGTTTTGACCTGAACTTCTGAGAAGTATATACCAAACAGTATGGGGCCCAACACTCACCCCTGTGACATCCCGCTGGTAACAGGTCTGCTGGTTGTGTCCGGTTTATGAGACAGTTGGTATTTGTTGGAAGTCTTTGCCAAGTCAATGTATGCTGTGCAAACAGATTTGCCCTCTTCAATGGCTGTGGTCACATTTCAAAGAAAACCACCCAATTTAACAGGCAGGATCCGCCACTGACAAAGACGAATTGGGTAGGATCAGGGTTTAGGGGTCACCTATGTCTTTATTTATGAGGTCCATAATGATATATTCTATGGCCTTACAGATGACACTGGTCAGGCTTATGACTTTGTAATTTCACGGGTCTGTTGCTAGGCCACCTTTGTGGAGGGGAATAACTGTTGCTATTCTCAATTCCACAGGAACAAAGCCTGTGGCTAGGCTGTGATTGAAAGAGCACGTAGTGGTGATGCTAGCTGATGTTTTAGCATGTTTAGAACACAGCCTGGGATTTGTCTGGTACCACAGAGGCTGTGTTTTTTGCCTTGAACAAGGCTTTGAGGACCTGCTCTTCAGATATGTAAGGGGGAGTTTGGGGGAAAATTTCTGATAAGTTAGGAGGGGATAAGGGAGTGAATTTTTCACCAAACCTATTTGCTAACCACTTTGCTATCACTGTGGAGACAGTGTGTGTGATACCATTGGCCAGTAGTTCTGCACATGCTTGGGTCCTACCTTTTAGGCTATGCATGTGGCTGTAAAAGGTCTTATGGTTATCCTTGTCTGTACTTGCTAAGTTTCTATCAAATGATTCCTTGGAGGGTTTGACAAGTTGTCTTATCTGCCTGTTGAGGCTAAGGAGGGTGTTTTTCCATTGCTGGGGCCTTGTCTTTGTTTTCTTGGACATCAGCTTTTTGCATTTATTGTAAAGTTTGCTGATGCTGGATGTCTGCCATGGCAGCTTGTTTTTACTTGAGGATGTGGCTTTCATTCTTTCTGGTACAGCCGAGTTTATAGACTTACGCAAGTGATTGTACAGGCCTTTAGTGTAAGCTTTGGCATAGTTACCACTTCGAGCTTAGGGTGGGGCTTGGAATGCATTTATATCTTCACCTAGGAGGGTATAATTTGCCTTGGTGAAGCGTTTTAGTCTGATTTCACCCTTTGTGAGTTCTGGTGTTAGTGCCAGCTCAAAGGTGACTGATTTGTGGTCAATTTTAACTAATGAGGGTCCGACAGTTGCAGCAGTAAATCTGTTTGACATGTTGGTGAGAACAGATCTAGAATGTTTGTTCCTCTTGCTGGGGAATGGACAATTTGGTCCAGGGGATTTTAATAAACAAAGTCAAGGAATTTTTGAGCTAGCGAGTTAGGGCCAGCATACGTTTCCCAGCTGATGGTGGGATAATTGAAATCCCCCATAACCAGTGTGTTCAATAAAATTTGGATTGTCTCCAGTTTAGTCAAGTAGGCTTTGCGGGCATCATGACCCATGCAGGGGGATCTATAACTGGCTATGAACTGAATGGGGGTCTTACTCACTGTGACCTATATGTGGAGTAACTTCATTGAGAAGTCCAGTCTAACTAGACAGGAGGTGAATTTATCTGTAATATAGATTCAAACACCACCTCCTTTGGTTTTTACAGGTTCATTTTGCAGTCTAAAGGTGTGAAAGGCATTGCAGCCTACCGAGATCAGGGTACTCTCTGAGGCCTTGAACCACTTTTCTGTGACTGCACATACATCTACAATTTCTAGAGACAGAAGTGCATCCAGCGAGTACAGTTTTTAGTATAAGCTCCTAGCAGTTATCAGCATAACCCTTATTTTACTCTGATTGGTCAGATCAGAAAATAGATCAGAAATATATCTCCTGCCTAAGTCAAATTTTTTCAAAAACAGGGAAAGCTTCTCATGCAGAGAGACAGAAATGAACATTTAAGGAAATGGAACCATAAATATCAACATCAGCTTATACACTGATTTTTCAAGTTATAATTAAGTGCTACCAGGATAAAACAGAGGAATAGAAATTATATTGACTTTCTCTAAAATGCAACTTAGCAATTTTTTTTCTTTCTAGATGTCTATTTTGTTTGGCAAATTAACTTATTTCACAAAGTTTTTTGATTTTTCAGGTTTTGGAAAAAGGAGTAAGAATAGCAATTTTGTAGTAGTTCAGTAATTCCATGGATTTAACACATTTATTAATAGGGAGTATGACACCTAAAAATTTCTACATGCATTTTAGTGATGCCCTTCAGCTTACAGCATATCACACTGTATACATAACAAGCTCCTATCACATAATATTGTAATCTCATCTATCTTGGAAATGGCTGTTATTATACTTATTTATTTATGGAGCTACATGCAAAACAGATTATTTTACTCATAGTACCATTCACACAAAAATATATAAATGTTGAGTATTATCCAGTCTCTGACCATAACCAAGTTGTTATATGCTCAAAAATGAATTCAATAAATTCACCTCACAAATGACTGCCATAACAGCTGTGAAGATAGGAGAAGGCTGTCAGCCTAGCCAGATAGAATTTTGTAGATAATTCTGTCATTTGTAAATATTAATGTAAGCCACAGGCTTGTTCTTTTAAATGTGGAAAGACTGCATTGGATATTGAACTGTAAAAATATAACAACAGTGCACTCTGCTGTAAGAAAGCTAAGTCAAGCGTTTTATGACCATCTTTGATGTCAAAATTCAGAGCCAGTATGTCTGTATGAAAGAATTCTGCATAATGTTTTGAGGCCAGAGTTAATGGCTAGAATTTGCATGTATAATTTATTTTATTGCTCTGGTTTCTGACCAGCTGCAAGATCAAAGTGGACATTAACCTCTGAGTTCTGTTAGCCTGGGAACCAGAAAGAAATGATGTAATCTGAAATGAATCAGTGGTACTCTGTTATCAATTTAAGGACAGAGAGAATCAGAGCATGAGAGCAATTGTCTTGAGAACATCCAACTCAGCACTGCCTATGTCTAGATATAAGTAGGATTTTAGAACTGTGTTTTCTATTAGATATGGCTATGAAATAGGAATATTAGACAAGTTTTTTTTTCTGTGATAGAACTTTTTCTACTGTATTATTTTAAGTATTTCTCTGTGATCTCTGAACTCTTGAGGAGCACTGTGTAGTAAGAAGTATTGTCTTGCGTTTTATTATTTATTATTAAATATTTTAAAACCTTTCAACTGCGGCTGCTTTGTGTAGAGATAATTTAAGCTCTAAGAGTACATTGCATGTATATAGTGATACTGTGCCTGGTCACTCCAAATAAGTCTTGACTGTTTGGTTGCACTTACCATTTGGATAATAATATTGCACAGTAATAATTGGACACCCTTCATAAGGGTCTTTGAGTAGCTGATAAATATTAGCTAGGTGGTGGCAGTGGTTTCTACTGTATAGTCTGGGTAAAAGGGGCACAACTGGAGAACATGTGCCAGCCTTCCCCAGGAGTGTCTGTGTGGTTGTATAAACTCTTATCTCAAAGTGAGTGTGTGCCAGCTACTTGGGTAGGGACACGAAGCACTGGTTGGACAGAGAGGCTGCTGGAGGTTTTAGTTTGCCCACTAGGTTGAGATCTGGACCTTATAGCTGTGCCAGTGGGCAGTCTTATTGGGGCCCTGGAGAGAAAGGGAGCAGCCAGCCCCAGACTGACTGTGATATCTGTGTGTTCTTGAGGGAAATTGTACTTTACTGCGTGTGTATTTATTATCCTTTCCCTATATGGACAACCCTCACTGGTGTTAGTGGTGAGGATTGAGGCAACTTGATTGCTGGGGCAGTGGATGGGCATCACGTCAGCTATGAAAGTTGCATTACACTGCACACTGTCTTATGCAAAAAAGTATTTGAAGTGCAAAGCACTTAGAGCACTCATCCCTGTTTTAGCTTCACCTTGCTGTACTGCAGTGGCTGCAAGTTGTATTATAGCATGAGACTATACGTTACCAGTTCTAAAAGATGCTTAACAAAACTTTGTTAAGCACTTTTCTTAACCAAGAAATGTATGTTTCCCTAAATTTGAAGCTTAATGGTGGTGTTCCATACACTTCAATGAAATAGGAATTCAGACAGACACTTACTATTTTCCCCTTCTACCTCTATGTCTTCCCCTCATCTGTTAAAACACCTTGATAATTAGGTAAAACAACATAATTATTATCTCCAAATTCATAGTACATAAAAGTCTTATTGGTGCTTTTTGAAAGAGAATGCACTGAGCATCTTGTTACAGTAGCATAATATTACTCTTTTGGTGGTGATTCAAAACGTTTGCACTTTTAAACTACAAGGTTAATATTTATTCAGATTTTTTTTTATTTTTAATTAACTGAAAGTTGTTTTTGTTTATTTAAATTTGTGTTTTTTATTTTTCTCGTATTTTGTTTTATTTTGTTTCAGCCACCACTGATAACTGAGTTACCAGTTCCATCAGCAATATATTTGTGCACTCAAAATGCAGATCTAAGTTAGCATTGTGGGTCATAAGTTGAAGATGTCTGTTTAATGAAACATGGAATAAGACAAGCTCTGCAAAACATTCTAATAGGTATTGCTTGACTGCATATAGAGTTTTTATTTATATTGTTTATTGATTTTATCCTTAGTCACCTTTGTTGTCATTCTTTCATGCCAGCTAAAAAATGTGAGGACCATCCTAGAATTGAGGTGAGAAAACATATCTGCATATGTTTGGATTTTGGTTTTAAATTCAGGATTAATAGTACATTATTCTCTTATTTGGAAGCAACTTTCATATATCTGTTTATTCTATTGATGCAAGGCATTGACAAGTTACAAATCAATGACTGATATAATGCATAAACCATTAGTATTAAAATGGTTCAATTTAAACCTTGTGTTAATTTCTTTAATTATGCCATCTCCAAATGGTATGTGTTTGTAATTTAAGTAGCATAAATAGAGAAGACTGAGGAAAACACGAAGCTGTCAAGAAATATTCACATTTATACTAAATAAAAACAAATCTCTATTTTTTATTTATTTATCCATTGTTGACCCAGTCAGTCCCACCAGGCCAATGGTCTTTTTTCAGGGGATTCAGATGTGCATTATACAACTGGGGAAATGTGGGCAGGGTACTCAGGCAACTTCCACTACTCTTTTCAATAGGTGCCATGGGATGTTTTATATCCAGTTGAGCTACCACTAACTCAAGCAGATGGTGCTTCAGTTTAACATCTCATCTGGAAGATGACACACTCAGGTACACTCCCTTATGCAGTCTTGCAGCATTAGAAATCCATCTAAGTGATGTGGGAATAGAAACTACAGCCTCCTGCAGTAAGAGCAAGTGTGGTACCAATTGCTCCACTAACTGACTATTCAGGTTTATTATAAGTTTGTTGAATCATACTATCTGTCTGTCCCTCTAAATAATCAACAAAAGTGTTAATGTTAGTTGTCTAATTATTTTTGGGAGCAGGATGATTTTCTACATTTTTTTGAAAGCTAAATAAATTGTTCTTACTAAAGTTACTAAACAGACTACCTAGAATTCACTTAACTGATGCCAGTTTATAAATCACTCTGTTTGAGTGTGTTGCTATCAACTTTATGGTGGAGTAACAGAGTAAATAGCAAAGGCATATTCTTATAAACCAAATTATGCTTTTTAGTATGAGGGTGTATAGTCTTAACACTGGTGTATTGAGAAACTGGGCACACAAAAGGGATATTTCTAGTCTATGAGAGTACAGAGGATAGAGCCCTCCTACAAAAATAGCAGGACTCCTTATCCAAGCCCCGAAAAGATAGCCTGTTTACATGCATGATTTGTGTGAGAAAAATGGAAAAAATAATAACAGTCATGTATACTCCTAATCAGTATACTGCCCCTACATAAGCTGTAGTGACCTTCTGTGCACACCCATGATGTTTGTGAGAAAGTTAAAGACACACTGACAACAATATTCCTGGCTGCCATACAATCTGTAACATCCTTCTATGCGGACCTCTGAGGTTTCACTGGAAGGAAACTTAAAAAAAATATATATACATATATATACATATATATATATATATATATATATATATATGTATATATATATATATACATATATATATATATATATATATATATATATATATATATATATATAATGACCACAGCCTCAGGACTCACCAACGTTGGACTGGTGTCCAAGGCAAAAGTCTCCCTGGTGCCGCCTCCCCACTGCCCACTGCCTCCCTCAATGCATATCATCAGATACCTCTGGTCTGTCTCCCATCCTTGCATACTTACACCTTACAGAATATTTTTATCTACTTTTTCTCAAAGATGCCATGCAAACTGTAGTCACACATTAATGGATTCTATGCTCCTTTATACAAATCACATTCATCCTGCAAATGCACACTAGCTGTGTAAAGCCAAATAGTGACTGCTTATACTGGGATTACAAAGTCAGTTACTTTCTAAAGAGGGCTCCCATACTCACCCATCAGTCATAGCAACATATGTGTGCACTTGAGATGCTTGATTGTAATAAAAATGATAGCTTATTTCAGCTTTGTTCCATGGAAACTGTAGCCACACATCAAAGCATTCCATTTTATTTCACATGTTGTTGTGTCTTTCGGCTTTTCCTGGTTAGGGGTCACCGCAGCAGAACTCTGGTCCGCTAATGATTGGTAGTTGATTTTTACATGTCGAGTTACCAGCCCTGATGCACAACCTTCAATGAAGGTATGCCCATTCAGGAATGTCTCCACACAGATGACGCTCTAGATGAGAATCGAACCTGACAGCGTTTTGTTGTGAGGCAACAATACTACCGCAGCACCACCACCATGGGTATATTCCATTTTATTTCACATAAATCACAATAATATTACATAATCAGGATATATGAGGAAATATCAGCAGTCATTTATAACCCCCCCACACACACACACACATACAGACCAGCATTCTTTTATGTTGCTCTAATTCTCTTAGTTATAAGAAACATGGAACTCTAAAGTCTGGTATTTTTACTAAATGCAGTCCCCAGTTTATCCATAGTTTTCTAGTTCTTTGCTCAATAATCAGGGACAAAGCCAAAAAAATAGCAGGGAGACAAAGTCCTAAAGTCAGGAGCAATTTTTAAATTTTAGTGTAATTCTTGTAAAAAGTTAATAGAAACAGGTTTCCTATCACCGTGCTTTTTTCTGAACAATATCAAAATAAAACCATAATGCCTGGTCACTACAATCAGACTTCTGTTTCTTGGTGTCTTGTGTCTCCATCAATAATGTTCAATGAACAAAATCTCGGTGACATGTAGACAAGCAATTTTTGAAAGTGAATTACTTGATATTTATTTTTTTAATATTACTCAAAAATGTATGTATGTGCCAGGCAATATTATGTTGGTCCGAAAATAAAAAAAATTTGTGATATTATTTTTTACTCACACAAAAACATGCATGCACAGACACAGACACACACACACACACACACGCACACACACACACACACACACACACACACACATATGCATGCATGTGCACAGACACACAGACACACACAAACACATGCATGCACTCACACATGCTGACACTGCCTCTGATAAACCAGGTCTATCAAAAGATGCACAAATATACACAAACTGACATGCTACACACTTACCTATAGTTAAATTGGAGGATGCCCATTTGTCAATTCACCTACATTATATCTTTGGAGTGTTGGGGAATCCTTAGTACATGAATAAAACCACACATAGAAACAATGGGCATGAAGATGCCATAAAGGAAATGCCATGACCAAGCACTCAACCAGTATCCAAGTACTGTGAAAGGCAATTCTACTCAGTGCTTTAATGAGAAGATCAGCAGTTGCTTTCTCACACATAATGCTCCAGTCAAATCACCAAAGATAGACAACTACTTACAATGCTGATGCTTGGTTGAAAAGTGAAACAGACTGTGGTCAATTTGTTAAGTACAAGTACACTGTAACTTATTTACCACACACATAAACACATGTGCTAGCACAAGCCATAGCAATACCAGTTTTAACACCAGTTTCAGCAAAACAATATGTGATGTGGCATTTTTTCTGAGGTATCAGATCAATAACTTAAACATTCATCAAACAGCAGCAGGAGTAACTTATGTTTGTCCGTACATGGCCTCCATGCCTTTCAGTTTCATCCAATTTACCTGTACACCTCAGATGTATGATTGTCATTAAAAAAAAATAAAACGAAAAGTCAACAGTTACAAGAATTCAAAGCTTGTGTCACACAAACACAAATTAATTATGATGAACTAACCATTCTTTTTCTGGCACTAGTGCTGCAAAGCCAGACCAGTGAGAATTTAAACTAATCCAGGTACTTTTATCCAGAGATAGACCCCATGCATCAGTTATGACCACTTCTGTGTACAGTTTATATATCTGATTGTGATAAAAATGCTAGTCACATAGTGCATTTTAACATTGATCAGAACAAACTGTAACCATATATCAAATATCTCAGGTTACTTCACAGAATTCAGCTTAGTCATGTCGATCCAGAATAGTGTGAAAACAACAACAGTCAGTCATTTTCATATTCTAGCAGCCGCACTAATTATATTTGTTTCGCCTGTGTGCACATCTGATGTCCAGCTCTTACAAAAATAAATAAATAAATACATAAATAAAAGAAGAGACATGCAGTATTACAAATCAATAACAGCTAATTACATAGCACAATAATCAGGTACGCCATAAGCACAGGTACATTTTAAACAGAGCAAGTTAGAAAGTTGCTAGAATAACAGATTTTGTATTAGTATGCTAACAAAAGATGTGAGAGGGACTTAAAGTTAGAGTGTAACAAAGCTGAGGTTAATAGTGATATACATCCTAATAAAATGTTGAGTTGAGATAACAGTTAGCAAGTATAGTAGTTATTTTATGAGATAAATGCATAAACTACAGTTATTGTATATGAGATGTATATACAGAGAATTTATGTATGCTATCCAACAACATTGCTCTGTTCTCCACTTCAACAAGTATGCACACGAAGAAATGAACCTTACATCTGTTGTATCATGCACATCAGAAAAGGACATGCTTTTGCTATTGGCACCCATCGGAAAAGCTTTTATCAACTATAAACATGTAATAAACAAGCATGTGTTGTATAGCTGTGTCAGTGCTAAATGGAAATATAATAGCACTCAACATGCATAAGTGACAAATGACAACATAGATCTGATAACATGTCATGATTCCATGTTTCCCATTGGTAAATAACAGACATCTCATAACCATTATACTGGGCATGCTCACAAGGTGTTACAGGGAACAGTAACATAATAGCAATTTAACAGCACCAACACATAAGAAAGTGTCCTAAGAGAAGTCCAATCCAACATTCTGATAATATGGCAGCATGCCATACAGTAGGAAATGTTTTATGCTCTTTGCAATTAAGGGCTTGCTATAGGTAGAAATAAGGTAGGAGAGTGCGACCACCATTACGACATGAGCAGAATATGGATTGGTTATAAGAGGCAAATGATGTCTCTCTGAACTATTCATATGGTATGTTAATGAAATTCAAATGGTAAGAAATACAGACATTTGAAGTTAACTATATGACGGGAAATAATAACTTGACCTACAGCTGTAATCCAACCAATAACACTATGCAAAACATCAGTGAATAAACAGGGAATTACATCAACACATCACATAGGAACTTCTAGTTTATTACATCCAGGAGCCTGAGAACTGTTACAGTAACAGATTCACCATACTGCCTTTAGAATCACTTTACTATCTATTCTCATAGCACAATAGATTTTGGGTCTATGTTATAAGAATGAAAGATCAAACTCTCGAACTTTCACATGAGTGAATATTGAAAACTCAAAATTGCTATTGTGGGGGGCTGCACTCCCCACACCCCCCCTAAATATATATTCCAACTCCAAGATCACACTACAGTGAGGAAAGGGCAAATATTCCAATCTTCACTGTAGCGTGAAAAAAAAAATAACAAAATAGAGTTTTTCAATATTCACTCATGAGCGTTCGAGAGTTTGATCTTTCATTCTTATAACACAGACCCTAGATTTAAGCATATTTGCATGAAAGCAACTGGACTCCTGTGGCTGAAATTAAAATCTTCATCTTTTGCCATATGAAATTAAACAGCGTTCACCCTCACTCTTCATTGGTGGTCTATGCCAACTTCTGTGCAAATGCCAAGGACAGAAATTGAAGGCTTTTCCATGGGCCATTTCTGACCATGTGTGTTGTGTATGATTTTATTTTTTGACCAGATTAAACATGTGAAAAGTAGTTTGTAAAGCCAGCTGGATCAAATCAAGGGTGTCAAGAAGAAATATAGATGAAGTTGAGAACTATATATGGGGCACATCTTTTTTTGGACAGGTGCCCATTTTCTGTATTTTTCTAAAGAGAGGAGAATGTTGGGCAAGGGGCTTAGGAATGTCAGTGTCAGGTTGGTAGGGTAGATTAGAAAGCAGGTACAGACATACAAACTATATAAGATAGCAATGGTGATAGGCACAACAATCTGGGAAACACCATGATTGTGGATAGGTAAGGGACATTGGAGGCACAGCCACGTCCAGCTTGAGAATCTAACTGACTCTAGAATTGAGTGTAAGAAGCTAGTTCTCACTCTCAGAATTGTCACCAATGCCTCCTGCATTAGTTGCCTGGGTCAGTACCAGATATGGCATAAATTTATCAATGCAATGCAGGACCTTTTCAACCCTGTTGATTTATGCACCAAGCCCTATCTCCATTGTATCCTCCACCAGCCCTGTCAGCTGCTCATGGGTGATAAAGTGGCCACCTTCACTCATACTGCACCCAGAGGGTATTACTGAACCAGCAGCTGGAACAGAGTTACCTGATTCAGGTGGAGCAGGTAGGGCAGGGGTTGTGGAGGCAGCACTGTCAGGTTGTGAACCTGGAGTGCCAGGAGTCTATGCTGCTATCTGTATGGTGAGCTGAGCCGCAGTGGTTGGTCTACCTGTTTGTGGTGTTGGTCATTTTGTTTTCAGCAGCAAGGTATGCTATCAGCAAAATTATAAGAAATTATAAAAAAAGAGAGAGCCGGGATGGGAGAGTCAAAAATATAGAGACTTAGATCTGTGGCATATTACATTATTTTATTATTTCGATACAGTTTTTTCAATGCAACAAATATGATAAATGATGATTGTCCTTTTCCAAATCCAGATTTGATGGGAATGTATTAATGGGTCATAAAATAATCAAATATCCCTGTTAGGATATAAGAATTGTTAACCCTAGTGACTACCTTAAACACTGTTACTAAATGCTTAGTGACCTCAAACATTGTTTTAAATACTTAGTGACCACCTTATTGTTGTCTTATGTGTATTTTGATCATTAACCTAGTGTCTACCTCAAATACCATTTCCAAAATTTATTAGTGACTCAAGTGCTTAACTGTCAGGCTAGCGACTACCTTAAATGCCATTTAAAGATTGATTCTAGACTACTAAAATTAGTGACTACCTTACATACTGTTTCTGAATACTTATCAGTGTTCAATGTGCCTGCATGCAGATTCAGTGTAATTGCCAAATCCTAGCAATTACCCTAAACACAATTACCAAATAGTAATCTGTGATCTGAGTGCATGAACCAAGATTTCTTACAAATTATTAGGCTAGCAACTACCTTGAATGCTGAATAATGCTGGTTTCAGATTGATTAGCCTACCAAATACTTTAAATAAGGTTACTAAGGACATAACAGTGCCCTAGGTGCCTGAATGCTGGCTTAATGTTAACTATTAGCTAGAGACCTAGTGGAAATCCTCATAACTGCTATGCTATACCTAGCAACTACCTCATAAGAAGTTTTAAATACTTATCAGTGAAACATAAACTTAAACATATTTCTAAGAGTAATCTAGAAAATAGTGGCTGGTTAAAATACCTTTATATTTGCTCTGTTAACCTAGTGACTACCTCATCTGCTAAATTATTTGCTCACATTGATCCAATACTGAATTGCTCTAAGTTAAGATATTCTTCTCTCTATTTAAATTTGGCAGTCTCAAACTCTCACTGTTGAAATTAATCTGTTAAAAAGCAGTATAGTTTCACTATAAACAAATACTGTGTTATTCATGTTCTAACAATTTAAATTCTGTATCATACTGCATTAAGCGAACTGGGTGCCTATGCCATAGCAAAGTGAATTTCTCCTACTGCTGCTTTAACAAAGTAATTTGTGCACCTGAAACTGTCTTTCATAAATTAACTACTGGTATTTTTCCCTCTAACTGTTTTTCTAACTTCTGACTTTCTAAACTCTTAGTATTCTTCTATCCTTACTCTCCAAATCTCACCTCTCATCCTATTTTCTTTACAGATTCTGCTACTCAAATAAAAACTAACAAAACTTTCATGCATAAAGAAAACCCTGAACTTCAACATAAAAGAAACCCCAGCATCGTAAAGGCAGTCTTTCATAGTGGCATACAGTATGGATACCGAGTGACTTCCAGACCCTATAACAATGTATGCTGCCTACCTGAACTAAATTGCTATGATATATGCCTGTTGTAGCTATACTAAGGCCTCCAGTACATCACCATAATGTACAGCTCTCCACTCTGCATGCCTTTTTGGCATTGTTTAATTTAATTTGCACTGACATCCATTCCCAATAACCCCCCCCCCCAAAAAAAAAGAAGAACTGAAAGATTCCCACTCTAGCTTTGATTCTAACTTTGCACTCAACCAGTCCTTACAACAAAACTGCACACCAGAGCATTCCTAAGTGTTTCTTTTAAATAAAAGCTTATTTTCGAAGCTACCTATGTAATTTAACATACATTATCATATAAGCAACTAACTAAACCTACTAAAGTGTTTAGCATATACTTAAGATTAGAACCTTCCTTCCTTTAAGAGTGCCCTAAACAAACATATACTACAGTGTTATTTACTTAGAACATTCCTCAAAATATCCACAAGAATAAATAACTTTCCTGTTCTAAAAAAAATGAAACATACAGTTACTTACTGATAGTTTTTTTATTCCCCTGTACTATTGCAGCCTTGGTGGCTGAACCCACTCTGTTTGCCCTTGCTGCACTTGGGCTCACTCCTCTCCCCAATCCTACCAGCATTTCCCACCCACTCCCACTACTCCTACATTTATCCCCATGTACACTGCACCCACAATTCACAGTAACCAATCAAATACATCCACACTAAAGCACCAATCTTTACATAATTCAGCAAATCACCAATTACTCCCCCATCATAATTTAAAAATACACCAATTAACCTAAACCATTACCAAATCAAACCAACATTTTACCATACATACAAACACAAGAATTCTTCAAACAGTACTTCTCAATACCATTTTTGATAAACTTTTTCCCTACATATCACGTACTCATTTCCCATAACATGATGCTCTTTCTTATCTAACCTCATTGCTAATACTCCTTAGCTTTGCTACTACTCTCTCCTACCAAACTACCTCACACTGCGGTTCATCAGTAACCACCTCCACCAACCTATCTTACAAACAAAACTACTACATTAACATCTGTCCTTGGTAATAATTCCACTATACCCTCCCATATATCACTAGCCCCATATAGCAACTACCATATCATTCAAACTCCAGTTTATACCCCTAACTTCAACCCCTAGCACAAAATATGACTCATTATACACTTATCTAATCTTCATCCTATTACAAAGTGGAGATGTACACCCAAACACGGGGCCAACCACAAATGCTAGCAAAAGAACATGACACTAAAAACCTACATTTAATTGCACTGAACATACAAAGTATATGCAACAAGATAACACTTCTGCATATATGTATAGAACAAAACAAACCAGATATACTAGCATTAACAGAAAGGCTACACATCAACATGAATGATACAGAAATTACTTCTCCCAACTATGCTATTTGTAGAACAGATAGACCAAAAAAGAATGATGGAGGGATAGCCCTTCTATATCCTTCTTTATTCAACATTACACCCTCCTCAAGCAGTATACCCACCTCTTCCAAAACCAGGATCTTAATAACCTCCCTGAACCTCAATGACTCAAAAAGAATTTGTATCATTGTGACTTTTATTCCACCTGGAAACCACATACCTGTCCAGGAAGATATTTTATCCTGGACTTCACAAAACTTCAAACAAGAAACAGTCATCCTAGGTGACATGAATATCAAGTGGCACTCTGTCACAGCTGACTCTCCCACCAATAGCATTAGCCTATTTGGCTTTGCACAACTAAGATGAAGCCTAACATGATTTAATAAAGACTTCACTTGCCATTCAATTTTTATTGGGTTTTAGTATCTCACCCAACAAAGTTCTCATCTTCAGGGACACTCCCCGTCTCACGTAATCACCATCTTCCCACTTATGCCACCAGAGCCAGTACCCACCATCCAAAAACACACTCACTGAAATCTGTTAACAACACAACTAAATTCAGTCAACAATTTTTTTAATGATATACTCCAGAAAATTAACTGGACATCCCTAAATCTACTACCTCTCAATGGCAAAGTCCAATTTTTCACTTCTTGATAGTTTAGCCACTGTACAGACAAATAGGGTAAACAAATACAACCCCATGGATAACCAAATACTGTATTAACTTGATGAAACAGAGAGACTTACCCTGGAACACATGGAAACAAAATAAAATCGAACAAAATCTTTTCTCTTTCAAAACACTTCATGAAAGAGTAACAAAATTAGTAAAAAAAAAGCAAAACATCCTACATTACTACTCACACCTTCAGCTACAACATCAGTGCTGCCCCCATCACTAATAGCAGAGGAATTTAACAAACACTTCATAAATCCTTAGCAGGCCTACTGATTAGTAACACTATTATGAGACCCCCCCCACTTACCCCCATCTCTAACACCAATAACTCCTCACCATCTAGCTCAATCCACAGCAATAATAACACATATAATCAATGCAAATGTAACCAGACCCCTTTCTCCCATCGGCCTACACCTACTTCAAACCATACCAACAGCAACACACATAACCAATGCATATGTAACTAGACCTCTCTCTTTTTTCAGGCTATATGCACTTCACCAGTAAATTACTGCTCATATTAAAACCCTGTCCACATCTGCAGATAATCTCATACCACAATACCTAAAACTCGATGCCAACTCTATCACTTATCCAATTAACATAGTCATAAATATATCTCTTTCTGAATCAATAGTCCCTACCATATGGAAACTATTGCATATAACCCCAATTCAGAAAGGAGTAAATTCCACTGAAATATCAAACTTTTGCCCCATATCCATATTATTTCCTATATCAAAATTCCCTGAAAGGTGTTTCCACCAACAATTAATGAAATACCTACTGCAGAACAATTTCCTTACTCAAACTTAGCACGGCTACCAGCCTGGACACAGCACATCTACAGCTCTAGTATCCTTTAGAGACATCATAAACAGGGACAGAGATGAAGGATACCTCATATCCTCAGTGTTCTTGGACCTCTCAAATGCCTTTGGCACAGTCTCACACCCATTGCTCCTTGATACAGTATCCAATGTAGACTGCTTCCCTACTACAGTACAGTGGTTCCAAAGCTATCTACAAAACTTGAGGCAAGATGTTAAATGGTCAAACCAACTTTTCCCCTTTCTTCCCAACCCTACAGGAGTCCCCAAAGGCTCCATCTTAGGTTCCCTATTGTTTAATATATTCACCAATAATTTACGTACCTCTTCTTTCCCTGGAACACTGATTTAGTATGCAGATGATTCCATCATTATCTGCAGCTCTTACACTCTCCCAAAACTACTCAATAAGACTCAAAAATCATTTACTGCCATTGAATCATGGCTGACAAATGCATTACTTTTTCTAAATCAAAAAAAAAAAAAAAAAACTTATGGTCTTTTACCCCAAAAATACCACGCTCAGCTCTGACCAATTCAACGACCACTCAGTCAACAACACTATCATTGAAATTGTTCAGGAAACAAAATTACTTGGTGTAATTATCGATAACAAACTCACCTTTGACCTTCATATCCAGCAAAACATAAAGAATACGCACAAAAAAACTTGGACTTCTCTACAGAAATAGGTAATTCCTTACCACTACAACAAAGACTACGCTAGCGAAACATTCCTTCTTCCCTCCCTATATTACAGTTCTTGTATACTCACAAACCAGCAAAACTTTGACAAAACAAAAATTGAACAATGTTATAACAAAATCACAAAATTTGCCACAAACTCCAAATACCATATAAAACACTGTAAACCACTCCAGGAACTAAATTGGCTTGGACTCTCCAATCAACTAACATATGACCATCCATCCAGTATACACAACTTAATTTATAAACCCACTGCTTGTTCTGCCCTGTATAAACTTGTTAAACACTATATACCAAGCAGGTCACTCAGATCAGAAGACAAAAACCTGCTAGAAATCACCAGACCTTCAAAACAACTGGGACAGTGTCTTTACTCCTACTCTGTTACTAAACAATGGAATTCTGTCCCATCTACCACCAGATGAACTCCTAGTCTGCCACTCTTTAAAGCCTCTCTAAAAGACACCCTAAATAATTCATTGCTCTGCACATGCTTAACTCCAGATTAAACTGCCTCTGCTTCTTCTGCTCACAGTAACTTTTACATTCTCTCTTATCCCCCTTAAACTTACAGAGTCCACCATGATTCATCTTCCACGCACCTTAACCTTTGTTCACAATCCTCATTTCTGTCTCACCAAAACATCTCTAAGTTTATAATTTTGCTAAACTACTATTATATTTTTCCATTTCTCTATTCAAAGCTCTTTCTTTATATAATCAAATGTAAACCTTTCTCATGACAACATAGCCTAAATACATTGACTTTTATCTCCTCAAGCAGCTTACTCAACACATTGTAATGTTACTGAACTTTAGTAAATTCTAAGCAAAATTCTACACAACTGGCCATTTTTCTTAACACTAATCCTTTGTAATGTAATGTGCAAAGACTTAACCAACAAAATTGCACTAAAAATCTGTAACTTACCTGTATATGAACATTGTACAAAGTCTTTAACTAACATTTTTGGTTGTGATTATTGCAATTTTATCTTGTGTATGCACCTAAACTTCTACATGTGCAGCTTTTCTCCCGGGCCTCCTCTGAAAACAGGTCATGTAACCCAGTTGGCTTATTCTGGGTAACAAATGTCAAATAAATAAATATCAGCTTTTATTTTCCTATGCCATGTAGTATATATGCATTTACATGTAATAATTGCACTTACAATAATTGCATTATTTAATATTGCTGTTAGTATTTTAGAAATGCTATCTTGTGATAAAACCTAACTGCTGCTTCTGAGTATTGAACATACCAGCACACAGTTAAGCTGGTGTTTTCATTGTTTAAGGCAAGCAACAAGGGCTATTGGAGAAAGCATGTATACTTGATATCAAATCATACCTGTCACTAGTCCTCTGCCTAGTATCTCCAGACAGCAGGTTACAGACCCACTCTCCAAGGCAAAAAACACATCCTATATGGGACTGGACAACATCCCAGGCTGCATATTAAATGGTCTAAAACAGGAGACACCAGAATCATTGAGCATGCTGTTTAATCTCAGTCTATGCACTGGGTTTGTCCCAGTTGAGTTGAAAATAGAAACCATAATCCCCTTTCATAAAGTGGGAGGGCATGTCCCACAACTTACCCCAGAAACTCTAGATTAATAAGCCTAACCAGCCTTATCTGCAAGGCCATGGACAGAATCGTCATGGATCTTATCGACAAGGATATAGGTGACCGTCAAGCTCTTGAACTGACCTAGTTTGGCTTCATTAAGGGTAGATCTTGCCTGCTAAACCTGGTGGACTTCTTTGAGAATGTCACTAGTGCCCTGAATGAAGGCAAAACAGTTCACTATGCCTATCTCAGCCTAGCCAAGGCATTAATCCCTCATTCAAGCATCATTGAGAAACTCACCCAACTGGGGATTAAACCTTATGTCACTAGATTGGTTGCCAACTGGCTCACAAACAGAATACATACAGAAAAAACTGGGGATGCCAACTCTACTAGCTAACCTGCAACTAGTGGTGTATCACAGGGATCTGTGCTAGGCCCCCTGTGGTTTCGTATCTATTTTTCAGAAGTCCAATTGAAAATAAATAGCCTATGGCTTACCACGCTTGCTGATGACTGCAAACTGGGTGCAATCATTGAATCCCCCAATGATGTCAACATACTACAAAATGGACTTACACAAATGATTGGTGTCAAAGCCATGGATTTAAGCTAAATACAAAAAAAAATGCATTATATCTCCTCTGGCAAAGGAAAACCCCCTGCTAATTACAGAATTAATAATATTCCCCTAAATTCAGACCTACTGGTGAGAGATTTAGGAACACAAATTGATAACTGCCTTAGTTTTGATCATCTGGTATCCACAGTAGTAAGGAAGGTCTTCTACATTGCACACCTCTTAAGCAAGGGTATAGCATCCAAAGCTAAGGAGGTTATAACTCCCCTGTACTCCACTCTCATCAGACCAATAATATAGTACAATTCTCCCTTCTGTATGTACCTCACCAGACATCTGTAGCAACTGGAGAGACATCAGAGGTTTCTCACCAGGAAAATTCAGGGCCTACAACACATGACATACACAGACAGACTAAACGCCCAATCATTTTACTCAGTATCATATAGACTACCTAGATACAACTTATACTTGGCCTACAGAGCAATCTCAGACTCTGCCTTGATGAAGCTGCTGCACATCCACAAATCCAATTGGAAAAGATTCACTTGCTTTAGGGATCTTAACCTAACCTGTGATATAAACAGGACATGCTGGAGATACAGATATGTCTTCCAGAGGATGCCACTCCTCTGAAACAAACTCACAATTCATGTAAAACTGAGTTCTTCAATGACCATATTTAAGCATAACCTGGACATTTGTATGGGAAAACATAAATTTACACTGGTGATATCTCATGTGTCTCTCTTAGACAGAGGCAGCCAGTTTTGATTTAGATTTGTTCATAAACATAAAATATATATATCTTGGTCAATAAGGGGACATGGGTATAACATGGCTAGGCTTGTAGAGGCCTTAGGGCCAAAAGCCTAGTAACCTCGTATAATCTGATGATCCTATGATGAGTTAATATCTCCTGATGTTCCTCACAGTTTGCGGCTATTTCTTCTGCAGCTGTTCAGTAAACAAAAATGAAAAGAACACATATGAAAACATAATGAATACATGCCTTGGCTATCATTGACTATTGATAGATCAGTATACTTATACAACTGAGTGGAACTTGCAGCCTTAAATTCATCCTCCCATCATCTTAGAAGGTCTTGCTTCTGCTTTTCCAGATCACTGTAGTGGTGATGAAATTGTTCCCTTGTGCATGGAATGCCAGTTGCACTGAAGGCAACGTTGGCCAAGCTATTCCAAGCCTCAGCCTTATACTGAGACCAGGTATAAACATCGTGCAGCAGCTTATGGCTGTAGCAGTTTATGAAGAGTAACACAAACATCCTGGACTCCTCAACACCCCACCTTCATGCTTATTTAGCACCATTATCTCCCTCACCAGCCATTATTGCCAGCTATGCCCAGAAAAGTAGGGCAGTGGATGTACAACAAATGCCAGCACAGCTAGCTGGAAGTTTGTTAAGAATTATATGTCATTTGTATAATAAAATGATTTGTATAGATGCTTGTATTGAAAAAATGTATTTGTAAAGCTTCTTGTGTTAAAAAGTGTACCAACAATATACCCTGCTGGACAGAAAAAGAAATATGCATGTATTATTGTAACTGTTTAAATGTATATCTTTTAACAAAGGATACTGGAAGAGAAGATGTTAATCTCAATCCACGTTTGAAAATAAAATAAAAAATACTGCAACTGCATGAAAACTAAGTAATTTTTTTTTATTTGTGGATTAATTAATCAATTATTTAATTACATAATTGTATGGTTAATTTATTTCTATTTAAATTGTTGGTTGCATTGCTGTTAATCTTCTGAAGAAGATTGTGTGATTAAAGCAAATTAAAGTATTAAACATATTTTTTGGTGTGAGGAGTCGTTCATTTGTCCTCACTTCACGTATTTTTTTCATTCACCTTTGAAAATAGTTTGAAATTAAGTTACCTAGCTTAGGCCATAAAGATTTTATCTTTACAGTTCTCAATGCAACCAGAGACAAAAAGTCTGCACTAGAACACTTTCTGTACTGTCATTGGGGTAAACTAATTGCTACTCTGGAAGGGTGGAGGTTTGAAATTGTTTTATGACTTCTAGGAGATGCAACAGATCTTAGCAAGTCTGTGTGTGTGTGTGTGTGTGTGTGTGTGTGTGTGTGTGTGTGTGTGTGTTTTATTTAAACATATGTGCTAAATCCTGATAGCTTGTATGCAAGGGGGGTTGCATGGGAACCAGAAGTCAGATGACCAGATGCATATGATGTCATTCTGTAATCCATCACTAGAATAATTTTTTAATACTAGCTGCGACTGAAGTCTCAAAGAAGTCTGTTTCTTGGAATCTTACATATAAGGATCCCTCACCTACTTCATCTTGCCTTGCTCTAGTAAACGACTGGGGAATATTAATTCTATCGATCAGTCAGGAAAATATAATGAAATTAGTTAAGTTTTTTTTTGATAAACTGTCTGAACTTGTCCACCTGTGTTATTTTTAGTATTTCCTGTTACTGAAACTCTAAGGTTTATTGTAAATAGCTATTTAGAATTGTCATGTTCTTTTCTTATTTATTATTAAACATATTTAAACTTTTCACTCTGGCTGGTCTTTTATTTAATATTTTAATCCCTGAGAGTACTTATTTATATTTAGTGACATCTCTTGCAACTCCTGAAAGTCTTACCACATTGGCCAAACACTATCAATTTTATTAATATTAATGTCACTGAGTATAATTGGGTACCCTTGCAAGAGACTTAGCATACCTGGCTTTGGAGTGCCTGGTAGTGGTGTAACTACCTTAATGTCTGGGCAGAAGGGGCATAGCTAGTAAATCTGTCCCAGCCTTTCCCGGGTATGTATGTTTATGCGTGAAAATCAAATCTCAAAGAGTGTGTGTGAGTCAGCTGCTTGGAGCAGGGAAATGAAGCACTGATTTCACAGAGAGAATGCTGGAGGATTTGGCTTGGACACTCAGCTGAGGACTCAACCCTACATCTGTGCCAGTGGGGAGTCTTATTGGGGATCTGAAGAGAGAGAGCAATTGCAAGCATATTGATTCCTTGGCAGTCACATTAGCAGTACTTACATCAAATAGCAATAAAGCTGTGAAATATGGCAGTGAGATTTGCCATATGTGTGTTGCTCAACATTTTGACATATGTTCCAATGTTCAACAAGAAAATGCTTAATGGCTTTGCTTGTAATCATTGGTGTTTGAAATGATAAATAGGATGAAATGTGACATGATTTAATGATGGGATTTATACACTGCTAAAATTATGTTTTACAATCTAGAAATCTTCGATTTGAGAGCAATTAAAAATGCAACCCAACCTGACAAAAAGTATAATAACCTAAATAGCGACGAGCGTGATCTTATTGTTTTATTACAAAACTGCAATGTTAGGATTATGAAACCTGACAAAGGTGGAGGGTTAGTTTTAATGGACCAACCAGTGTATATTGACAATATCTTAACTCACCTTTGTACTGATTCTTATTGCCAAGTTTCACTCAATGAAGTCAATGGAGCATATAGAAGAATTAAACAGGTTATTGAAGACTTATTTCTAGACGCATCCATTGATTTAGAGTTATATAATTATTTAATGATGTTAGCTCCAACTATCCCAGCTATTTTTGGCACACCCAAGATTCATAAATCTATACTAGAACCCCCATTTAGAATAATAGTTGATGGGAGAGGCTCTATAACTTATGGGTGTGCAAAATATATTGATACCATTCTTAAACCATTTCTTGACACTGAAACACAAATCTGTAAAGACTCGTGGTTCTTTCTACAGAACATTAACAAGTTAGATTTTCAACCGGATTGTTTGTTCTTAACTGTAGATGTCAAGGACCTTTATACGGTTATCCCCCATGATTTAGGTATAGAATGGGTTGCTGAATTTTTAGTTAAAAAGAAAGCTGACCATAACATTATATATTTAGTTACTACATTATTGGACATTGTGTTGACGAACAATTACATGACTTTTGATAATAATTATTATCTGCAGAAGTCAGGTGTCGCTATGGGTTCCCCATGCGGCGGAAGTTTCGCCAACACGGTCATGGCACTTTGGGAACACAACTACCTTTTTTCTGAACCACTTTTTAAAAACAACGTCTATTGGTATACAAGATACCAAGACGATATGTTTTACTTATGGGTAGGTGACCATAGTATTATACCTGATTTTATCAATAAATCGACTGAGAAAACTTCATTTTTAGAATTCACTTACGAATCAAGTAATAAATCTATAAGTTTTCTTGACATTCTTTTAGAGAAAGATGAGTATAACTCTTGCTTCAAAAGCAGAATATACAGGAAGCCTACATACTCTAACATATTCTTGCACTACACTAGTTGCCATCCTCATCATCAGAAACGGGCTGTCATCAAAGGGCAGATGGTGAGAGCCGCAAGAATGGTTTCTGATGACATTCAGTTTGAGGAAGAATGTAACTTATTGCAAGATATGTTTCTCAATAGGGGTTACCCTAAGTACCTAGTTTCATCTATTAGTAATGAAGTAAAACACAAAAGAAAGTCTGGTTTCTATCTTCCTTTATTAAATCTAAGAGAAGGATTGGAACAAAATGCTAACTGTATATTAGTTGAAACTTGTAGTACTCCTATAAGTGAGCCTGCCAACACTTTGGTATCTTGCATTAATAAATTGTCATTTAATATTAGCTTCTTGCATACTTTTTCAACTGACCATGATAAGATAAGATACATTTTATATAAAAATTGGGCTCTTATCAAAGGCAATGAAGCACTGTTAGGAATTTTGGGTGATAAACCTATATTAACATACAAAAGAGGTTCAAATCTTAAAAATATACTCGAAAGAAAGAATGAAATATGTAAAACACATTCCAAGATCAAGGGGATGTTCAAATGTGGTTGTTGTGCTCAGTGTAAAAATATTTTGGTAGTGAATAGTTGTGTTATCAACAACATTAAGTATAACATTAATTCTAGATTTAATTGTGAATCTCAAGCAGTAGTCTACGCAGCCTTATGCCAATCCTGTAAGGCATTTTATATAGGCAAAACGGAGCGTAAATTCAAACAAAGAGTATACGAACACTGTTACGCCATTAAAAATAGAGATGGTAATAATGCTCTAGCAAAGCACATTCTCTTTAACCCGGATCATCATTTTAAGTTTATTATATTGCAAAGAAGAATTAATGACATTAGAGGGGGCCCATGGCAAATTAAGTTAGAAGTAGATGAACTTAAATGGCAGATTTTGACAAATGCCCATTTATTTCCAGGGCTGAATGATGCACTTTCCATAAAATGTGTATTGCATTTATTGTCTCTTAATAGGAAATGAATTTCATAAACATGCATGAATTAATAATTATTATTATTATTATCACCTTTTAAAGTATTTTTATTTTTTCAATGTATAAACCTTATTACTTAGATAAGGTAATTTTCATATTAACATGTAAAATATTTTTTAATTGATAGTTAAAATAGATAATGTGTTTTATGGTATATCATAATGACAAGTATACCAGTGTTAATGCATTCCGCTTTAAATATTAATTGATGTTTTAATAGATTAATGTATTTAAATGATGCTTGATATCTTTTCACTGTTTTTTGTCTGAAGAAGGCTTGGAAAGGTCCGAGCCGAAAGCGCTTACAATAAAGCAGTTATTAAATATATCGCTGCCAGCATTTTTGTTCCCAGGCTACAAGTTTTACTAATCATACCCATGGTGTAAAGAATTCAAAATTAAAGCTTAGCTGACTAATTCTCATTGCCACAGGAGAACTTACTTTTAATCGTGGTAATTAGAGATATACTTATTTCAGAATGAAGGGAGATACAGTTCAGAGAAGCCTGTATGTGTATATGTTTGTGTTTAATTAATCCTGGGAATGTTTTCATAGGTAAACGGTGATAATTTTGTTTGCAAGTAATTCAGATTAATGAAGTTTCATGACTTGAGTAATACAGGTTGGGGGAATGTTACATTCATACTTCACATGAGAAATTGTCCTAAACATATAGTTAGGAAATGTGATGAGTCATAATGATGGAGACAAAACCATTGTGCCAATTATACACATGCAAGTGCATTTTAAATTAAATATCATTGTTGTCATGTTTAAGAAGTTGTATATACATTATCTTGATGTTATATGCATTAATGATATATGCTAATTAGAAATGTTCCGTTATGCAAAATTTACTGATACATTGCTTCCAGTAAACATGTTTATCATTCTCATTTGTATTTAGTTTTATATTCCTAATCAAAATATAGTAAGAAATGGGATTTCAACACCCTTTTAAGAGTATCTTTTAACTGAATTTTAACTCTTAATCACCTTTGTTCTTTATCTAGATTCATGGCATTTATACCTTGTATCATAGAGATACAGATGTGATAGGTGGAATTTCTCCACTCTGTACTGTCCAGATTACTGACAAAAGTATACTGGCACCAGTCTTGTTTATGCTATAGAAGGCATACCAAATTACATTTTTCACAATTTTTCTCATGCAATGAACCATGATTGCTCACCAATGAGTGCAAATGCAAAAGGCATTAGAAAAAAATATGAGAGTAGAAGAAGACAACAGTAAAATGAATTCAATCAATGGGTATTGTGATGTGCAGTTAATATGCCAACAAACTGCCACCAATAATGTGATGTCCACCATAGGTTCATAGCTTGGTTCATAGCTTGGTACTAGGCTATCAGCCCTAGGGCCTATACAAGACTAGCCACAACAATTCCCTGGCTATTTCTTCCCACACTATTTGCTTCCCCGGACCCCTGTCTGGCAGGGTGAATTTCCTTTCTCCCATCCAGTTGTCAAGGTTCCTTTTGAAGACGGCCAAAGAGGCACTCTGCTTGACATGTATGGGCAATCTATTCCAGAATCTGAGTAGTCTCTGGGTCAGGATTCTGGGGAGTCTCTGGGTCAGGACAGTAAATAAGAAACTTCAGTCCTCACCACTGACTCCAATGTGAGACCGTCACTTAAACAGGAGTAATATTTAACATTTTCCCCTAACAGCACAACACAACCATGCTCTATAACCTGGGACTGGATTGTATACTTCAGTCTACCCCAAATATAACTCCTTATTATACACTCCAGAGCAATGTGTCCCAGTTTAAAATGTCTCATACACTCACACTTAAATAAATTAAATCTCACACATCCAAACATTTCTGGGAAAGCCTGACACAGACTTCCAACTGTGTCCCTTCTCTCAAATGATATGGTAAAATACTGACACCAATCAGAGCATTCACATGGCCTTTCTAAGGGATGTCCGATTATTAAAATTAGATATCAAAACAAATTGTAGCATATGACCTAAAGCAGCCAGGCTTTCGGTGTGTCCCAGGAATTATCAAATTAGGTATAAGCACTCTCAAACCACTAAAGAATACACTGATTGACAAGCCACAATGTAAGATAATAAAACTATTTAATAATGAGCAAAATGATTAAAAATGTAAAACAGTAATTTCAGTAAACAAACAGAATTCAATCACCAGGAAAATTAAATTAATGCCGAAGGTTAGAAATCCAACATTTAGAGAACTCTGACTAATTAGCTATAATTTCCCCTCTATCCGAAGAACAATGTCCCTGATCTAAATTAAATATTGCAACAGAGCAAAGGCAGACTTAGAGTTTTTGGTGAGTCCTTTGGGCATCCAGTGCTCAGTATAACTGTGAACTGAACTCAACTCAATTGAACTAAATAACAACTATAACTATAACTGACTTCAACTGTCTTCAGCAGGCTCTTTTATAGACTAGGTTAACTGTCTCAACTGTTCCAGTTCTTATTTTCATTTCACTGTTTGAAAATCAACAAACAGCTGTTTATTAAAGTTCCTTCCTGTCTTTCAGTCTCTGAAAGTAAACACAGAGCAATTGGAAACATTCTGATGACATCATCTGTAGATCATCTGACTCTGAGACAGTCTGCAGTTAGAATTTCCTTCACAAATATGTGCAATTAGAAATGTAAAAGAACACTGTTTACCTCTTTGAACATCCTGTACAGAGAATTAATCAACATGTAAGAACTTATTTACAATATCTTAACTAGTCATGCTGGCATACAATATACAGGTTAATCTAAAATTATGTACAAAACTCCAGCCAGACATGCTAGCACTGACGACAGGCTCTAATTTCTTCATATTTCTCCTCATGACTCAAGCATGATTTCCAATTGACCCTTGAAACATTGTGCCTGAGAAAAATGAGTCTATCTGGGAATATATCAAACCACTCCTCTCCTAGACAGTCCATCTGCAGTGGCATTAATAACCCCATTGCAGTGCTGTATTGTCATGTCATATGCTTCCAACCCTAGACTCCACCTCAGTCACTTGACATTTTGCTTGCTGACTCTAATTAGCCATGTTAAATGGTTATCATCTGTGAGTACAGTGAATTTTCCATTCATAAAGATAGGGCTGCAGCTTCTGCAATGCCAATACTATGGCTAGACATTCTTTTTGCACAGCTGCATAACTTTCTTCCCTGGGTTGAAGTTTACAGCTAAGATATACTACTAGGTACTCTTCTCTTTCTGAGGAAACTTGGCTAAGTATAGACCCCACCCCATAATTTGAAGCATCTACTTGCACAATAAATTCTTTGCTATAATCTGGCTGGCTAAGACAGGGGGTCCTCCCACAATCTTTAAGTTTTTGGAATGCTTGCTTACAATTTGTGGTCCACACTATCTTATCACATTTCCTTTTTCTAGTTAGGTCCGTAAGGGGTGAAGTTATTGTACTATAATTGGGCACAGGTTTTCTATAGTACCTCACTTTCCCTAGAAATGTTCTCACTTGCTTTGTAGTAACAGAAACTGGCCATGCTTGTATAGCTTCCACTTTGACCGGCTCTGGCCTCATCTTATCACTCTCCACTCTGTCTCCAAAGTAAGTGACCTCTGGCATACGCACCTGACACTTACTGGGTTTAATGGTCATCTTTGCTCTTTCAAACTGGTCTGCAAATGCCAGTAGCATAGTCTTTAATGTAGAGTGTAACCTCTTCATAAGACCATTAGTCTGGAAATGGTAGGGGGTGGCCTTTACATGTTTCACCCCACAATGCTTCCACAGACAAGTCAGCAGATCTGACATGATGTTGGCACCTTGATCAGTCAGTATATCACCTTGGAAAACGTACCCTGCTGAATATTTTTAGCAAAGCTTTTGCCACCTTCTCTGCCTCAGTAGATGACACAGCCACTGCCTCAAGGTATCTGGTAGCATAATCTACTACCACCAGGATATATTTCTTTCCTGTAGAAATTGGAATACTCAAGGGTCCTACAATATCCATGGGCCACCCTCTGAAATGCCTCTTCAATAACAGGCAAAGGCATTAACAGAGTCTTAACCTTGTCCCCTGCCTTGCCACCTTTTTGGCACTGTTCATAAGTCCTATAATGTTCTACCACATCTTTGCAATACCAGGCCAATAAAAATTCTGCATAATACCTCTCTTAGTATATTTTATACCCATATGAAAAAGGAATGTCATATGCTATTGCCAAAACTGGAAGATGGTAAGCTTTAGGCACAGCCATCTGCTGTATTACCTCACCTTCTATCCCATCTTGAGGAGTCCACTTTTTATAAAGCAAACCTTTGTTCCAGTATACAGACTCCCCTCTACCTTGAGCCTCAGGTATCCCCTTGGCCACCTCCCTCAAGATTTGTAATCTAAGGTCCATAAGTTGAACCTGTCCCAACTCTACCTTTGTAAATCTCCCCAGCTCCCCTTCCATAGGAAGCCTAGCAACTTCCAACAGCTGTGCCTCACAGTCAATCACTTTTGTCCTTGCAATGACTATGTCCAAGGAAACATCAGTACCTACCAGCAGCTGTGGCTCACTTTCAGAATTACTGCTACAGGATAGCTCCTTCTCTGAAACTGATGCAACACCAGTCCCAGCTGCAGGTATGACAGCTGTCTGGGTCTCCCCCAGGCTACTGGACCTACATGCCTGTCTCCAAGCCTGACTGCATGTCATTGAATGCACACAAGGCACTGCAATATTAAAGTCATTCCTTATAAAAACATCTGCAAGAATATCCTCAAACACACCTACCTGCTTGCTTCCTCTTTCACCTTCCCAGTCAATATGAACCCTAGCCAAAGGTATTTGGAATGGTGGTCCCTCCCAAAGCTCTGACTGAACTGGACTGTCTAAGCAGGTACTGCTCATCTCTAACCACTGCAGACTTCAAAATGGTTATATCAGAAGCTTTGTCTCCATTAGCAGTAACCTGTTTACCATCTTCTAAGCTAGGATACACATTTTAGTGATAGTTTGGCACCCCTGTTGTTTCCAAACAATATACTGCTGGTAGTTTGTCATCCCCACTTGCTGGCTCCCTCACTTTCTGTTTCTCACATTGCCTCAGTGGACATTTGGCTGCTATGTGGCCCCTCTAGTTATATTTGAAACATCTAATCCCTAACCATGTACTTGGACTAGTAGTTTCCCCTATTATTTGTGTAGTCTGTTGGAGTGGTTTAGACTGCCCCATGGGTTGAAACACACAAATGGATCTCTGAACCAAAAAACACAAAAGAACGCAGAACAGTAAGAAAGATTATTTACTGGTGCATCCAGTACCACAGTTTATGCCTTCAAGGAATAATTAAGACACCATGTGGCACATATTTTATAGAATGCTTAATTACATAATTGATTAGTTAATAAGCTCCCATTACCATCATATAAACTATTTAAAGTGACAATATAAATATTTAAAATGACAGTACAAATATTTTAAAGTGGCTAAGTGTTCCACAATATATATGAAAAGACACTATGTTTTAAAATTATTACGACCAATGAAAATGATATACATCTTACTCCACATTCAAATTAATATCCAGATTTAACTCACCAGGATATAAAGTACCAAAATGTATAATGCATTTTATTTCTAATGACATTAAACAACTCAAAAATTCTACACCCTTACGAGCTATGGGCTTAGCCAACACACTATAAAAGAAAGTGGAATCCAAATTCCCAAGAAATTCTCTAAAATGTTCTGCTACAGGGTTTTCTAATCAGCCACTCCTGATGTCCCCCAAGTGTCCATAATTTGTTTTTTCACTGCCCTCTTAGTTTGTCCTATATACCACTTGGTTGGGGAACACCCACAGCCAATGATATAAATCACCCCCCAAGATTCACAGTTAAATTGATCCAGGGCCTTGTATGTCCTACCATTTATGTTAGCCCCATTTAAAGTTCTGATCTTATCACGCACTTTACACCTACCACAGGGAATACTACATTTTCTCATATTTCCCCTTTCCACTTTACTCATACTAAGCAGTTCCTTCAAATTCATAAACCTCTTATATGAGAAAGTGACCCTTTCAGGGAAAAGCCCCTTCAAACTGACATCATTTTTGATAATGGGCCAAAACCTATCCACTAACTTCCTAAAAATCTCAGAAAAAAGGTGAAAATCTGTTCACAAAATATATTTTTGTCCCCATTTTCTCCTCTCCTAAAATCCTGATATCTACAATTTCTCCTTACCAAGTTGTTTTCTTCCTCAGTGTGAGGTATTGCTAACGTTCATTTGACTTTATTCTTAGCAGAGTTTAGAATATATTCATCATAACTCCTGCTGAGTAATTTTGCCCTGACCTTGACAAATTCATCATCCAACCTGGACTTATCTGAAGTATTATTAGCTTTATGGAGATATTCCCCATATAGCAATGACATCACCAAATGAGGGTCGTGCATGCTGTCAGCCATAAGAAAATTATTAACAGTAGTTTCTTTGACAAAATGCTTGAATTCAGCCTTCTGACTTTCTCCCACAAAAAATTCCAAATCCAAGTATTGCACTGCTTCCCTGCTAGTGTGAAAAGTGAACCCCAGATCAAAGTGATTGTCCTGCAAATACTGCATAAAATCCCAGAATTCCCCTAAATCACCATTACATATAAAAATTAAGTAATCTATGTGTCCTTTAAACACAACTACTTTTTGCTTATAGAATTTGGTGTTATAAATATAGGAATTCTCAAACTAATTCATAAATAAAATGGCATAAACGGGGGCATAAGATGCCCCCATTGCTGTGCCTTCCTTCTGCAAATAATATTGGTTATCAAACTTAAAGCAGCTGTGTTTCAAACAGAATTCCAGCAAACGTACCAAAAAATCTGTATGTGGGCCTTCACCTAGCATATATCGTATTGATTCTATACCCATCTGTTCTTGATGCTTGTATATAATGATTTAACATCCACACTAGCCCAGTAATAATCACTGTGCCATTCCATAACCCCTATCAAGTCAGAGAGTTCTTTTCCATTCTTAATGTGCAACATGATCTTGCACAAAAAAATCTTTGTGTCGAAAATCCAAGAACATGCCCACATTTTGTAAATATGCTCCCCTGCCTGATATTATTGGCCTGCCAGGCAGGTTATATATATTTTTATGTATTTTGGGTATCACTATAAATTTAGCATCCTTGGGGTTCCTGATGTATAACTTCTTAACATGCGAGGTGGAAAGGAAACCAAGCCTTTCCCCTCTCTTTAAAATTTCTAGTAACTGAGGGTTAAACTCACTAACAGGGTTACAGGGCAAAACTTTGTATACCAACACATTTTCAAGAAGGGCCATAGGCATGCTGTTGTAATGGTCTCTAGTTAAAATTAGCCAATTACCTCCCTTATCCACCTGTGTAAAGATACAATGCATTCCCCAAAATCACATAACTCATTCTCATAAATTGACAAATTAAGCAATGAATCATTCATTCAAATGCATAAGAAATTGAAAGATGTATTTATGACTACTTTGCCTCAGCTCTTGTAGAACTTCCCATTGCTTCATATTTAAATTATATTCCTTATTAACTTTCCAGTAGGTTTAATTCCTCCTTTTCCTGTTTCTGTTGCCTGTGTTAGAATTCCCTGCCATTTCTAACCACAACCATTGGATCCCTCAGTAGTCCCACTCTGGAATGTAGATTCTGTTACCTCTTCATTCAAATGCATAAGAAATTGAAAGATGTATTTATGACTACTTTGTCTCAGCTCTTGTAGAACTTCCCACTGCTTCATATTTAAATTATATTCCTTATTAACTTTTCAAAATTTATGGAATTCTGCCTCTAATTGCTTGCAAAGAACACTCTGAAAAATACAAATGCTAGTAGATGTTTTTAGAGGTATAAAGGTACTATGATATGGTACTTGTGGTACCTGTAACCTGCTGTACCCGATGACAAAGCATGCACTACCATCTCCAACATCCTCTATGGCATCAATGCATTCCCCAAAATCACATAACTCATTCTCATAAATTGACAAATTAAGCAATGAATCATCACCATTTGTGTTTACTTCATCATTAATATTTACAAAACATCCCTGGGTTAATTCAATAATTCTGTTATCGTAAAAAGCTTCCAAATGTAACTTACGAAAGAAACGAATAACCTCAAGTGCTAAGTCAGCCAAGCTGGGAAAATGAGTGGCAATAAATGTAACCCCTTTGTCCAATAAAGATACAATATCAAGGTTTATGTTCAAATTTGATAAATTAACAACTTTCAAGCATGCAGAGTCATTTTCACTGTCCAGTATACATGTCCATTCTACACTGCATGAAGCATCCACTTCCACTGAATCATTTCCAGTAGGTTTAATTCCTCCTTTTCCTGTTTCTGTTGCTTGTGTTAAAATTCCCTGCCATTTCTAACCACAACCATTGGATCCCTTAGTAGTCCCACTCTGGACTGTAGATTCTGTCACCTCTTCATTCAAATCCTCAAAAAAAAAATGCTTTTTTTACTACTCGATGCTGTCTCTACCGAAGATTGGGAGGAGTCCCGCTGATCAGGGCCTCTGCTAATGGCGCGATGAGCTGAGAATCTTCCCCTTGTATCCTTGCATTGCCAAACAAAGATATGATTATTTCTATAATCATTGACATCCCTTTGCAATTTACCCTTCTTATAAAGAGTAACAGCTTCCACCACCTTGTTGACTTTCACTTTGATGTCCTTAAGTTTTGTATCAAATGCGGTTTCCACCATCACTTCAGCCAAACGGGTCTGAGTTTAAAAAAATCTCAGCTCGTATTTTCTACTGCTGCCTGGTATTACATATAATCAAAATTTTCAGCCAAGTTTTAGTACACATTAATGAGGCAGCATTCCATTCCTCCAGCAAATCCCCCTCCTCATCAGAGAATTCATACGCTGGTAACCAGTTTATTCTCAAACCCCTGGGAGTGATATCCAGGGATAGATATTTTTCAAGGAGTCTGATGTCATAGAATAAAGTTACCTCCTTGATCAACAGCCATTCTAATTTGATGAAATTTGCCTCATTGGCATTTACCTCCCCAGGCATCCAGGAGTCATCACAGGCAAGCGTCTCCTCTCTCTCCTTCCCCATGCTGGAACAAGAAAAATGGGAACCCTCTGCTGCCATGTTCATCGAACTTCTCTGCCTTCCAACCCATGTATTGAAACACACAAATGGATCTCTGAACCAAAAAACACAAAAGAACACAGAACAGTAAGAAAGATTCTTTACTGGTGCATCTGGTACCATGGCTTATGCCTTCAAGGAATAGTTAATACACCATGTGGCACATATCTTATACAATGCTTAATTACATAATTGATCAGTTAATAAACTCCAATTACCATCAAATAAACTATTTAAAGTGACAATATAAATATTTAAAATGACAGTACAAATATTTTAAAGTGACTAGGTGTTCCACAATACATATGAAAAAATACTATGTTTTAAAATGATTACGACTAATGAAAATTATATACATCTTACCCCACATTCAAATTAATATCCAGATTTAACCCACCAGAATATAAAGTACCAAAATTCATAATGCATTTTGTTTCTAATTACATTAAACAACTCAAAAATTCTACACCCTGACGAGCTAAGGGCTTAGTCAACACATTATAAAAGAAAGTAGAATCCAAATTCCCATGAAATTCTCTAAAATGTTCTGCTAGAGGGCTTTCTAATCTGCCCCTCCTGATGATGATATCAAAACAAATGGTAACATATGATCTAAAGCAGCCAGGCTTTCAGAGTGGCCTGGGAATTATCAAAGCAAGTACAAGCACTCTCAAATCACTAAAGACTATCCCGACAATGTAATATAATAACAATATTTAATAATGAGTGAAGTGATTAAAAATGTAAAACAGTAATTTCAATAAACAAACAGAATTCAATACACAGGGAAATTAAATTAATACTGAAGGATAGAAATCCAACATTTAGAAAAACTCTGACTAATTAGCTACAATTTCCTATCCAACTGAAGAACAGTGTTCCTGATTTAAACTAAATATTACAACAGAACAAAGGCAGGCTTACAGTTCTTAGTGACTCCTTTGGGCAGCCACTGCTCAGTACATCTATGAACTGAACTAAACTCAACTGAACTAAACAACAACTATAACTATAATTGACTTTAACCGTCTTCAGCAGGCTCTTTTATAGACTAGGCTAACTGTCTGAAATGTTCCAGTTCGTATTTTCATTTCACTGTTTGAAAATCAACAGACAGCTGTAAATTAAAGTTCCCTCCTGTCTTTCAGTCTCTGAAAGTAAACAGAGGGAAACTGGAAACATTGCAGTGACATCATCTGCAGATCAGCTGACACTAAAACAGTCTGCATTTAGAATCTCCTTTACAAACACGTGCAGTTAGAAATGTAAAAGAACACTTTTCAACTCTTTAAACATCCTATACAAACAGATTATTAGTCAACACGTAAGAACTTAATTATTATATCTTAGTTAGTCATGTTGGCATATAATACACAGGTTGATCTGAAATTATATATAAAACTCCGGCCAGGCATGCTAGCACAGATAACAATGTCTAATTTGTTCACAGGAATATCTACCAATGACCAGAGCAAGAAGTACATTTAGGTGACATATTCATCCTTTACACATCTCCTTGCAACATTAGAAATGTACTTTTTGGAACACATTATCAGACTTGTAGTTCATAGGTTTATAGTTTTATATGAGTTTACTATTCTAATAGACCTAGGGCCTTTAAAAGCCTAGGCATGTCGAAACTCATGTACCCAAATTGGCAAGAGTTTGATGGTTATTTGTCAGCAGAGTGATTCTCTGATCATCACTGACCACTCCTAGCCATGCAGGACATCATTGCCACCCCCGGGGTGAGTTTACATTCACTCATTCAATTTTCAAGGTTGCACTTAAATACAGTCATTGAGGAGCTCTGCTTTATGTGAAGTGGGATCTTATTCCAGAGCAGTGGCAATCTCTGGGAGATAGAGTCAACATGTTCTGTTAATGTCACAGGCTAGGTTGAGATCCCTGGACCCAGTGACTTTTTCTCCATTTGATTTGCAGATGTGTAGTATTTCCATTAGGGCAGAGTCAGAGACTGCTCTGCAGGCCAGGCACAGGGTGCCTCTCAGCAGCCTGTATGATACAGAGTACAGTGACAGAGTTTCAGTCTTTTCATTTAAGACATGTTTTGGAGGCTCTGGATTCTCTTGGTTAGAAACCTCTGTGGTCTGTCCAGTTGCTGGAGGTGTCTGGTGAGATACACACAGATGGAACATTGTACTCAATTAGTGCTTTGCTTGCCACTTTGGACACATTGTGATTGAAGTTTAGATTTTTATCAACCTGTGTTCCCAAACCATGCACCAGGGGTGGTATCTATATCATAATTATCAGAGGCTACTTCCTTGTCAAAGGAGATAATGAGGCATTTGTTGTGTTTAGTTTCAGTCTATGACTTTGGCAACAATCATTTGTCTGAGTCAGCTCCTTCTGTAATATGCTTACATCATTGGGGCACTCAAGGATTGCACTCAATTTGCAGTTGTTTGCAAACTTGGTAAGCCACAGGCCATCTACTTTTCACTTGAACATCAGAAAAATAGATTCCATACAGTAAAGAGACCAGCCCTGAGTCCTGTGCTACCCCATTGGTAACTGGTCTGCTGCTGAAGGTGGACTACTCAACTTTGAATCTATTAATATAAGGGTTAATCCCAAGCTGGGAGAGTTTCACAATTATCCCTGAGTGGGGGATTGTGTCAAAAGCCTTGGTTATATCAAGATAGGCAGTATGTAATGCTTTGCCCTCATCCAAGGCTTTGGTGATATTCTCAAAGAAGTCCATCAAAATTAATAAGCAACATCTACCCTTGATGAAACCAAACTGGGTCAGTTCAAGAATTTGAAGGACATTTTTATCCTTGTTGATACTGTCCATGATTATTATTTCCATGGCCTTGCAGAATAGACTGGATAGGCATATAGGTCAATAGTTTCCTGGGTCAGTTGATGGACTCCCTTTGTGCAAGGGGATTACAGATGTTGTTCTCCACTATGTAGGAATAAAGCCAGTGCTCAGGCTATGGTTAAAGACAGTGCAAAATGGCACTACTAGGTCTTGTTTTAGATTGTTTAGTAAGCAACATGGGATGTTATCTGGTCCCATAGAAGCTGTGTTTCTGGCCTTGAAGACTGCTTATATATGACCTGTACATTGGAGATACTTGGAAGTAGACTGGTGTCAGGAATGCTTTGGGGTATGGTTGGTTGGGATAAAGGGTAAAGTTATTGTCAAATCTGCCAGCTAACAAGTTGACAATTTCCTCAGGTTCAGTGTGAGTGGTACTATCTACTATAAGTTCAACACACAGCTGGGCATTCCCTTTTGGGTTTTGGATGCAAATAAAGAATTCTTTATGGTTGTTTTATCTAGGGTGCCTATTTAGTCTCATAACTAGCCTTAGAAGATTTTACAACATATCTGATTTACTGTTCAAGCTGTGGAGGATATTCTTCCTCTGTTGAGTAAGTTCCTTGTTGTTCTTAGATGTCATTTTCTTCCTTTTGTTATATAACTTTGTTATACTTACAGTCTACCAGGGTGACTTGTTTTTTTTTTTTTGGGGGGGGGGGGTTGGGAGGACGTGGTTTTAGTCCTATCAGGTAGACCTAAGTCAATATATTTAAGTGGCTATATAGGACATTTGTGTACTCTTCTGCATAGGAGTCATTGTTTGCTGTGCTAGCAGGAGCTTTGAATCTTTTTATACCATTGCTTAGTAGGCTACAGTTTGCTATGGAAACATTTTTCTTTTTTTTTGTTTTGCTCCTGTGGGGTGTCAGATCTGATCTTTACTTCAAACAAGACTGATTTATGGTCTGACTTTACCAGGGAGGGCAACACACAGGCAGTAATGCAGTGAGCCCTATGTTGATCAGCACTAGGTCTAGGACATTTGAGCACCTTTTGGGGGTGCAGACCAACTGTTCAGTGGCATCTGAATTAACAAAATCTAGGAACCTCAAAATGATTATGTTTGTGCTCATATAAATCACTCACTCAATGGAAATATAGCTGAAATCTCCCATGACCAAGGTGTCTAGATACTGAGTGACTCTAGCAAGTCCAGGTAGGTGGTATGCTTCTCCTTCTTCATGGTGGGGGACTCATAGCTAGTGATGATGTGTTAGGGCATTTTTCCTATAGTTAATTGGACCTGGAGTAGCATAAAAGAGTCTTACTGCTTTATCAGTCTCAAGATGTATTTGGATTTAATGAATATGGATACACCTCCACCTTTGGTTGTTTCAGGCTCATTTTGAGGAATGAATATGTGAAAGGCATTGTAGCCTTGCACAGCTGCGCTGATCTCTGTGGCTTGAACTATTTCATAGTGATTGCACAGACATCAACATCTTCAAGGTGAGCATTGCTTCCAGGGAGTGCAGTTTACTGTTTATGCTCCTAGCATTAAGCAGCATGACTTTGATTTTGCCTCTAGTGAAATTTTTTACATCGGAAGTTTTGTTGTTTTGACATTGCCTAAAAAAGGCACTATGGAGGAAACAAACATCTTTGCCAGCATCTGAAAGTCTTGAGGAGACAGATGATGGCCATCTCTAGCAAAGCAGCATGGTCTATCGATTATGTCTTTCCTGGCTGTCATATACTGGGTCCCTCTGAAGTGACACCAGAGCTAAGCCACATATTGAAATCAATCACTTTTTGTCTGTATTGTGACATTATCCTCTGTGAAGGTAGAATGATGCTTAGGGTTAGTGACATACCTGCCTGAGACACATAATCAGAGAGTACAGTCTAGTTTTTCTTCATATAGTCCAGAGAGGTACATCACAAGCCATTCACTCCAACATGTACTATGACAGAGTAATAACGGTAAGGGTTGCTGACTGACTTGAGTGCGTGCATGATTTGATGGATCCTGGCACCTGTCAGACAGCTGACTGCAACCCTCTCCTTGCCCAATCTGCTAAGGGGGACATCTGTGTTTCTCACTATTGAGTCACTTATGACTGGGATATTAAGTTTGTAGATGCTGTGCCTTATGGGCTTAATTGTTGAAACACTGATATGTGTATTATTGCAGTGGTAGATTCTGTTTGTGTACCAGTATGCGTAGGTTGTTTGCCCTTCGAAGGTCTCTGGACTTTTGGTAGGCTCTTAGGCAGTACCTCTGTGTATGTAGGTTTATGTGTCTTGACCTTATCTTGTGTGAGTGGAGAGCAGTGTGTGCTGACAACCTGTTTGATGTCTTGTTTATTGCTAATTCTAGTTTCATGATATAGTTACATCTCTCAAATACTTTATTTCTTTGCTTTAGGAGCAAGTGGTTGTCAGTATACATGAGGCAATTGCTACACTGCATCAGGATGCCCATGTCAATCAGGCTGACTGGAGAAATGTTGGGAAGCTGACTGTCCACAGCAACAGGTAATTCTTAAGTACTAATTTCTGAGGGGTCAAATTAGATAAGCTATTGCTGTGGGTTTAACAACAGTCTTATTCTATAGAAGAACAGGATGACAAATAATATGAAAGTGGTCAGACAACACATCACATGCTTTTAACAATGCTGAGAATAGTTGAGCTTTACACGACATAGTGATAAAAAATGTATTTAAATATGTATTCAGACCTCATTCTGTAAAATTAATAATTGATGGGATTTGAACCCTGCATAATCTGTCTTATTTCCTCATTTCACTTCACAATCTTGTGCCACAAGGATAGTTATTTGAGAGGAGGAATTTATACACTACATACTATCCAGAGTGCTGACATCCACACACTGTTGCCAGGTGCGTTTGTGTTAAAGAAGGCAGCCAAAATTAAAACTTTACTGTTCTCCTTCATCATTGAAACCTACTTGCATGTATCTTGGCAGTGCGCAAATGCAAAAGGCAACAAACTAAAAAATTATATGCATCTGTAATGAAAGTAAAGATTAAATATCAATACTACCTTCGTCATTGGCTTGCAGCATCATAACATGCACTACACCTCATGACTGGTACAGATAATGGCAACATTCATCCTGTTCTTAAATATCTGTTCTCACACTGTTTTCTAGCATCTTCCATAGTAAGTGTTGTCATTAGCAAGAAGTATAGATGATTTTATTAATACAATGGACTGGCAACAGCAAGTCACAAGCACTATTGGTAATATACTCAGCATTAATCACACAGACACAGGATGTTTACATCATCTTCCAAAATGCGTGTCTATCCTTGCAGCTAATACCATTACCAAAACTATCCTAACTAACAATTTGAATGTCACAGCAAGTTTGTGTTTTCTCCAAAGTTAATGCATTTGCAGCCTGTGCCACAAATACTGGTAGTTAACAGGTGGATTTTATGCAGTCACAGGCATGCAGTGACACCAGGCTTGTTTGTGATATTCATGTTAATCTAAGTTAAATTTTTCACATTTTTCCTGCAGCATTGAACCCTGCGTGTGCACTGTTGAGCAGTGTGCAAATGTGCAAATGCAGATTGCAAATTAAAAAAAAAAAAAGGAATGCACATTTTGGATAATTGAATTTTTTTTTCTAAACAGAATCCAAAACTTGCATCATCTGTTCCCTTATTCTAAGCTGTCTTCACTTATACTTTATGCCACAGAGTTGGACTGCCAGGTGTATTCTCTGCAGTCAATACTATCTGAGGTGCTGACAGCCTTGCACTAATGCCAAGTTTTTGTGCTACCAAAGGCAAATCAAATTAAATGTTTCACTTTTTTCTTTAAAATATGAAACTTGATTGCACATTGCCAAGTGGTGTGCAAATGCAGAATGCAATAATAAAAAAACACATAAATGGTTTTGGATAACAATTGAGAGGAACATGAAATGAATCAAACTGAAAAGCTAGCAATGAGCAGAGCTACTAGTGCTTTACTGTGAGAATTTCAGCCTTTTCAGATTTCCATGCCACATTATTACTATCTTTTCTGTCTCACAATATCAGGACTTTAGGTAATGCCATGGTAATGGGAAAGAAGACAAGGAACAGCAGAAATACTATAATTTTTTACTCAGCAGACATGAGTAATAGTGACATAATTTGAAATCACATATCTGCCTGTTAGGTTTACTCAATACTTAGATTACTTGAGCTTTCCAACATTACACTTTGATACACAAATATTTATTATGACCTCCCTCAGTAAAGTGATCTGTAACCAGGGTTCAAACCCTGCATCACATGTATTGTTTCTTTAAGTTCACTTCATTTACACCTTATGCCACAGAGATAGGTAGCTGACAATGTGAATTTCGTTACTAACTACTGTCCAGAGTACTGATGAAAGTGCACCAATGCCATTCTCAATTGTGCTGTTGATGATATTCAAAATTTAATTTGTCATTGTTTACCTTAGGAAGTGAACTACTATTCACTGCTACTGATCATTGCCAGTCAAAAGAGCAACATGCCAAATCATGCACAAAGAATAAAGGAAAAACAATAAGGACACATTTTGAAACAAGTACTTTAAATTATATTTCTGATGAATAATGTTAGGTTTTCCCTTATCTAGTCTAATGACATTGGTAATGTCTGCAATATAGTGAAGAACTAGCATATTTTCACTGCTGATGAGAAATACAAAAGCAATTTGGGTGATACTCCTAATTTTTGTTTTAAGAACAACCAGTCCTTGAAACAGTTATTGTGTTATAAACTAGCAGGGAGTAAGAATGAATTGTTATCAACCCAAAAAGGGATGTATCCATGTAAATCTTGTAACATGTGTAAGTATGTGAATAGTAGTAATCGTTGCAACAATATTACGATTGGACGTATTTACCAATTTAACATTTATGCAGACTGTAAACGTTCAAATTTAGTGTATCTTGCTGTCTGCAAGGTTTGTCAATGCTATTATGTTGGTAAAATGTTCTGGTTCTCCAGCTACCCCTGAAATACACTTTAGGTTGTAAAATGGCAATCCATCTTTTTCCCCTTCCTATCTGTTCAAACAGGGGTGCCCCAAGGCTCCATCCTTGGACCCCTAATTTTCAATATCTTTATTAATGACCTCTACTCTTCTTGCCCAAACTCTACCATTATTCAGTATGCTGATGATCCCACTATCATTTCTTGCTCTGACATTTTTCATCTCCATACCCTCAGCCAACAATCCCTCCATTCAGTCAAAAGATGGTTTATGTCTAATTAACGCTTACAGAACCCTAAGAAAACTAAACTCCTTTTCCTCCCTACAACCCTTCAGCATCATAAAGCTACCTTTTCTATCTCTGCACTTGACAATACAGCCATCTCTACTGAACCTCACACTAATCTCCTTGGAGTTACTATTGATGACCATCTAAAGTCTGATCACCACATTCAGCTATGTACTAAAAAGCTAATCAAAAACCTGGACTCCTATATAGACACAAAACATTCCTCACTCAGTCCTCCAGACTTTCCCTTGCTCAAGCCTACCTACTCCCAACTTTACTTTATGCAGCTGCTATTTTTATAAACTTTCAATCTAATCTCCTGGATAAACTAGAAAGTACATATAAAAAAATAGCAAGATTCGCTTTGAACCTACCTTATCACACTCATCACTGTATTCCCTATAAAATCTGCAATGACTAGAATTCCAACACCAAATTATATTACCCCAGCTTGTCACAGCTCATTCAGTCTTACATGACCCGTCCTTCTGCCTCCCTCTCTCTCTCTCTCTCTCTCTCTCTCTGTCTCTCTAATCTTATTCAGCCTACATCCCCAGCCATATTCTTTGCAGTTCTCAGCAGAACCTACTGTGTGTCTATAAGCCCAATAAAACACTGGCAAACTACTCTATTGCTACTCTGTCACAAATGTTTGGAACAAACTTCCATCATATGTCTGATCAATCACTAATGCCATTTCCTTCAAAATGGCACTAAAAGACACCTACTGTATGGTATGGTCATGTCTCTGTTCTGAACCAACATAACCTTACCATCCTGTCATCTCTTTTCTCTTGCTGGTTCTCCACCCCCCACTGCACCTTTAATAACAAGAACTCTGTCTTCTTAAAGTACTCTATCCCCCCTCCAGCCTTCATCTTTCTCTTCCCTCTAGCCCTCTTCTTTATCCCCAGCTAGACTGCTCTCTGTCCCCTACCTTCTACCTGACATTTCATCCTGCCTTACTCTATATTACCTCCTTCCCTCAATCTCAAATAACTAACCTATTTAATAACTGTCTGCACTCTAATATTATCACTGCATTATGCAATCTTCTGTTTTTCTGTCTGTCTCATCTTTACATTTCAGAATTTAACAGTATGTAAAATGTAATTTATACTTACATTTCTGTCCTAAAAAAGCATATATACTGTACATCTGTTTGTTACTTTACTGTAGGCTGTCTTATGATTTTTGTACCATTGTTGCTATTGTATATATTCATTTTTTTTTATTTCTAGTTGTTAATTTCCATTTTCATTTTGCTATGTTTGGAGCTTTTCTCCTCAGGTCTTTGCTGAAAAAGGGTATCTACCCAGTCGGACTAACCAGTTACCAAATGTCAAATAAAATAAATAAATGAGCAGAGCCCTAAGGGACAGGATGCATGAGCATAACAATGATATCTCTAAGAATGATGTTAGAAATGCCCTTGTTAGGCATGTTGCAGTTACTGATTCTACCCATAGTTTTATATTTGTGGTACTACAGTTAATTAAACCTAGTATTAGAAGAGGTCACATTAAAACTAAGACTGAATATGTAAAGATAAAATGAATTTTAGAACTGCATGCTGACTGTGTGAAAGGTTTAAACTGTTCTGTACTTTTAAGACCTGTGCTGATATCTAGGGCTTTTCCTCACCCAGATTTAAAAATGAGTGCTTAAGGAATGTTTTAACTCTTGTATATTAGTTCTGAGGAAGTGCTGTGATAGGTGTGAAAGTGCACATCTTTTTTTTTCTGTAGTTTTAATAGTTGTTTTAATAAATGTGAGTTCTAGCAAAATTTCTGCTTTGTCAGCTGGGTATACTTGTATTGCACTATTTGAAGTTGTGGTTTATCCTGCCTTATCCACATATCTTGCTTTGTTTCTATGTTTCTGATGTTTCCTCAACTTTGTTATCTTGCAACAGTAATCTTTATTGATTTGATCCATCAATCCAATGTATTAAGAACATTCATTGCATACTGTTTTCCACATTTGCCACAGATACGGACATATATTAACAAGAAGGAAAATAGTTTATATATATATACTCAGAATGCAACATTATATCAAGTCACATTAAAAGTACAACTGAAACAAGCTCTGAAAGTTGTCCTTTTTTATTTGCCAGTATATGTATGGATGAGAGGGAGTGGCAACAGTTAGGATACCCACATACTCACACAATATTAAACAAAGAATGTTAGCATTGCAGCTTTATTCCTAACTTTCCTTAGGGTGCCTTTTTATCCGTACTTTCCTAACACTGATGCTATCTAATTTTTATTGTATATGGTATCTGCATCAATGAGTTAAGACTTCCTTGAACATTTCTTAGTAAGAGGCAGAAACTGTGGTCATAAAAGCATTTGAATGTTAAGACTGTTGCTCTTCTAACTCAGTCAATGTACTTTCAGACTTTTTGGTAAGTCTCTTCTCCCTGACACACCAAAGAGGGGACACTTGTGAAACAGTGATTGTTCCTGCAGTTGGATTAATTATTAACAACTGCAAGCTATTAGCTGGTAACACTTTTCATTGTTCATCCATGCAGTGCTAAGGCTTGCGCATGCATTTGTGTAGTTTCTTACACCACATTTACCTTCCCTGCAGTTAGTGCAAATTGTGGTATTCATGAATGCTAACAATTTAAACTCTCATTTGCATACTCACCATACTTCTCAACAGTCAAGAATTTTGCAGAATGCCAGGTTTTTGCTTGATCTGCTGCTCATAAAATGTGTGGTTTTCTGTCAAATCACAGAGGGTTAGAGTCACTAAATAATGACACAGAGTTGCGTTTCATACTTCATATCATTCAGAAAATGCATGCTAATACAAATCCTATTATTATAGTGATTCTTTAAGTTTATAAGGACATATTTTAAATCTGACCATATTATGGGGCCTTTGTCCCCCCATTATTTTAGGCTTTGTTCAGATTTCTTGTGCTAAGAGGTTGAGAAGTTTGATACTCCCAGTGCTCAGAGAGATTAAGTTGCATTATAACCATGTGGCTAAGGAACTTTTATCATAGTGGATGGACTACTTGGATGCAGAGAGCTCTGCACTGCTAAATACACTTTAAGGAGATGTATCTACTTTCTAAACTGCATTTTTGCCAATGTATGTTTCTACTTTTTTACAAAATGCTTTTAGTTTATTATTAAGAATGTATTGCAATGCCCAATACAGCCATTGGTTTATCTGTCTGTATTTTATTTATCTTTTACTGTTGGCATAGCTTATGTTTATCAGTTATTTGAATGCATTACAAATGTTTGTAAAGAATGCTATCTGACACAACTGTGTAGGTTTTATTTTCTGTGAATTTGAATGGCTATTGCAGAATGGTGTTGTATAGTGTCTTAGCTAGGTCAGATACTTTTACATGTGGAGGCCAATGAATGTTATATGGTTGTGATATCTATCTGCTTGCTCTCTACATCCGTGGAGAAGGATCTATAAAAGTTTTCTCTATTTCTACTTGTACATTGTGATTTAGTATTGTTAATGTTGCAATGTATTATACAGTTAAACAACTGTTGTTTGCATTGCAGAACTGTTATAATTGTTGTTATTTTATGCATTTTTTCAGAGGGGGCTGTCTTAACTTGTGTACAGTCATAGGGAACATTACCTTTTCAGTTGTTGTGTGGATGGTGGATGTATACATTTATACATAATTGAGTTCATAGCCATCCTGTTTGTGTATTATAAATTTCTTTTTTGTATCTGTTGTTTTTTGTTTTGTCTCATATATGGATATTGGACCCAAGACATCTGTCCCTCATAAGCTGCCAATCACTGATGCAGCAAATGAGGTCATAATTCAGGCTTTCCATCATCATGGAACTTTACTTTGAGGGAGAGGTAGTGGTGACAAATCTGCCTGAGATAGGATATGGCAACAGGTGGTCAACAACATCAATGCTTTGGAGGGCATGGAAGTGTTTATTCCCAGATATGACACAGGGCAAGTGATATGATCACCTCTGCCCACTGCAAGGTGGCTGCAGTTGCCTGGGAACAGGTGATTGCAGGTGGTGATCCAGCAATTAAACCACCACCTATTGAAACAGAGGAGTTCATCTCTACTGTCAGAGATCCAGAAAACTCAACAGAGGGCTCACACAGAATCTTTAATGTTGGTGCTGATGTGGATGATAGACCCAGAGTGTCTCGAATGGAACTTCCAGGTATGTAAAATAAAAATAAAAATAATGCAAGTGTGATTCTATATGTATTTATCTGCATGTAGCTTATATTTCTGATCTATCTAGAGCCAGCAATAAGTATGAGTTAGGCAACACAGTACAAGACAGACTGAGGAGGATGTTTGGCAGGGGGGTTCAACTGGTCAGTAGATTTTTGTGTGAGATTTTTTTCCTAATCAGCATGTGTAAAGGCAATTGTTTTCTGTTTCATGTTTCATTTACATTGTCATGCTTATAAGCCTTTCTTCCTTTACCTTCCTTACATACAGGGACATCTGTATTGCAGTCCACAAGACCACCTGTACATTATTGTCATTAATGTATATATGTTAGATTTAGGTCTAACCTACACTAATATTTGCATTGCTATGATATATATTACAATTTGGTATACCTTTCATATGAGTTTTTATCATGTTATTATTTTATTTATTTCTTTGTTGTGTTTATTGCTTGTTATCATAGATGATACTGACAGTGGTACTGTGGAACTCCTACTAACTTTTATCAGAGTATTGGTAGCCTCTAATGATAATGGTGGTGATGAAGAGGCCCAGTTTGGGGTGCAGAGGTTCAGATCTTACATCTCCTGTCTAAATTTTGGACATGATCAGTGATCCTATGTATACCCATGCAACTGACCCCTCTGATACAGGACAGACTGAGGGTAACATAGTTGATCAAGATAGAGTGGTTATTGTGATTATTCCAGTTGCAGTGCTGGTTGATTGTCCTCATAGCCATTGTGATGGCAAGGTGCCTCACAAAAAGGTTGGTAGAGATGCTTTGAGGAGGCCTGCTGTCCACCCTCCTCCTGTTTCTGGTTTGTCATTAGGTGACACCAGATATATGTGTAGGGCCACAATGGAGGCACAGACATGTTCCACCAGGGCCTCGGATCAAATAATGTGACTGCTAAACGTCATGCATTTTGAAATGCATGACTCCCTAACTGTGTCTGTGCCTCCTTGGATCAGATGAATGATACACTGGATCAGGCAGTCTATGATGGAGCATCTGCTGGGGGGTGGTGAGCATCCACATGGCCGCACAGCAGCTACATCTTCTAGTGTTAGCTGATGTGGCCATGCCAGATCCCACTCCCTAATTTGTACTACTTCCACTGCTCCATCAGTGATTCAGTTGTCCACACACAGAGATGGTAGGCCACAGGGTCATGGTTCTGGATGTAATCATGCTCAGACCTCATCCAGCAGATGCCATTCACATTCAGGTAGCACTCTGACATCTAGCCAGAGCCATGGAGGTAGCAGTGGAACTAAGCTAAACTAATCTACTGTGCATGGCTCACACCTGTCTGAGATGGTAGTACATTATTTTACCACAGTACTTGAGTGTGTTCATGCAGACAAACATGCACTCACACACATTAAACAAAAACTGACTATACAAACTGACACACATTCAAGCTATCTAAACTGTACAGTTCAGTGCCATACACACACATTCAAGCTATCTAAACTGTACAGTTGAGTGTCATGCATCTCTTGCTTCTGGTCCAGACAACTGTATACTTTAATAAATGCAAGTGTTTCTTACTCACACACACTCACTTCTTTGGCCTTGCCTTCCTGCCACTCCCCGCAACCATCCTGTGGAAATGATTATGAGTGTGACCTGCCCTTTCACATGTCTTTGCGACTTAGGGTTGCATATATGTCTGATGTACACAGTGGACAGCTAATGCTTGCTTATTCACAAGTTTGCTTTTATGAATATGTAAAGTTTTGATGTCTTGCTCATACTCATTTAGAAATAATTGTTTATATAATTGTTGAACCTCATTGTGTTCCAGTTAGTATTCTAAGTAACACAGTTGAGGCAGTAAGCATTTTAGTCTTGCTTCTGGCTATACTTGTGCAAATGATCGTATAATTTACCTTATCCATGGTTTTTAGACAGTGGCCAAGTAAAATGCTTGGCACACAGTATCGGGTAGAATACATGACTGTATATTGCAGATATCAGAAATATAACCTACTACTGACGTAACTGGACACCTTAGATAAATGCTCTGCTTAGGGGTGTATACATATTTCCATATGAGAGTACTTGGTTATTTAATTCTTTTTTTTCTTACAGGTTCAACACTTACCTTGTCATTACTGCAGGTACAAATTGTGTCCTTTGGGGTTGTCTCTGTTTGATGCTATCAGAGCATAGCCATTACATGGTTAAGTAAAGGTTGTGGAGTTTCACAGGCACAAGTTTTCATATCTGCATGTGCATTCAATTTTAGGCTTTGATCCAGGTAGTGATTGTGTGTGTTATCCTTTGCATCCTAGCCAGAACCAGGGCATATTGTGCATGCCTCCATCTGCCAACACCATCTGCAGCTGGTAGTTCTCCCTCAGACTCCTCATCTGTATCAGTTTCTACTGCTAGTCCTGCCTGTGTTCCATGAAAGTATGGTCCTGCCCCTTGCTATCCATGTTGAAGTTGTTTCCTGAGAATTATTGTTGTTTAACATGGCACAGACTTTGAGCATTTGGGCAGAGATGCCTGGGTTGTACTGCAAGGCACCTCCAGATGTGTTTATACACCGGGAACTTGATTTGAGTAATTCAAACAGATATTCTATGATGTTTCTAGTTTCAGTGTGGGCCTCATTGTATTCTTGATCAATGAGTTTGTGTGGGTTTCTCACCGGTGTCAACAGCCATGTTTTCAGTGCATATCTTGCGTCTCAACTGTACAGTTTTTCACAGAATGTGCAGATTTTTTCCTCATATTTTTAGCCTGTTACTTATAAAATGTATTATTTTTCTGTCAAATCATTGCCAAATCTTTAAGGATTGAAGTCAGAAAATAATAACAGACATCTGAGATTCAGACTTCATTTCAGTCAGAAAATTAATGCTAATGCAAAACCTGTTATTTGAACAACTTTCTAAGTTTGTAAGAGCAATATTTAAAAGTTGCCCCTATTTCTGGGCCTTTGCCCCCCATTATTTATGGCTTTGTCCAGATTTCTTGTTCTAAGAGGTTGAGAGCTATTAGTCTCCACTAAATGCCCTTGTGGAAAGTCAGGGTCTATATCAGAACATTGAAGTTTTAAAACTTTGAATGTTCTAATATCGACCTGTTTTGAGCGAACACTGAAAATAGCGAAGCTGCAGAACACCAAATGCTTTCCTAGGGAAAGAATTTGATTGGCCAGTTCTGTGGATTTGCTATTTTCAGTGCTGTGGTAGAAATTTACGGGTCGGGTTCAGGTAAGTGTGCGATTGTGTGGTTGTTAGGATTAGGGAGCGGGTTAGGTGAGTTAGGGTTAGGGCGCAAGTTAGGTGAGTTAGGGTTAGGGCACAGTTAGGTGAATTAGGGTTAGGGACGAGTTAAGTGAGTTAGGGTTAGGGCACGGGTTAGGTGAGTGTGCGATAGTGACGGACCTTAGGGTTAGGGATTGGGTTAAGGTAAGTGGATAGATAGTAGTGTATGTACAGTTTAGTGTAGGGTTAGTTGTAGGATTATAGGTGTATGTGTGTGTATTGATATTTTTAAGGTGTGCTTGTGTTGTGTGTATGTGTTTTGGAATAGCAAATTTTTTCCCAAGGAAAAAATTTGCTATTCTGAATCTTCGATATTTTGTGGTTTAGATATTTTAGGTTTGATGAAATAACGTTCGCTATTTTCATATTTTGATAATGTGATATAAACGTGAAAGTCACCCCTATCAATCCTTGTGTACAGCTCACAGGCATATATGAGTTGTGAAAACTGCCTGAGTTATATTTACTGAAATTGTAGATAACCCCTGGGCATTAAATTTGACAGTTTACAGAGTAGCATCATTTTACAGAGTAGTATCATTTTCTGCTGATGTGCCTCCTTCCATGTTCAGCAGGTAGGGATTTTATACCTATGTGTGTGTGTAATCTATGACCCCCAACACTTTCTACAAGGTTCTTACCCTCTACCTATGAGGTGCATGGGAAACAGGTGTGATCCCTTGCATGTTGTAGCATTGCATTTAAAAAAATGATGTAATATCCTGGAGGATGATGCTTGTGACACCACTAATATATCCCCTGTGAGTCTCTGGAAAGTACTAGAATCTAGTGTACATAATGCTACATGTAAATTTGTTTTCAATGAGATGGACTTTCCACAATTTTATTGGGGCCTGAAGTGGGGGCAGCAGAGGTGGCATGGTTCGTCTAGTGTTTCCCTATCAACTCTGTATTGCTCTGTAATTTCTGTTTCATACAGTCCAGAATAAGTTGAACAGTAAACACCACTCTTCTTTTTCCTGAGGTCTGCCAGCAACAGCAGCATCTTGATTTAAAACCTTTGCAGGTACAATATAATGATAGCAGTAGCAACCCCTTTCATTGTTTTTTCTTAGGCTAATCATGCCTGTACTCCATAGGGTTTTAGAGTCAAGGACCAAAGTGAGCACTGAGTGTGCACAATTGCATTATAAGTTCCTGAATAGCTCTGCCACGTTGGCTTGGTTAATTAGCATGTAATATGGGTCTTTATGCTCTCATTAACATATTCAACCATTTCCCTTTGATTTGAGGCTCTACATGATGGTACAGCTGTTTAATGAACACCAAATTGCATCATATCATGTGAATGGCATGCTGCACCACTGGCATAATAGCAGCGCTTAATGTAGCTATTAATGAATCATGTTCTAAATATTATTCTAATTCACTTATAAAGTTAATAGAACAGCAGCATTTGTATTATATCATCATATATTTTCTTAATAATAATAAGTGTGAAGCACTAATAACTGAGATTTTTGACTGACTGTAATCCTCAGTAATTTATCTTACTTGAGTTATGCTCTGCCATAGCCACAAGGTTTGCAATTCTGTTGGTATTTAAAAAAAAAAAACAGTGAAACAATGAAGAATATGTCCAGTATCTAATACTTACTAGCCTGCATTCTCTTTCCATCTAACAGCTCTCAAGTTGCACTCATTCTGGACCTACTGCTCTCTCTTAGGTTGCCTGTTGCATGCCTTAAAAAAACAAAATGAAAAATAAATGTAATAACTAGTTGGCTTTGAAGCAGTTCAGCTGCTTGCATTGCACACATTTTATTTCCATAGAAGAAAAGCACACAATATAATCCTCCATTGATTGTTCTGTAGTGTCTTGCAAATGAACACCTTAAGGATATTTGTAATGGCAGTCAACACATTAGCTCTAGTCATGGTAATGAAGGAATTTCACTTGGAATTGTCTCTTCTTATTGGTTTTGATTCCTAAACATTTCAAATTACCACAGTCTTTACTCATCTATTCAAACTGCACAGACATATTAAGCCAACACATTTTGTTACATAGTGTCTGTTTTACATTTTAGTATGACATTGTGTTGCACATATAACTTCAGCGCTGTGCATTTACACAATTGAGAACAGGTAATCTTTATTTCACTATTGAATGATAGTCATTGAATTAATGATGATTCACCCCTGATAGAAAGATATGCCACTAGCAAAGGATGTAACTGCTTTAGTCCATCCAACCATCCTGTCATGGTGACATCATGCAATGATGTAATTCAAATTCATCTGTCATAACATCTTTAAAATTTTACAAAACCTCAGCCATCATCTGTTGTTAAGCTACTACCAGTAATACCTTTTGTTCTTCATTTAGCAAATCTTCCTTACTTTACTTTCCAAAAATACATCATATTTTTATTTTCATAAATGCATAAAATGTTCCATAAGCTATCATTCAAGCACTAATTCAGTAACCACCAAAAACAGGAAGTCCAGCACTGTGTCTCGCAAACCTCTTTATTGAAAAAATAGCCCAACACAGACTAAGGGCTTTTCATCCTAAGATTCAGTGGGACCTCTTCAGAGTAATGTCACCAGCAAACAATCACACACACACACACACACACACACACACACACACACACACACACACACACACATATGTATATATATATATATATATATATATATATACACACACACACACACACACACACACACACACACACACACACACAAGTCCACTATGTAGTCTCGAAATACTGAAATCCCGAAATTCAGTATTTTGAAATTACATAGCCGAAAACCCAAGCACAACTCACAATTTCGAAAACACACAACTGCGAAATTCAAAATGCTGAAACTACACTACACATACAGAACACACATAAACAAACTGAAAACTCCCCTGCACC